>NC_054375.1:125251171-125568377 GCF_017654675.1 Xenopus laevis | reverse complement strand
GACCTGTAATACTGAGAATGCAACATGTTGCAAATTGAAGTTTTTCTGGCTTGAACATACTACACACCAGCTTTTTGTTTCAGACTTAAAGGGGACCTGTCACCCTAAGAAATAATTTCAAATTCTTTTCTATCATGTTAGTTGAGCAAAATAAACTTTACTTACACTGTATTTATTATTTAAATTTTGTTTCCTTCTGTTTTGGAATTATACAATTACAGCAAGCAGGCAGCAGCCATTTTGTGGACATGGTTATCAAGGGAAATTGTGTATCACCCCAAAATCTTGTATATGAACCAGAATGAGGGACCTAATGTCCATGTGCAGTGCCCTACACAAATATAGAGCCTGAGGAGGGAAGGGGGAATGTGTGGAGAGCTGTGACATCTAGGAAGTGCTGAATGGAAAGTGAAAGTAATTGACTGCCCCTCCTCTATGCCACGGGCATAGAGGCGGGGCAGGTAATATTTGATTGACAGTTTAGATATTTAAACACCTTTATAACAGGTATGGATGTTTTAATGAAAAAAATTTTTGGGGTTCCATATTTAATTTGGAAAGGACTTTCATTATGCAGTTTTTTATGTGCAGGTGACAGTTCCACTTTAAAAGAACATAAACTTGCTGTATATAATCAAAATATAAGAATGTGCCAAATAATTTCGGTGCTCAGCCTAAGTTCTACTGACTTAATGGACGTCACGCAGAGTGGTGGTGGCATGCTGTTCTCAGCTTTAAGCAACAAGCCACATTTTTTTCATTTCTTGGACCAAACTATTTGCTTACACGTGAAGGTTAAACATAAGGATGATTAAACTTTTTCACATTAGTGGTTTCAACAGCAATCTTTTTCTGTGAATTTGCACTAGAATTTATCCTTATAGTCGGTTTTACCATAAAAAAAGAGTGTGGTCTGTTGCACTGAAAAAAAACACAGATATTATTTTTACATGCCTCTTGCCTTCTACATCAACCAATGGGATTGGAGCCCTCCCCATATTTGGGTGCCATGTTTGACAGATATTGGTAACAAAAGAAAAATACTTACAGACCACATGGTATTGCGACTAACGCGCTTCATACCCTTAATCATTGATTGGCAATGATTATGATTAACGTACCGGAGGGTATTAAACGTGTAAGATGGAATACCATGGGTTCTGTATGCATTTTTAATGGAACTTTAAATAAACTTTTGTCTTTTTAAGTAATAAGGGGTGTTATTGGATAACTTTTTTGATATTTTTTTTGGTTCTTGAGCCATATCCTGTTAAACGTGGCCCTTTTTTGACTGGCCATCTGTACTCCCTATAGTGTATCTATGTAATTAGCATACCACTCACAAATTTAACAATGCAGACATGGAGGCACATTAAGTGCCTGTGTCTGTCTGTCATCAAACTCCACCCAAGTTCACAGCAATAAATTAGGCTTATTATTACAACAACATTGCATATTAATTTAAATTATTTTTAAAATTATTAAGTATGCGTTTGCAAGAAATGTTGCTGTGAAAATTCACCAAAGTATTTTTCCCCATACAGTTGTAGTGTGAAAATTGACCATAGAATGTACACCATAAAGAAATGATGTATGTGGGATATTAGCATGGAGGATATGGTGTAGAAAACGAGATGCAAAAATGGATGCTCTGTCTTTATAATGGTGATTTGCCACCCTGAGCCCCGGGAAATTCCTCTTGGTGAAAATATTTTCTTGCTCTCCTGAAAAATTGGCAAGTATTCAAAATATTGCACTAGCAAAATCTCATCTGGTGAAAAGATGCCAGTGTGAATTCAATGTGCCAAAACTTGCCTTATGGTCTGATTAACTAACAATCTAATTTTGACTTATCCACAAATCTCTAAAAATGTGTTTTTTAAAGCTCTAAAAATTCTAGATTTATTAAGTGTGAAAACCATGAAAACCTCTGTAGGGATACTGAGGGTTGATTCCCCTCTGTTCCTTAAAATGTGAAACCACATGTTGGGAAATCCCCCGCCTGTGCAGCTACAGGTTCAACTTAGAGTCTTGGGAGGGGCAGGAGCCCTTATTCCAGTGCAGTGTGTCTGGAAGATAGAGGAGGGTGTCACAAGATGTTGTTGATATATGCAGAGCCATGTGCTCACAGTCATTGCTGATTTTACATCACTGAGGACAGAGTGGAATAATAATCTAGCTGCAAAATGTAGGGCAAAAGCTGGAGGAGCCCCTGGATGCCTGGGAGCTAGACCAGGAGGGTCTGAAGCTCCTCCTGGTCTGAAGCAAAACTGGACTTTTACATGTTCGCACTATGGAGAGAATCCACTGCATACAATCCAAAAGTGTGGGAGCGCACTTCCAAGGTCACAAATAGGTCGCTTCAGTTTTCTTAAAAAATTACTTTTATTTAGACATTGTTAAAAAAGAATTACATCAGCATTTGGTCTGACGCGTTTCGTATAAACATACTTCATCGGAGACCTAATCAAACTACCATCGTGTCTACCATTTATACCCACACTTATGACCAACCCCCTATGATGCAACACACCAGTTAATTCACTGATTAGTATCACCTGCACACAAAAAGTCTTAATAGTTAACAAATTTTTAAAAACATTACTACGCTCACTCCTGAGCTCAAATTGCTGATGTATCTTTCTGCATGGATATTTCTATGTTCAATATGGAAATGTTACAACATTTACTACATTCATATGTTAATAGTTAATCCTTGATAAATCCATATCTAAACGATGTTTCTACTAGTTCATTCAATGTTAAAATAAATTCAGATTTATTTATACTTTGTTTCTTTGTCTAAATTGGTATGGTCAACAGTGTTACAATAAAACAGTAAAACAGTAAAAAAGTTGCAAAAAGCAGTTCATTCAACTTTCCCATATAGTTTATCACTTAGCAATACTGCTGTTAAATAAATATTATTTTATGTTTCTATTTTGTTTCCAATCACAATGGGTACCGTTTACATTACAAAGCTTCTGTTTTTTTTTTTTTTTTTGTTTTTTTTTATATATATATGTATAATTTATATGTATTTTATTAGTTTAATCAAGTTTCAGCGACCCTAAAAACGTTTCCCAAACTTCATTATATATAGCAACTAATGTCAAATACTGAATTTAGTCCCTGCGGCTGTCTAGTAATTAATTTGTGTATCCACTTCACTTCCGCTCGCAGCAGTTTAGCCCGCAGGTCACCACCCCTCACATCCAAAGTTATATGTTCTATTCCCTGTACTTTCAACATTGTCACATTACTCTTGTTACACATTTTAAAATGTCTAGATACTACTGTAGTTTCACCACCTGATTTTATGGTGTTAATGTGTTCCCGTATTCTCTCTTTCATTGGCCTAATGGTACATCCTACATATTGTTTATAGCAGGCTCTACAAGTTAAAAGATACACGACTGACTTTGTATTGCAGTTTATAAACTCATTTATTTTATATTTTTCATGTGTTACACTGCACTCAAAATTATCCGCTACATGGACCACTGAGCATGTCACACATCTCGTAGCGTTACATTTAAACATGCCCGTGCTCCGAAGCCATGTTTTAGGTTTTGGTGCACGTGAGTATAAACTGGGTGCTAACATGGATCCAATTGTGGGAGCTTTCCTTGCTACCATTCTATACCCTGTACGGAGGATTTCTTTGAAATCCCTATCCGCATGTAGTATTGGTAAATACTTATCTACTATGCTCCTGATTCTAGTGAACTGTTTACTATATTTCGTACATAAAGTTACTGGTTGAGCGCTTTGGGAACCCCTTTCTAATCTCCTTGTTTTTTTACTATTATCCTTTAGTAGAGTGCTTCTATCAGCCAGCAAGGCATGCTTAAATGCTTCCTGTAATGTCATTAGATTGTATCCTTTGGTCAAAAACCTATCCCGCAATCTACAGGACTCCATCAAAAAATTAGCATCAGAACTACAATTTCTCCGCAGTCTAAGAAATTGCCCCCTGGGTATCCCTTTATTAAAGTGACTCGGATGACATGAGTCTGCTCGCAGTAAAGAGTTCCCTGCACTTGGTTTCGTGTGCACTGTTGTGGCTATTCCTCCTTTCTCGGTGTAAATGCGTAAGTCAAGATACACTATATCACTTCTACTAAAGCAGCCTGTGAACGCGAGATTGAGCTCCACGTTCCCCAGACCCTGTAGGAAATCATTAAAGTCCCCTTCACTTCCGTTCCATACAAAAAGCAGGTCGTCGATAAAACGACGATACATAACTATATACTCCAAATATGGGGCATCAGCTCCAAGTATGTGGGTCTCCTCCCACCATCCTAGATATAAATTTGCATATGTTGGCGCAAACCGCGCCCCCATGGCCGTCCCTCGTCTCTGGAGATAGAATATTCCATTAAAAGAGAAATAGTTATGATTCAATAAAAACCAGATTGCTTCCAAAATAAATTCCTTTATCTGTACGGGATATTGACTATATTTGTCCAAATGATACTTTACCGCTAACATACCTTTATTATGTGGTATACTGGAATATAGTGATACTACATCAGCTGTCCCCCAACTATATGTCGATTGCCACTCTAGACCTTCCAACACCTGTAAGACATCTCGTGTATCCTTAATATATGAGCCTAACCGTTTGACCAAGGGTTGTAACATAACATCAATCAATTCCGATAAACCTTCATTCAGTGAGCCTATGCCTGAGACGATAGGTCTGCCTTTTGGCGGCCTCTCCTCTTTGTGTATTTTGGGCAAATGATAGAATATGGGGATTCGCGGATATTCCGGTACTATTGCTCCCCACATACTATCATTAATAATGCCCACCTGTTTGCCAAATAGTGCTATACTTTCCAGTTCCTTTTTAAATCTTTTCACCGGGTCCCCTTTAAGAACCTCATAGGTTACTTGGTCCCCCAATTGTCTCAATGCTTCATGCTCGTAATCTCTTGCATTTTGTATCACCAGGAGACCCCCTTTATCAGCTTGTTTAAATACTAGGGATTTATTTAGTTGTAATTCCTTTAATGCTTTTCTCTGACCAATTGATAAATTTCCCACATTTAATCGCTTCTGTTCCTGCCAAAGTTTAGTTAAATCCTGTTCCACTAGCTCTTGAAAAATATCAGTCAGTGTGCCTCGGCTATTGACCGGATAAAAAACTGATTGGCTTTTAATTCTCCTAATTGACTCCATATCCACATCAACCTTATTTGCTCCCTCCCCACTTTCAGTTTCTAAAGATTCCAATATAAAGGCAGCCCGCTGTTCTGTGAATAGACTTGATTCGCCAAAATTTTCCTGTATTCCCAAATTTGTTATACCCACAACATTTTGCTCACCCTGTGATGATTCACTATTCCATTCTCCTATAACACCCTGTGTATTGTCACTATTCAAAAAGTGTTTTCGAAGTACTAATTTACGTACAAATTTATTTATATCTATTATGGTATTCAACAGTTCAAAATTCGTGGTAGGACTAAAGGATAAGCCTTTACCTAGTAAAGTCAATTGTTCTGTAGTAAAGTCCACATCAGATAGGTTCAGTACATTCTCTGGCCCTTGCCGGTTCCTCGTTCCCTCAGTGTGTACTTGCGATTTCCTGTATCTTTCTTTGCTCCCGCCTCTCCTTGTTGATTTGCATCTTGGCGGCCGGCTTGTAATTGTTTCATCCCCCCGTTCGTTCTGTCGCTTTCCGGTGTGCTCTGTTTTACCCGAGAAAAAACCTCCATCGCTCGTTCGTTCCGACAGTCCTGTACGCTACGGGAGGAAGAAGAGGACAACGAGGAAACACTGGACTGCTCAAAAACTTCGGTACATTCCATGTCTTCATTGTTAAAACTTACATGTTTTTTCTTATTACCTCCCTTTAGTATAGACTTAGGCCGCTTTCCTTTATACTTCCTGTCTATTTTCACATACACCCGATCCTGTTCATAATCAGCACTGTCACGGTTAAATTTGGATGTTTTAGTATTAATCAATTCGGTTTCTATGTCAGCTAGCTTCTGTTTAATACTTATTTCCCATCTATCATATTCACTACTTTCTCTATTCGCACCCGCCTGTGGAGCCTTAAATTGTTCTTCTAACTCGTATATGTTCATGTTAATCTCTTCCAAAACTTTTTGGTTTCTCTCCACAAGCAGCTGCATCAATTTAAGTGAACACTCCGACAGCACCTCATTCCACCGTTTCAAAAAATCCATATCAGTTACTTCATATGCTGGAAATTTTCTAATTCGCAGGCCTCTCGGCACCATTTTTAAGGTTAAATATTTTTCCAATGTTATGGTATCCCACCAGATTTTTAATTCTTTTATCATAAGTTTGCCTAATTTCCAATAAGAGTTCATATCTGGGCGGTGAGTAAGGTTTGATATATCAAGGTTAAACATTGCATCTGCTTTCCTTCGCCTCTCCTTCATCAATTCAGTATATGTTTCAGACATTTTTATGTAAGTTTGGGAAACTCCTTATTCAATATAATTGCTTAATCAATCCTCCTGATGCTGGTTCCTTAGCACAAATTCAACAACCCTTTTACACAATTATCCACCAAACATCAGTTCCGAGGGTAAAAAAAGTTTTTTTATATAAGCTTTATCCTCTTAGTTTATATAGGTATTCCATATGCTTTGGTTCGCTCACCGTTCAGATGTGGTGGTTCGGGTGCAATATGCCCCGAACCCTGCTCTTATCAATATCCCACAAGGGGGAATACACTCATGTCCAAGAAAGCATTGGTTTTCCTCATTTATATATATAAATAGGATTGGCTTACCCTTTCGGTAGTGTGACCCGGGTGCTGCCGCCCCGAGTCCGTCGCTAAGGAAACAATCCACTGCATACAATCCAAAGGTGTGGGAGCGCACTTCCAAGGTCACAAATAGGTCGCTTCAGTTTTCTTAAAAAATTACTTTTATTTAGACATTGTTAAAAAAGAATTACATCAGCATTTGGTCTGACGGTACCCATTGTGATTGGAAACAAAATAGAAACATAAAATAATATTTATTTAACAGCAGTATTGCTAAGTGATAAACTATATGGGAAAGTTGAATGAACTGCTTTTTGCAACTTTTTTACTGTTTTACTGTTTTATTGTAACACTGTTGACCATACCAATTTAGACAAAGAAACAAAGTATAAATAAATCTGAATTTATTTTAACATTGAATGAACTAGTAGAAACATCGTTTAGATATGGATTTATCAAGGATTAACTATTAACATATGAATGTAGTAAATGTTGTAACATTTCCATATTGAACATAGAAATATCCATGCAGAAAGATACATCAGCAATTTGAGCTCAGGAGTGAGCGTAGTAATGTTTTTAAAAATTTGTTAACTATTAAGACTTTTTGTGTGCAGGTGATACTAATCAGTGAATTAACTGGTGTGTTGCATCATAGGGGGTTGGTCATAAGTGTGGGTATAAATGGTAGACACGATGGTAGTTTGATTAGGTCTCCGATGAAGTATGTTTATACGAAACGCGTCAGACCAAATGCTGATGTAATTCTTTTTTAACAATGTCTAAATAAAAGTAATTTTTTAAGAAAACTGAAGCGACCTATTTGTGACCTTGGAAGTGCGCTCCCACACCTTTGGATTGTATGCAGTGGATTGTTTCCTTAGCGACGGACTCGGGGCGGCAGCACCCGGGTCACACTACCGAAAGGGTAAGCCAATCCTATTTATATATATAAATGAGGAAAACCAATGCTTTCTTGGACATGAGTGTATTCCCCCTTGTGGGATATTGATAAGAGCAGGGTTCGGGGCATATTGCACCCGAACCACCACATCTGAACGGTGAGCGAACCAAAGCATATGGAATACCTATATAAACTAAGAGGATAAAGCTTATATAAAAAAACTTTTTTTACCCTCGGAACTGATGTTTGGTGGATAATTGTGTAAAAGGGTTGTTGAATTTGTGCTAAGGAACCAGCATCAGGAGGATTGATTAAGCAATTATATTGAATAAGGAGTTTCCCAAACTTACATAAAAATGTCTGAAACATATACTGAATTGATGAAGGAGAGGCGAAGGAAAGCAGATGCAATGTTTAACCTTGATATATCAAACCTTACTCACCGCCCAGATATGAACTCTTATTGGAAATTAGGCAAACTTATGATAAAAGAATTAAAAATCTGGTGGGATACCATAACATTGGAAAAATATTTAACCTTAAAAATGGTGCCGAGAGGCCTGCGAATTAGAAAATTTCCAGCATATGAAGTAACTGATATGGATTTTTTGAAACGGTGGAATGAGGTGCTGTCGGAGTGTTCACTTAAATTGATGCAGCTGCTTGTGGAGAGAAACCAAAAAGTTTTGGAAGAGATTAACATGAACATATACGAGTTAGAAGAACAATTTAAGGCTCCACAGGCGGGTGCGAATAGAGAAAGTAGTGAATATGATAGATGGGAAATAAGTATTAAACAGAAGCTAGCTGACATAGAAACCGAATTGATTAATACTAAAACATCCAAATTTAACCGTGACAGTGCTGATTATGAACAGGATCGGGTGTATGTGAAAATAGACAGGAAGTATAAAGGAAAGCGGCCTAAGTCTATACTAAAGGGAGGTAATAAGAAAAAACATGTAAGTTTTAACAATGAAGACATGGAATGTACCGAAGTTTTTGAGCAGTCCAGTGTTTCCTCGTTGTCCTCTTCTTCCTCCCGTAGCGTACAGGACTGTCGGAACGAACGAGCGATGGAGGTTTTTTCTCGGGTAAAACAGAGCACACCGGAAAGCGACAGAACGAACGGGGGGATGAAACAATTACAAGCCGGCCGCCAAGATGCAAATCAACAAGGAGAGGCGGGAGCAAAGAAAGATACAGGAAATCGCAAGTACACACTGAGGGAACGAGGAACCGGCAAGGGCCAGAGAATGTACTGAACCTATCTGATGTGGACTTTACTACAGAACAATTGACTTTACTAGGTAAAGGCTTATCCTTTAGTCCTACCACGAATTTTGAACTGTTGAATACCATAATAGATATAAATAAATTTGTACGTAAATTAGTACTTCGAAAACACTTTTTGAATAGTGACAATACACAGGGTGTTATAGGAGAATGGAATAGTGAATCATCACAGGGTGAGCAAAATGTTGTGGGTATAACAAATTTGGGAATACAGGAAAATTTTGGCGAATCAAGTCTATTCACAGAACAGCGGGCTGCCTTTATATTGGAATCTTTAGAAACTGAAAGTGGGGAGGGAGCAAATAAGGTTGATGTGGATATGGAGTCAATTAGGAGGATTAAAAGCCAATCAGTTTTTTATCCGGTCAATAGCCGAGGCACACTGACTGATATTTTTCAAGAGCTAGTGGAACAGGATTTAACTAAACTTTGGCAGGAACAGAAGCGATTAAATGTGGGAAATTTATCAATTGGTCAGAGAAAAGCATTAAAGGAATTACAACTAAATAAATCCCTAGTATTTAAACAAGCTGATAAAGGGGGTCTCCTGGTGATACAAAATGCAAGAGATTACGAGCATGAAGCATTGAGACAATTGGGGGACCAAGTAACCTATGAGGTTCTTAAAGGGGACCCGGTGAAAAGATTTAAAAAGGAACTGGAAAGTATAGCACTATTTGGCAAACAGGTGGGCATTATTAATGATAGTATGTGGGGAGCAATAGTACCGGAATATCCGCGAATCCCCATATTCTATCATTTGCCCAAAATACACAAAGAGGAGAGGCCGCCAAAAGGCAGACCTATCGTCTCAGGCATAGGCTCACTGAATGAAGGTTTATCGGAATTGATTGATGTTATGTTACAACCCTTGGTCAAACGGTTAGGCTCATATATTAAGGATACACGAGATGTCTTACAGGTGTTGGAAGGTCTAGAGTGGCAATCGACATATAGTTGGGGGACAGCTGATGTAGTATCACTATATTCCAGTATACCACATAATAAAGGTATGTTAGCGGTAAAGTATCATTTGGACAAATATAGTCAATATCCCGTACAGATAAAGGAATTTATTTTGGAAGCAATCTGGTTTTTATTGAATCATAACTATTTCTCTTTTAATGGAATATTCTATCTCCAGAGACGAGGGACGGCCATGGGGGCGCGGTTTGCGCCAACATATGCAAATTTATATCTAGGATGGTGGGAGGAGACCCACATACTTGGAGCTGATGCCCCATATTTGGAGTATATAGTTATGTATCGTCGTTTTATCGACGACCTGCTTTTTGTATGGAACGGAAGTGAAGGGGACTTTAATGATTTCCTACAGGGTCTGGGGAACGTGGAGCTCAATCTCGCGTTCACAGGCTGCTTTAGTAGAAGTGATATAGTGTATCTTGACTTACGCATTTACACCGAGAAAGGAGGAATAGCCACAACAGTGCACACGAAACCAAGTGCAGGGAACTCTTTACTGCGAGCAGACTCATGTCATCCGAGTCACTTTAATAAAGGGATACCCAGGGGGCAATTTCTTAGACTGCGGAGAAATTGTAGTTCTGATGCTAATTTTTTGATGGAGTCCTGTAGATTGCGGGATAGGTTTTTGACCAAAGGATACAATCTAATGACATTACAGGAAGCATTTAAGCATGCCTTGCTGGCTGATAGAAGCACTCTACTAAAGGATAATAGTAAAAAAACAAGGAGATTAGAAAGGGGTTCCCAAAGCGCTCAACCAGTAACTTTATGTACGAAATATAGTAAACAGTTCACTAGAATCAGGAGCATAGTAGATAAGTATTTACCAATACTACATGCGGATAGGGATTTCAAAGAAATCCTCCGTACAGGGTATAGAATGGTAGCAAGGAAAGCTCCCACAATTGGATCCATGTTAGCACCCAGTTTATACTCACGTGCACCAAAACCTAAAACATGGCTTCGGAGCACGGGCATGTTTAAATGTAACGCTACGAGATGTGTGACATGCTCAGTGGTCCATGTAGCGGATAATTTTGAGTGCAGTGTAACACATGAAAAATATAAAATAAATGAGTTTATAAACTGCAATACAAAGTCAGTCGTGTATCTTTTAACTTGTAGAGCCTGCTATAAACAATATGTAGGATGTACCATTAGGCCAATGAAAGAGAGAATACGGGAACACATTAACACCATAAAATCAGGTGGTGAAACTACAGTAGTATCTAGACATTTTAAAATGTGTAACAAGAGTAATGTGACAATGTTGAAAGTACAGGGAATAGAACATATAACTTTGGATGTGAGGGGTGGTGACCTGCGGGCTAAACTGCTGCGAGCGGAAGTGAAGTGGATACACAAATTAATTACTAGACAGCCGCAGGGACTAAATTCAGTATTTGACATTAGTTGCTATATATAATGAAGTTTGGGAAACGTTTTTAGGGTCGCTGAAACTTGATTAAACTAATAAAATACATATAAATTATACATATATATATAAAAAAAAACAAAAAAAAAAAAAAAAACAGAAGCTTTGTAATGTAAACGGTACCCATTGTGATTGGAAACAAAATAGAAACATAAAATAATATTTATTTAACAGCAGTATTGCTAAGTGATAAACTATATGGGAAAGTTGAATGAACTGCTTTTTGCAACTTTTTTACTGTTTTACTGTTTTATTGTAACACTGTTGACCATACCAATTTAGACAAAGAAACAAAGTATAAATAAATCTGAATTTATTTTAACATTGAATGAACTAGTAGAAACATCGTTTAGATATGGATTTATCAAGGATTAACTATTAACATATGAATGTAGTAAATGTTGTAACATTTCCATATTGAACATAGAAATATCCATGCAGAAAGATACATCAGCAATTTGAGCTCAGGAGTGAGCGTAGTAATGTTTTTAAAAATTTGTTAACTATTAAGACTTTTTGTGTGCAGGTGATACTAATCAGTGAATTAACTGGTGTGTTGCATCATAGGGGGTTGGTCATAAGTGTGGGTATAAATGGTAGACACGATGGTAGTTTGATTAGGTCTCCGATGAAGTATGTTTATACGAAACGCGTCAGACCAAATGCTGATGTAATTCTTTTTTAACAATGTCTAAATAAAAGTAATTTTTTAAGAAAACTGAAGCGACCTATTTGTGACCTTGGAAGTGCGCTCCCACACCTTTGGATTGTATGCAGTGGATTGTTTCCTTAGCGACGGACTCGGGGCGGCAGCACCCGGGTCACACTACCGAAAGGGTAAGCCAATCCTATTTATATATATAAATGAGGAAAACCAATGCTTTCTTGGACATGAGTGTATTCCCCCTTGTGGGATATTGATAAGAGCAGGGTTCGGGGCATATTGCACCCGAACCACCACATCTGAACGGTGAGCGAACCAAAGCATATGGAATACCTATATAAACTAAGAGGATAAAGCTTATATAAAAAAACTTTTTTTACCCTCGGAACTGATGTTTGGTGGATAATTGTGTAAAACGCACTATGGAGAGTGCTGGGAGCTATAGTTCAGCAGTGGTGGATAAAGCAAGTTATGTTTTTGGCTAGGAGATCTTGGAGCTTCTGAGGATTTCATCACTGTGGATGCCTGTTCCAGCTCTTTGTGAGCCTACCCTTCTGTGTGAATCCCCGGGTGAGTTGTGCCCGAGGGAGGGTAGAAAATAAAGGATCCAGCGTGTCACCTGTTTCTGAACAGGCTTTGTTGCTGTGCCTGCCACGTGGGAGCAAATTACCTCTGTCCAGCAAGAGAGGTTTTGGAGCAGGTAGCGTTCCCTGGGGAAAGTAAATGCTCTTTGGGGAAAAGGGACTGAGACTCTTTGTATGCCAGGAGTGGAGTGTTGAACTTTGACTGGCAAGGAGGTGCCAGAATTGGACTGCAACAGGTTCCCCAGGGTAGTGGGTCATGTGTGTGTTTGAATGTTTCCTAATGAGGCCACCTGCAGGTGTATTCCCAGATCCCATTAGGGAGAGGCACTGCCATGAGAGGTAATTCCTAGTACCTTTTCACATTGCAATGGGGACTCAGAACTTGGTATATGGTAAGAATGTACAACCTTGGCCCGGGGGGGGGGGGGTGTTACACCTCTAATACAAAACTTTTCCAGGTAAAACTTCTCAAGGTCCTATAGAAGTCAATGGGAGCTGCACTGATCCTATTGGAGCATTTTAAATACATTTGGACTTTTAGAGGTTTTTGGATTTTTTTTCACTAGGAATTGTCTGAAAAATTCAAATTTGTAGAGGTTTTAGAGTTATTCATACTTTTTTCAGCTCATTCAGTGTTATTTTCCATTCATACTTTTTTTATTCAGATCTTTTGATAAATGTCATGACATTCGTGGTTTTAGAGAAAGAGAAACTCTCTCTGTTTGTTTAGAATAGCAGCGGTCATATTAGCTTGGTGTGACATCACTTCCTGTCTGAGTCTCTCGCTGCTCCCTCAAAGCTCTGGGCTCAGATTACAGCAGAGAGAGGAAGGGGGAGGGGGGAAGGAGAGAGGAACAAACTGAGCATGCTCAAGCCCAAGCCCTGGAGGTTTAAGCTGAAAACAGGAAGTCTGATACAGAGGTCCATGTGTGCACAATAGAAGGAAATAAATGTGGTGTTTTTCTTGAGAGAGGAGTCAGAGCAGCATTACTTTGAGGGTTTTTATATAGAGCTTTCTGATAAAGTTTCCTTAGTTTTAACCTTTCCTTCTCCTTTAAATGTGAACCACCCCTTTAAACTTTATTTCTCATATAAGTTTGTTTTTTTGGATTGGTGCATAAATGTTTTCCAGCCATATAAATACACCAGCATCATAAGGATACTGGGCTGAGGAGGATAGAGGAAGAAGAAGATGGCAGAATAAAATTCTGTAGATCTATAATTAGAGGATAGCCAGGATGCCTGCTCCATTATAATAGGTGCATTTCATTATGCTGGGAGCATTCATTACAGTCTATCAATAACAATGCTTAATCATATCCATGTTCCATTGCTGTAAGTAAATGGCATTGCATTAAGAATATTACTTTAGCAGAGACTGCAGGATGGGGTAAAAAGGTTTATTCACAAAATTATTTTTCTCAAATGCTCGATTACGGCTGAAAGGGAAAAAACTCAATGTGAGAAATGAAATAATTACCCAAACACAAAGGTTTCAGGGCTTTTCCATCACCTTTTCCTTTCACTCTGGGTAACTCGTATCCCTAGATACCATCTCTCTCACTGTGCTCTTGTGACATTTGCTTTTAATTAAGTCTCCCCTGTTGGAAGACAATGTGATTGGAGAGATTATGTAATGTTGCCGCAGACATCAGCTGGAGAATGAAGGCCAGTCCAGTGGAGAAGCACTCATAAAGGTGGGTTATTAAAATAATAGTTTATTGGTTAATGAAACTGTAACAAAAACCGTAACACAATTATATGCATGAATGGCTGCTTTTCTAGGGAGCGCCCAGGCTCTAGCGGCATAAAAGAATCCGACACAAAGTGCAGAGGTGGTGTATGAGCACAACCATCATTTGTGGCCAATTCCCACCACTGCTCTCTAACTTGAATGTCTGAATGACATGAATGATGGTGTGTAAATGGACAAAATATATTTCAGACCCAAATTCCTTTAGATATTCAAAGTCGAAGTATAGCCATTCGATGGTCGAATTACGAAGTATATTTCACTTCGAAATTCGACCTTTGGTAAATCTGTCCCTTACTGTACTCTAATACTATAAAACTTTATACAATTGTATATCTGTAGAAATAAGTCAAATCAACTGGACTTGCTGTGGATTTTTCCTAAAAACACAGCAGTTAGGCAGATTTCGAAAAAAAAGGTTGAACTTGAGTGAATTGTTTTCCGAAGTTGCCTGAAGTTGCCTGATGAGGAAACTTCAGACGACTTTGGAAAATGAATCACTCTGAGTGCCATCCCACCGGCGATTTACATTTTAGCCAGCGGGAATTTAGGGGAGGCAGCTCACCCAGAAGAAGAGATTTGTCGCCGGATGACTAATCTCCCCGAATCTGCCTGTGTGCCCTGACCCTTACTTTCTTCTCTCTCTCCATGAGCAGCAGGCTTCTCAAGCCCTCCTTATTCAGTCCTTCAGAATAGTATTATCTACATACCAAGGGTTGCTAATCTTTCTCTCTATACTCTTTTCTTTTAACATTATGCTTTCTGCATATAAATTGAATAGACATTAAGACAATATATAGTATTATTCATACAATGTGGAGCCACTCACCTTCCCATCACAGTGGGTGCCTGTTCCCAAGAAAATTCCGTATGACACGCTCCAATTATTAAAATGCTTTTATTGTAGCTGTTTTAGGGCACAACGCTCTTCATCCAGCATGGAAAACAGCATTGTTGGCTTGAAATGTGCTTCTCTATGCCATACAACCATTAAAATAAATGCATTTTTATAATTGGAGTGCTGTTATATGGAATTTTCCTTAAATGTATAGCAAGCACTCCTAGAATGTTAAACATCAATGTTTACTAAATGCGTTAGCTTAGTAGCACATTTTATGTTCACAGACATGTATTCATAGCCTTCAAGCATACATACATGTCTAGTATGTAGTAAAGATTGGTGTGTGCCTACTATTTCATGGCAACATTATGTTTAGATTTGGATTTCCCTTAAGATGCGGGTTTGGGTAGATACACCTGGGCTACCAATTTCAACTGGTGAATGGCTATATATATATATATATACATATGTGCATCTGTGTGCATCTGCTGCTTCTCACCTGCGGGTGCATGACCTTGGATTTATTTACAATCGGGTCACTGTAATGGTTTCTTACTTTCTTCCTAAGATTTACAGTATGTTACATGATATATTGAGTTTGAGCCAGCATTGTGAACATCTATTAGCATAGCTCGGTTAGTTGTTATAATTGTATAGGCTGAGCGGTACCCATTTGTATTGTGTATACTGCATTGTCAAACACCTTTCCAGTCTTGAACCAAACAGTTTCTTGTTTGCTTGTGACTGTTGTTTCATGCTCTGCATACAGGTTCTTTAGGAGACAAATATCTACGGTTCCAGCACCCCTGTATCTTCAAGTACCAACCATAGTTTGTAATGACCTACAAAGTCAAAAGATTGAAAAAATACATAAATAAAACATGCTTTTTTTGTGGAACTGGCTTGTGTCTCCATTATCCAGCAGATGTTGGACATTTGATCTAAAGCTCTTCTGGTTCTTCTGAAGCCAGCCTTTACATCTGGCAGATCTTGGTCCATATTTTTGTGGAGCCTTGATTGTAGGGTCTTAAGCATTATTTTTCTGGAATGTGAACGTGCAAAGAGAACTCTGGCCTTCCCCTTTTCTGGTATTGTTTAAAGCCTGTCAGATAATCAGCAGAGTGTGGTCTCTCTACAAACAAATAACAAGGATCTAGGAGGATCCATTTGGGTGTTCCTATTTAAGGAACTCCTAGAGCTGTTAATTATTGTCTGTCACATTTGGTGCATACACTGTACATTAAAGGGCTTCTTCAGATGTGAATTAGAAGCAGTTAATATAGTTAATCCTGATGGCCACCTTTATGGGTTTTTCAATGAAGCTCAACAATGGATTGTACTTTGCCGAGCATTGACATCTTTTGATATATTATATGCTCTTAGTAATGGATCATCTAATCACACTTGAAGGGTACAGGTATGGGACCTGTTATCCAGAATGCTTGGGACCTGAGGTTTTCCGGATAACCGATCGTTCTGTAATTTGGATCTTCATACCTTAAGTCTACTAGAAAATCATGTAAACATTATAAGCCCAATAGGCTGATTATGCTGTCAATAAGGTTTAATTATATCTTAGCAAGGCACTGCTTTATTATTACAGAGAGTCCAAGGGAGAAGGCCTTTCCATAATTTAGAGCTTTCTGGATAAGAGGTTTCGGGATAACGGATCACATCCCCGTATACATTTTTTGGAAATAAATATTTGTGCATATTATATATAGATATAGAAGAATGCAACTGAGCATTTGCTGCTCACCTCTTTGTCCGTTTTTGAAAATGTCCTTTGAAGCAAATGTAATTGTGAAGAGGTGAAGAATGATTGATGAATGACCATTATTTCCATCCCATGAATAAAAATCAGTGCCCATTATGAATACATTAAAGGAGATAAAAATACCAGTGCTTTCACAATATCCTATTTGACATTTGTACATGCCCTTTAAAGCGGAATGAGGAATAGCAGACGGCACACACATACGCATACAGCACATGGTTTAAGCCCTGCACTGACATGTTTCCAAGATGGAACTAATGTACTCAGCCTTAGAATTGCTTTTGGACATACAATCCAGTTCCTGCATATATATTAAAAGTAAATGAATAAAATTCGAAATGTTTTTTTTATCACTTGTTGCCTTAGGTACCACTTATAGTATGTTGATAACTTCTCCTCCAGGCGAGCGTTTAATCCCATAGCCAAATAATAACCATAGCATCTCTTTTTACACATTCCTCATTTGAGGTTTGTTTGCACGGTTCTTGAGTCTAAAAATGTCATCTACGTCACAACTGTAATGGTGTTGGGCAGCTTTCAGAACAGAAGCAATTTGGTTGCAGGTCACACAGCACATATGACATTTATAGCATGAAACTAATGGAGAGACCACACAGCGCCGCATGATCGTTACAAGGTACCTGCCTCGGTTACTGTCCATTGATATGACTGATAGATGAGGGAAGTAGGAAGGACACAGCTTGTACCAAAGCAGGATATTAATCCAGGAACCGGTTCTGCCTTTAGCAGTTATGTTTCATTGATTTCACTGCCTGCTGCAAGAACACCTGCCGTGTGCCGGGCATCATGGAAATTCTGAGAGCAGGAAGATAATGAAAGAAAAAAGGACTTTATAATAAAGAAAAAAAATAAACATATCTGTTATAAACTTGCCTTGCTTTGTTATATTAGAGCGACAGTGTCTTTTGTATTTCTTCCCATTTAATGAAGAGTTCATGCAATGAATAATGCAGACAATATCAAAGTGAGTAACTCCTTTATAGTTATAGATAATGAGCAATTCTAATAATACACCTGACCCAGCAATAACAAGCTGTCTTGTCATATCATGACACTGGATTAGGTAGGCTGGTGGAAGCATTTAAATTACCCAAGATGTGGAGGTGAATAAAGGGATTTCTGTACCTGATACTTCTCTGTGCACATCCTCTCCTTGGGTTTGTTAAGGCCCATATGAGATATGAATTCTCTTCCAGAGTTGGAGTTGGGAACAGTGCTCAGTTACTAAATTTAAAACAAGTCAGAAGCACATGAAATGAAAAAACAAGCGTCTGTTCCAGTCGTGCAGTATGGGAACCTTTAGGTGCTAATGAGCAGATCGTATATTTCCAGCATTTGAAAAGTAAGAATGTCAACAAAATTCTGAAAATGGAAAGCTGATAGAGAATTCAGAGAGACAGGTGAAGAGGATATAAAAGCCCATTTCAGTAGCATACCCACACTCTTGCCTCAATTCATAAAGACCTCTGATGTTTTTATATGTTTATATTTATTAGAATAGTAGCCACTATTCTATATATTCTACACTATAAGAGACACAGGAATGTTAACTTCAGTGAAAAATAACCTTGAACTCAATACTAGTCCAGAAAACGGTTATTAAATGCATCGTTATACAATAGATAATACTGGGCCCCAAAGCAAAATATTTTTCAGTAGGGATGCACCAAATCCAGGATTTGGTTCGGGATTCGGCCAGGATTTGGCCTTTTTCAGCAGGATTCGGATTCGGCCGAATCCTTCTGCCTGGTGTAACCGAATCCTAATCCTAATTTGCATATACAAATTAGGGGCAGGGAGGGAAATTGCGTGACTTTTTGTCAGAAAACAAGGAAGTAAAAAATGTTTTCCCCTTCCCACTCCTAATTTGCATATGCAAATTAGGGTTCGGATTCGGTTCGGTATTTTTCCGAATCTTTCACAAAGGATTCGGGGGTTCGGCCAAATCCATAAAAGTGGATTCGGTGCATCCCTATTTTTCAGGCCCCCAAAATGTCTAGATATTGACCGTTTTTACCTATATTTATTGAACTTGTATATGAATTACATACCTCCCAACATTTGGAAACTGCTACACAAATGTTTTTGACCATTTTGTGGCCACACCCCCTAAATACTGCATCCATTTGTCAGGTTATGGAAAGTTTAAACACATTTCTTGGAGTTCCAGGACCATATTTTATGTATTATTACAGTTTTGCTAATGACAGTGAATTGCCCTTTAAGCTGCTAGACTCCCCAAGAGACTTGCTTATTTCACTTATTACAAATGTATCTAAGTGCAGGTGCTGAGTATTCTGGGCTCTCTGCCAAAAGGCTCTTATTTAATTAAGTTTTAGAAATGTTGTATCTTTTTCTGGTATCAGGGCAGGAGATCAAAGAGAAACTCAGAACATTTCATTAAGAAACCAGGACTGCGGGCCTAGCTGCAAAATCTGTACTGTCCCGAGAAAAACGAGACTGTTGGGAGGTATGGAATTAGGGCTTCATGAGGTCCTTAAACCTCCTGGGCCCCCCTGCAGGAGAATCAATGGCATTACTGGTGCTATAAGTTACACATAGCCATAGCTTTTGTTTGAAGTCCAGCCAAGGGACCAGGGTGACATTTGTGGTTGGAATGACTACCAAAAGATGACTTTCCATATAAATATATATACCTATAAATACAGCAGTTACTTTTTCAGGGAAGGTTAAGCCTCCTTAAACTTCATTACTCTCCATGTGACGCCAGTAGAATGCAGATTCAATGGAGCTTTGCTAGTACTTGTTCCACTTCACAGTGTTTTGAATCTCTGCAGAGCTTGTTCAATTACAATGTAGATTTCAAGCGGGCCACTGAGTTAGTTTGTGAGGTCATCAGAGAACGGCAGGAGGTGAAAAGAAAATAGCTATAGGTACGGTTGCAATTTAGCGCGAATGTTAGTGTTGTTTAATTCTCAGTTACAATGGCTGTACTCATATACACATACTCATATAAATGTACTCTGCTTGTTAAATTTCAGCCAGTGGATCTTAATAACCACAAAGCAAATCTGACTTGCTTCCTATTTTGAATGTCTTTCTCTTTGTCTTCTGTATTTTCTTCTTTCTCTATTTTATCCTTTATATCTGACTGAGATTCTAAGAAAATCTGACTTTCTTATAGTTACGCACAGTTGTGTCCTCCTTTTCCTCATATTTCTTCTCCTTCTCTGACCATTCAGCTATATCATCCTGCATTGCCCTGTACATCGTTTACCCTATTGTTCTTGTTTTTCCTTTATAATAATTCTCTGCCACAGAACCTATACAATTTTGCATTAACAGTAGCAATTTTTTCCCTTCTGGCTATTGATGGTCACTTTGCTGTACTCCTGAAACTGTATAATTGATGCAGATCAAATGACTCCTTCTACCCTATCATTAACACTGCTGCACAAGCTCCGAACTGAGACTAAACTGAGCTGTTGTTCAATAGCTGAAGATTCCTTTTGTCAATCAGTTGGCCTTTCTTTCTCAACTCCTTTATAAGGCCTGGGGTATCATTTATGCTCCATATCATTTTAACTGCTTTAAATTACTATGTAGATTTACAAATGTTATTATATTTCTAACTTATACTAAACTCAGGTGTAAGGGAAAAATACCAGAAATAATCTAAAAGTAACTGAAAATAAACATGTCGGCGCAAGGACGCCAATGACGTCACAAAGGCACCAAATTCAAAATAAAAACGCTGCCTAGATGCCAGAATGGCGCCCAAGTATAGGAATACTTTCCCTAAGTGTATCCTGGGTTCCCTGTGAGCTACTATTGCTAATCTTGTTCCTGATTATTATCTTGACCCTTTGCCTGGACTTTGGACTTTGCTGTTATCTGCCTGCCTGTGAACTCTTGCCTGAATTCTGACTACTCTTTGGATTAACCCTTTGGACACCGCGACCCTGCTCCCTCTAGAGGGCTTCCTCCTCGATCCTGACTACCTCCCTGGAGGGAGCTCCCGGCTCCCTGACATTATACTTTGGCCATGGATCCTACTGAGGAAGCTACGCCTGATGTCGGACGAGCGCTCCGCGGACTGGCATCCCGCATGGAGGAATATGAAGCCCAGCAGTATCGCATAGGGCAGGCCCTTCTCTCTCGAGTGCCTCCAGCGCCTCCTGCTTCCCAAGCTGCTGTAAATCCTCCCATGGCGGTCGTCTCGTCTACCACAGGTTTCTCGTCTGGTGAGCCTCGTATTCCGCCTCCCCCTCGCTTCAGTGGGGACCCACAGGCCTGCAGAGGTTTCGCTACACAGTGCCAGATCCAGTTCGAGTTTCAACCCTCGCATTTCCCCAATGAACGTTCCAAGGTGGGCTATGTGATGTCTCGTTTGGTGGGCAAACCGCTTGAGTGGGCAACATCTCTTTGGGAGAAGAATTCTCCACTGACTTTTGATGCCAAGGCTTTTCTTCAAGCATTTCATACTGTGTTTGATGCCCCGGGTCGGGTCACAATTGCCCCGTCTCGTCTTCTGCAACTCCGACAGGGGAACCGCAGTGTCAGTGACTATGCTATTGACTTTAGAACTTTGATGGCTGAGACTTCCTGGAATGACGATGCCTATAAGGCCGTATTCTATCAAGGTCTGTCTATTCGCATTAAAGATGATCTTGTCTCCATGGAGTTCCCTGATCTGCTGGAAGATCTGATTGCACTATCCATTAAGGTGGACACTCGTCTCAGAGAGCATCAGGTAGAGAGGGAGCGTTGTAAAAGATTTCAACCCTTGTTGGCACCAGAGACCTCTCTTGCATACTCCAGCTACTCAAGCTTCTACTTCTCCTCCGGAGGAACCGATGCAAGTTGGAAGGGCTCGTCTCTCCGAACAAGAAAGACTCCGTAGACGAATCGCTGGCCTATGTCTGTATTGTGGCGGACAGTCTCATTTTGCGAACTCTTGTCCGGTGAAGCCCACGAGTTCTGTTCCCCGAGCTATATCTAGGGTAACTCAAGTAGGGGGCACTACTCCGAAGTCTCAAGAGAACACTCACAGGTTTCTCCTTCCTTTACAGATTCGTCTAGCCACTAAGACCATTGTCGGCTCAGCTTTCATTGACTCTGGAGCTGCTGGGAACTTCATGGACGCTCTTTTTGCCAAACACATGGAGGTTCCCTTATTCCCATTGTCCACTCCTCTTCGTGTCACTGCCATTGACGACAGACCCCTGGAGGCTGAATTTATCTCTATGACGACTGGGGAATTGCCTGTGCAGGTTGGGACGCTGCATAAAGAAAGACTATCGTTCCTAATTATTTCCTGCCCATCCGTTCCAGTCGTTTTGGGTCTCCCTTGGCTGCGCCTGCATAATCCTACCATTGATTGGTCCGCAGGACAGATTTCCAGTTGGAGCCCATTTTGCCAGCAGCACTGTCTTCCTGCTGAACCCCTCCAGAGGGTGAATATCTCTATGTCTGATCTGAAGACTCTACCCTCCTTTTACAGGGAATTCTCTGATGTATTCTGTAAGAAATCCGCAGAATTCCTTCCTCCACATCGACCATACGATTGTCCTATCGATCTCCTGCCAGGAACCATGCCCCCTAGGGGTCGCACCTATCCACTTTCTCCGGCTGAGACTTCCGCTATGAAAGACTATATTCAGGAAAATCTCCAGCGGGGGTTTATCCGCCCCTCTACTTCTCCTGCCGGGGCAGGTTTCTTCTTCGTGGAAAAGAAGGATGGAGGCCTACGTCCTTGCATTGACTACCGGGGCCTTAATAAGATCACTGTTAAAAACCGGTACCCCTTGCCTCTGATTGCTGAACTCTTTGACCAATTGAAAGGGGCTAAGATTTTCACTAAATTAGATCTCCGTGGGGCGTACAACCCCATCCGCATCCGTGAAGGGGACGAATGGAAGACGGCATTCAACACTCGGGATGGGCACTATGAATATCTCGTGATGCCCTTTGGCCTCTGTAATGCCCACGCTGTCTTTCAAGAGCTCGTGAATGACATCTTCCGGGATCTCTTGGGAAAGTCTGTGGTCGTGTACCTGGATGACATCCTGATCTTCTCGAAAGACCTTGTATCTCATCGCTCCCAGGTGAAAGAAGTACTCTCTCGTTTGAGGAAGAACTCTCTCTTCGTCAAGTTGGAGAAATGTGTCTTTGAGGTGTCTAAGATTCCTTTCTTGGGTTATATCATCTCCCCAGAAGGTTTCGAGATGGATCCCATTAAGGTGTCAGCAATCTAAGAGTGGCCCCTTCCCTTGAGCACCAAGGCTATTCAAAGGTTCATCGGATTTGCCAACTACTACCGGCAATTCATCAGGGGGTTCTCATCCCGTATTGCACCTATCCTTACTCTCATCCAAAAAGGGGGTAATCCCAGGTCCTGGCCTCCGGTTGCTGTAAAAGCTTTTCAGTCCCTAAAGGACGCATTTTCTTCTGCCCCAGTGCTCCGTCATCCGGATCCTAAGTTACCCTTTTGCATTGAGGTGGATGCATCTGAAGTAGGTGCTGGGGCTATTCTATCCCAGAGACATTCTGCCGATGGGAAATTGCACCCCTGTGCCTTTTTCTCCAGAAAGTTTTCTCCTGCAGAACAGAATTACGATGTAGGGAATCGAGAACTTCTGGCAGTTAAGCTTGCTCTTGAAGAGTGGCGTCACCTCCTAGAGGGTTCTTCAATTCCGGTCACGATTTATACTGATCATAAGAACTTGGAGTTCATACATTCTCTCAAGAGATTGAATCCTCGTCAGGCCAGGTGGGCCCTGTTCTTCTCCCGCTTTAACTTTGTTCTGACCTATCGTCCTGGCTCCAAGAATCGGAAGGCTGATGCGCTCTCCAGAAGTTTCACTCTGGGTGATCGTCTACCAGAAAGACTTGAACCTATTATTCCCCCCACCAAGATTATTGCATCTCTATTTCCCCAATTTGCCGAACAAATCTTGGCTGGACAGTCTTCTGCTCCTCCGGATACCCCCATTGGGATGGCTTTTGTTCCCTCCGAGTTACGTCTTCCTATTCTTCAACAAACCCACTGCTCCAAGCAAGCAGGACACCCTGGTCCTGAAAAGACTCTTGAACTCCTTAGACGTTTAGTCTGGTGGCCGACTATTGGTAAAGATGTCAAAGACTTTGTTGCTGCCTGTACCGTTTGTGCCACATCCAAGCCTAGCCATTCTCGCCCCAGTGGGTTATTACAACCATTGCCTATCCCATCTCGTCCATGGACTCATTTAGCAATGGACTTTATTGTTGAACTTCCCCCCTCTAGTGGAAACACTGTGATCTGGGTGGTGATTGACCGCTTTAGCAAGATGGCCCATTTCATTCCCCTGCGGAAGCTTCCCTCTGCTGTGGAGTTGTCTCAACTCTTCATCCAGTATATTTTCCGTCTGCATGGTTTTCCTGTGGAAGTGGTCTCTGACAGAGGTTCTCAGTTTACTGCTAAGTTTTGGCGTTCCCTGTGCAAAGATCTGGGTATTACTCTCCAGTTCTCCTCCGCTTATCATCCCCAGACTAATGGAGCAGCTGAACGAGTAAACCAAGCTTTGGAACAGTTCTTGAGGAATCACTTTGTCAAGATGACTGGTCTGATCTCTTCCCATGGGCGGAATTTGCTCATAACAATGCATGCCACACTTCCACTGGAAGGTCTCCGTTCATGTCGGTGTATGGTCAGCATCCTCAGGCCTTCCCCCAAGACTTTTTGTTGTCTGACGTCCCGGCTGCTGATGACCATGCAGCCCACATGTCTGCTATTTGGGCTGCAACCAAGTCGAACTTGGAGAAGAGCGCTCTGGTTCACAAGACGTTTGCAGATCGTAGACGTAGACCCTCTCCTCCCTACAAGGTTGGTGATAAAGTCTGGTTGTCTTCCAGGAACATTCGGTTAAAGGTGCCATCTCCTAAGTTGGGTCCGAAGTTTGTGGGTCCATTCTCCATCTCGGAGGTGATCAATCCTGTGGCTGTCAGACTTCAGCTTCCCCCTGAGATGCGAATTCCCAACATGTTTCATGTCTCTTTGGTGAAACCCGCTACCTCCAACCGCTTTTCTGTGAACCAGTCTCCCCCTCCTACTATTTCTGTGGATGGTCAACAAGAATATGAGGTGGAAAAGATCCTTGACTCCAGAATCTCCAGGGGCTCTCTTCAGTACCTCATCAAGTGGAAGGGCTTTGGCCCTGAAGAATGCTCCTGGGAAGGACACTCTGATGTGCATGCTCCTCGTCTTGGGAGGGATTTCCACTCCAAATTTCCCCAGAAGCCAAGTCCTGGTGGTCCAGAGGCCCCCCGTGAGGGGGGGGGTACTGTCACGATCGCCGCCCGGAGCAGTTCCAGGAGCTCCGGGCGGCGTGTCCTCCCCTGCCGGCGTCGCTCCCAAAATGGTGGCGCCCATGGCCGCCACGTGGGTAGCGGCGCCGGCGCGATGACGTCAGCGCGCCGATGTCGGCGCAAGGACGCCAATGACGTCACAAAGGTGCCAAATTCAAAATAAAAACGCTGCCTAGACGCCAGAATGGCGCCCAAGTATAGGAATACTTTCCCTAAGTGTATCCTGGGTTCCCTGTGAGCTACTATTGCTAATCTTGTTCCTGATTATTATCTTGACCCTTTGCCTGGACTTTGGACTTTGCTGTTATCTGCCTGCCCGTGAACTCTTGCCTGAATTCTGACTACTCTTTGGATTAACCCTTTGGACACCGCGACCCTGCTCCCTCTAGAGGGCTTCCTCCTCGATCCTGACTACCTCCCTGGAGGGAGCTCCCGGCTCCCTGACAGTTTGGACCAAGTACAAGCTTCTGTTTCATTATTATAGAGAAAAAATAAATATTTTTTAGAAATTTGGATTATTCGGTTAAAATGGAGTCTATGAGAGACAGCCCTCTCATAATTTGGAGCTGTATTGATAGTGGATTTCCTAAATAACAGATCCCATACCTGTATCTTATAAAAACCAAGTTTGTAATGAGGGGTTCTAACAAAACATAAAAAGTTTACATGAAGAATACACTTAACAGTGTGTACGTTAAGACCAAGGACGTTATTGTCTCTCCGACATGAAATATTGAGACAAGATCAGTGTTTGGATATTGTGCTCTTGGCAGAATGTTGGGTAGAACATGCTCTCCATTGCAATGCGGAAGGCGATAACTTTTGCATAAAAGCCTGTTTGATTAATTGATTAAAAGGAAGCACATGCCCAGTACAACAATTCAGAAGTAAGTGAATAGAATCACTGGGGAATGCCTAACAACTTGACAGCCCTAAGTAATTCTACCTTTTCTACACTGGTCAAAACTCCATACCTGCCAAGTGTCCCAGGACAGTCCTGATTTGTAGAAATAACCACAGTGGGTGGCATTTGAGGAAATTGGGACATGTCTTGGTATAATGAGTTTGGTTGGTGAGTAGACTTAAACTAAATTAAATATTGACAGGGTTGATAAACCCATAGTTCTATCAGTGTATAGCTTTCCATTTTTTGGTATATATGCTAGATCCCCTACATTTTAGTATTTAATGCAGTTCATTAAATTAAAAAGGCCATTTATGTACAGAGAATATCTACAGAGAACTCCATGTAAGGACGAGAGTCTGCTAAGCACCTACAGTCCCATAGCTCAAGTGTCCAGTATAAAACAAAACTCAGATGCAGCATTATCCTTAAAATATGAATCCTGTTTCATGGTTAAACAATCCTTAATCAGGACAAAAAAAGGTGCTGCAGTCTTATTTTAAAGCTAATCCAACATGTGGGACAATATAACAGATCCCAGAGGCATGTCAGTTAAGAAAATTAAATTACATTTTTATCTAATTGTTTTATGAGCTTCGTGAAATTGTAGAATACAGAGCACCAGTGGAGGCCAGAAGTAGTTCATTAAAATAGAAATTTATTAGGCATATTTAAAATCCAAATGTAGCGTGCCCAGACATGTTAGGGGCTATGCACTCAACGCGTTTCGTGGCTTCTATGAGCTTTGTACCTTCTTTCGTCTTACATAAGCCCAGCGCACTAAATTCATTTCAGTATTTTGGAAGTTGCAACTGGGTTGAATGATTTTTGCACATATGCAAATAGTCAGTAGACAAAATATAATAGTCAGTCATATAGGAATCAAGAACTCTGAAGATAAAGGGGTATGCAGAGCAGGGCATCAGATATCATGTATCTGAAGCTGCCAAATAATGATGGGATGTTTTAGGCCATTGCCTTTGTGTGACTTTTCAACTGACCTGTTATGTTTTGGTAGTCGAGGATAAATAGAGTATAACAGTGCTTTATTAGCAGGCTCATGCAGCTATTACACAACAGTAACTTCCAACTCTATCACTTTTAAGCAGTCTAGACAGTACTGTGTATTCACAGTATAACTATTGTGTACAGTGACATCTATAGGCCATTTGTATAAACACCACATAGTAGGAAAGCATTTTGGCAAATGTACTAAACAACAACAATGCATTTTAAAGCAATAATATACATTCTTCACATAGTCCTGGGTCCATGCAGGTAGTTTTCTGATTCTCTCAGTATGCCTTATAGGTTCACTTTCTTCAGGCCTATTGCAGTTGACATCAGGAGTAGGAAAATGTCCTTCATCAAATGGAGCTTCTCCAAAGTCATATCTAACAGGAGCAAGACGACTTGCATTCCATATGCGTCCATCAGACAGTTTATACGTGTATGGTCCTCGCTGGCATCTCACTTCAAGTGGTGTAGTAAATTTAGATGTGTCCTTGTTTCAGTATTCCTGGTTTCTTAATTCTGACTAAAGATCCAGGCTGAAAGTGTACTTCTCTGGCACCACGTTTTCTGTCAGTATAAGTCTTGCATTTGGCTTGGTGACGTTTCACAATGTCAGCAGTAGATGATTTTGTAGGCACAGTATTTTGTGGAAGTTTGATGTCTGCAACATGTAACTTAGTGCGCATCTGTCTGCCATGTAATAATTCAGCTGGAGATGATTGGGTTGTTGCATGGCACGTTGCTCTGTAGTTATGTAGGAACTATTTTGTAAATACTTTTTCAAGATTTCCCAGTAAGATTTGCTGTCTGTAGTAGAATTCAAACTTGGGTCCGTTGTCTGATATTAACTCCATTGGATTTCCTTCTCTGCTGAAGACTGTAGACAAAAATGCTATTACTGTAGCTGATGTTATATGAGGAACAAATGCAATTTCAGGCCATTTACTGTAATAGTCCATCAAGGTTACAGCAAATCTACAGTCTATAGGAGCATCTATAAAAGGACCAACAATATCAATAGCAAGTTTTTCCCATGCTGAATCAGGAAATAGTACTGGTTTTACATCTGGTCTCACCTTAACTTTGTGTACAAAGTTCTTTGCACAACCCAGTAAAGTGTTGCTTTGTGGCGAAATTTTAGACACTGGCTGTGTGGCAGGCACTGGTGCTGTAGTAATGAGACCATCAATTAATTGTAGGTTTAATGCAGCAAAGAGATCCCTCCACTGTCAAGCAACCAAGCACAGGGATTGGATCCTTTAAGTAACTGACCAGTTTCAGGGCAGGTGCAACAAGCAGATCTTTTGCAAAGTATTTCAAGAAAATATCCTTTGGTAGTATAGAAACAGCTGAACCTGTATCAAGAATCAGGTTAATGGAGTGTCCCTTGTCAGCAGAAGCAGTACTGACACTGACCGTGCATATAAACTTGTCTGGAATAAATGTACCAGCTTTATCCACACTTAATACTGTGACATTTGGAGTAGAAGAACACAGATTTGCTTGTACCTGCCAATTTGTAATTTCTTACTCCAAACATGCTTTATCCTGCATTTCTCCTCCTTTCACTCTCATGCTTCATAAAACATTTTTCACTACCTCCTCCATCAAATCCCAGTTCGATACAAATCTCAGCCTCTCTACTCTCCTCTCCTTCCCTCTCCACACATGAAGTTTATAAAGTACTCTGTTTAGCTATTCCACAAAACTCCTCTTTTTCATACAAACTAAGAACTTACAAATCACTTTAGTCTATCTTTCCTTTCTATTGCTGGCAGCTGGGGACATTTCCCCAAACCCTGGCCCTTACCCCATCCCAGTTATATCACGGCCACAAGCTCCTTCTCTTCGGCGCAAATTCCAACAGTACAGAACTCTTACTCCTATACCAGACCTAACAGACCTGGAGGTGGGGTGGGTTTGCTTCTCTCTCCCCCCTGTACTTTTAAAGTTCTTACACCTGTTCCCTACCTATCATTCTCCTCATTTGAGGCTCACTGCATTAGGCTCTTTTCTCCTGTTTCACTCTGCATTGCTGTTATATATCGACCACCAGGACCAAATGCGCAATTTCTGGACAACTTTGCTGCCTGGCTTCCTTACTTTCTTTGTTCTAACATCCCATCCATCATATTAGGTGACTTTAATATACCCGTTAACAACATTAACAACTCTTCTGTCTCTAAACTTCTTTCACTAACCTCCTCCCTAGGTTTATCTTTGTGCTCAGACTCCCCCTCTCACTCCAATGGTAATGCTCTGGATCTCATATTTACCAGACCCTGTTCAACCACCAATTTTACTAACTCACCATTTCCCCTCTCTGATCACAATATGCTCACATTTCAACTTTCATTAACTCCCTCCTCACCCCCTGCTATTCCCCAAACTCGTACTTAACGTGACTTGCAAGCTGTAGACGTGTCACATCTCTCTTCTTCCTTTGACTCTCTTCACTCTAATATCCAGTGGCAGAACTACCAGGGGAGTAGGGGATGCAAACGGGCCAGGGCCCGCACCCCCTCAGGGCCCCCCGGCAGCCCGCGCCACTGAAATCCGGTGTGTGCGGGGGGCGGGGCCCCGGTTGCGCATCACGCACCAGGGCCCGCCCCCCCTCTAGTTACGGCACTGCTAATATCTCAGCCATCTCCTTGTCCTAATGTGGCTACCTCTGTCTACTATAGTACTCTCACCACTGCCCTAAATGAACTTGCTCCTATAAAAACTAAACGTGCTAAACCCAAACCACTTCCACCTTGGCATACTGCTCATACAAAAGCGCTCCAAAGACATTCACGTGCACTTGAGCGTCAATGGCGCAAATCCCGTTCCGAATCAGACTTTTGGAGCTACAAATCTGCCCTGCGCTCCTATAACACCAGCCTCTTCCAAGCCAAACAAAGATACTTTACTTCACTCATTAACTCCCTTTCTAAAAAAACAGCACAACTTTTCTCCACCTTTAACAGTCTCCTTTCCCCTTCTCCACCCCCTCCATGCATATCTGTCTCTGCTCAAGATATTGCTGAGCACTTCAAAAACTAAATTGACACTATCAGAAGGGACATTACACTACTCAACCCCCCTAGACTTCCACCACCCTCTTTACACACTCCCCAGTCTCTCCTGTGCTCCTAAACCCCAGTCACTGATGAGGAAGTCTCAAAGCTTTTGGCCTCATCTCACCTTACCACCTGCCCGCTTAATCCAATTCCCTCAAAACTTCTCCGCAATACCAATCGTTGTCTAATCAAAGACTTAACTCACCTATTTAATCTTTCGCTCTCAACTGGACTGTTTCCTTCTCAACTAAAACATGCTCTTGTCATCCCCATTCTGAAAAATCCCTCTCTTGATCCCTCCAATTTTGACAACCTCCGACATATCTTTCTGCTACCTTTCATCTCGAAACAACCGACTAACCTCATTCCTCTCTGACAATAACCTGCTGGACCCCCTACAATCTGGTTTTAAGCCACAACACTCCACGGAAACTGCCCTGACTCGACTAACTAATGACCTTTTAACCGCTAAAGCCAACAATCATTTCTCACTACTAATACTGCTTGATCTCTCAGCTGCATTTGACACTGTAGATCACCCTCTCCTCCTCCAGTCCCTCCATTCGCTTGGCCTTCGTGACACAGCCCTGTCCTGGTTCTCTTCTTACATCACCAATCGTTCCTTCAGTGTCTCCTACAACGGAGTAGCATCCTCTCCCCTACCTCTTTCTGTTGGAGTTCCTCAAGGCTCTGTCCTGGGACCATTACTATTCTACCTCTATACTTCCTCCCTCGGCAAATTAATCAACTCGTATGGTTTTCACTACCAACTCTATGCTGACGATACTCAGATCTATAATCTAGATTAGAAGTCAGCACTCACCCTTAGGGTATGTTAGATGAGGGTGCAGGTCTGAAGTGGCCAATTCCACCTGTTCTGTAAACGAATTCGATGAATAGACAACACCACACATGAGGTATTTTCTTAAAAGGCCTTTATTCCAAAAAGGCTTATTTCAGAACACAATAACAGCAGCGATGTTTCAGGCTCACAATCGCCTTTTTTCAAGCTTGAAAAAAGGCGATTGTGAGCCTGATACTCAGCTCTATCTCTCATCTCCTGATTTCAACCCAGAACTCCTAACTCGCGTCTCCTCCTGCCTGTCCGCTATCTCTACCTGGATGTCGCAACGCTACCTTAAATTAAACCTCTCTAAAACTGAAATGGTTCTCTTTCCTCCAACTAACACCAGCAACATCCCGGAAGTATCCATCATAGTTAAAAATTCCACTGTCACCCCCTCTCCCCAGGCCTGGTGCCTTGGGGTTATCCTAGATTCTGCCCTGTCATTCAATCCTCATAGTCACTTATTAAATCATGTCACTTCCACCTAAGGAACATATCCAAAATTCGATCATTTATCACCCAAGATGCTGCCAAAATTCTTATTCACTCGCTCATCATATCACGTCTAGACTACTGTAACTCTATTTTAATTGGCCTTCCCCTCCAGAGACTGTCAGCTCTCCAGTCCATAATGAACACTGCTGCGAGGCTCATACACCTCAGCAACCGCTCCTCCTCTGCCTCGCCATTCTGTCAAACCCTGCACTGGCTTCCGTTACCTTTCAGAATCAAATTCAAATTATCGACACTGACTTTCAAAGCACTTCATAACTCTGCCCCACCCTATATCTCTGAACTCATCTCTATATACTCACCCAACCGCTTTCTACGCTCCACTACTGACCTGCTACTCAACTCTTCTCTCATTACCTCCTCACATGCTCGCATTCAAGACTTTGCAAGGGCTGCACCCCTCCTCTGGAACTCTCTCTCACAGTCTGTCCGACTTTCTCGCAACCTTTCTGCTTTCAAGAAATCTCTTAAAACGTATTTCTTTCGAGAAGCCTACCCTCACTCTGCTTAACTACCAAACACAACACCACATACAGTACCACATTTCTCACCCACTTGCCCGCTCCCACACCTTGTGTATTACTCCCTTCCCTTTAGAATGTATGCCTATGCATAGGGCCTTCCTCACCTTTTGTACCTGTATTGATTGTGATGTTCTATGTATATAATTCATGTGATTTAGTTGTATAATCACATTTACTTTACAGTGCTGCGCAATATGTTGGCGCTATATAAATACATGTTAATAATAATAATAGTGACTTCATGAACAGCAGAACTACGCCAGATCTTTGCAAAATGTCCTACCTTTTTGCACTTGCGGGACTGTACATCTTTTGCAGGACATGTAACATGATTTGCAGTGTGTTTTGTTGAACCAAAGCGAAAGCAATATTTTTAATTTATATTTGCTGCACGGTTTTGCAGTGCAGGTGAATCCCTTTCCTTAGCACTGTATTTTGCCTGTGACTGTGCATTATTAGGCCACAATCTGTACATTCCCAGCAGTTCCCTGACTGAGAGTTTTATGTCACTGCTGTTTCAATTTGGCTAGCAACTGTAATAGCCTTTGCAAGGGTTAAATCCTGCTCTAGAAGCGGCCTCTCTCCAATGCGAGGTGAGTTTGTTTTTTCCACTATTTGGTCTCTTAGCATTTCATCTGTTAGATTCCCAAACTCACAGGTAACAACCAGCTCTCTCAAAGCTGCTACAAATGGTTCTGTGAATTCGCCATTACGTTGTCCAAGTTGGCGGAATTTATATCTTTCAGCAACTACATTTACTCTTGGCGTGAAAAAGTTCTTTATAGCAGTTTCATAAGTATCATCAGCTAATGGTAATGTATAGAATATACACTGTCCCTCTGCTCCCAGGCAGTGAATAAGTAAAGCACGCTTTCTAGCAGCAGAAATCTCCCCTTGGTCAGCAGCAATAATGTAATTTTCAAACATACGGATCCAAGCAGTAGAAGGTATGGTAGGCTCGCCAGGGTTTGGAAGAAAAGCTGCAGGCTGCTGCAGAGGTAGAAGAGACATCTTGTCGCCAAATGTTATGTTTTAGTAGCCAAGGAGGAGTAGAGTATAATAGTGCTTTATTAGCAGGCTCATGCAGCCATTACACAACAGTAACTTCCAACTCTATCACTTTTAAGTAGTCTAGACAGTACTGTGTATTCACTGTATAACTATTATGTACAGTGACATCTACAGGCCATTTGTATAAACACCACATACCCACTTCACTTTCTGCAAAAAGCGGTATTTTGTACCCTTACCTCCAAGCATCACTTGCCACCATATAATACACAGTAACATAGTAACTTAGTAACATAGTAAGTTAGGTTGGAAAAAGACACACATCCATCAAGTTCAACCTTTTAAGTCTACATATAAACTGCCTAACTGCTAGTTGGAAAAAATTCCTTCCTGACTCCAAAATGGCAATCGGACTAGTCCCTGGATCAACTTGTACTATGAGCTATCTTCCATAACCCTGTATTCCTTCGCTTGCTAAATAGCCATCCAACCCCCATAATAAAATATAGGAGCAAGTATCAAACCTTTGTACCTCCCAAAATGGACCTGTAGTTGGAACTGTCTGTTCAAGAGGGACAATGGCTTCATATGTCAAAATTTTTCTAGTTCCAGGACTGGGACTGTGAAATATGGCATAGCTGGAATGTAAACCATGGGGGTTATTTATCAAAGGTTGAATGTTAAAGTTTTTTTTATACTTCGATGAACTCAAATGAACTCATAACTCGAATGGTATCTTATTTAAGAAAAAAACTCTAATGAAAAAAAAAACGATTCTGCGGGTTCGAGTTGCAAAACCTAAAACACTAATTAATTGAGTTTTCTGCAAAAAAAAACCTGGAATCGCTCGAATCATTTAAGTTTTCAGGCAAAACACTCCAAAAAAAACTCGAACATCATGAAGGCTATTAAATGGTTCAAGGGACCTCTGCCATTGACTCTGACATGACCTCGACAGGTTTTAGATGGTATATGTTCGAATTAATTATTTACAGGGTCAGGGTATAATAAATATCGAGAGAAAAAAATTGAACCCAAAAATGTGAGGTTTTGACAAAAAAAACTCAAAAACTAAGCTTGATCCTTAAATAAATAAATCTGCCCCTTAATGTCATTGAGCTGTTATATTGCACCAAATGTACTGCAATCACATGCTAATGATTAAACATCTGTGCAAACCTGAGTCTGGGATTAAACAACCCTCTATGTTGCTGAATGATTGCACAACTATGGTTTTCCTGTTGCAGTCCCGCTCGCAGTTATAAAATGTAGTAACAATTCTGTAGGAGATTATTGCAAAATGCCCCCCGCACAGACCAAGCTTGTCACTTCTGGTTACATTTTCCCATTAAAGATCTGTGTAAACACATGTTCAACCCTTTAACCCTTTAAGTGCCAGCAGAATTTCACATTTTGGTTACGCGAAATGCCAGCCGTTTTTGAAACATTTTGTGCTCTCTCACTTTAGGGGCATTTTCTGAGGGGAAACCTATAGTTTACCTAGGAAAACTATACATTGTTTTTTTCGGTAGAAACTGAGCTTTCTAAATCTGCCTGAGTTTTCATGTATTTCCACCTGTGCAAAAAAATTTATAGTGCTAAATACCAAAAAAAAATGAAAAATTACCATTTTTCATCGTATATCAATTTATACCAGAAAAATATTTCATTTTACGGATGAAAATCCAACTGATTTGGAAAGCCTTATGTCTCTCGAACGTGCCAATACCAGATATGTATAGTTTTAGGGAGATTTAGGATTTCTGTACAGCAAAAACTCCCGGCAGTATATTACCGAATTTTGAAAGCACTAAGGCAGAAAACGGCATGCTTTAGATTCCAAGGCAAAAAATCCTGAAACCGTAGGTTTACCCCAGAAAACCATACATTTTTGAAAAGTACACATTCTGCCGATTACAAAATGGGTAACTATGTCTCTCTACTCCCAACTACCAAACATAAAAGCTTGTCTGAACATAGCGGTTTTTCAACAAAAAATTCAAAATTCTGAAAAATCATTTCAAAGGTTTTATTTTGCTGCTCCGCATATCCCAAACTATATTAGGTACCAAGAAAAAGCACCTGAAATATGATTGCCAGGGGTCCACTGAACAATTTGATACCCATTATGCATAGGTTTACCAAAGTATCTGGCATTTAGAGACACCAATATGAAGTTAGCACATCCAAATTGTTCAGGACTTTACTTCAGCTACTGAGAAATCAACACATTGACTGCATTTTTTGTGGGGTAAAAACACAGAAATATATGTTTACCCCCCAAACCCATATATTTTTGGAAAGTACACATTCTACTGAATCTAAAATGGGTACCCATGCCTTTCTGCTCCAAACTACTGAGTCGCAAGGCTTTCCCACAATTGTCGGTTTTGGTGAAATATCTGAAAATTTCCTCAAAGCTTCAACTTCCCAGCACCATATCGCCCATGTATCATTACGTACTAAGAAAAAGCACCCTAAATATGATTGCCAGGGTTCCTCTGAACATTTTGGTGGTCATTGTTCATAAGTTTACCAAAGTATCTGGCATTTAGAGGCCCCAAAATGAAGTTAGCGCATACAAGCAGTCCCGTGGGTAACTTCAGCTAATGAAAAATCAACACATTGACTGCATTTTTGTGGGGTAAAAACACAGAAATATATGTTTACCCCTCAAACCCATATATTTTTGGAAAGTACACATTCTACTGAATCTAAAATGGGTACCCATGCCTTTCTGCTCCAAACTACTGAGTCGCAAGGCTTTCCCAAAGTTGTCGGTTTTGGTGAAATATCTGAAAATTGCCTCAAAGCTTCAACTTCCCAGCACCATATCACCCATGTGTCATTACGTACTAAGAAAAAGCACCCTAAATATGATTGCCAGGGTTCCTCTGAACATTTTGGTGGCCATTGTTCATAAGTTTACCAAAGTATCTGGCATTTAGAGGCCCCAAAATGATGTTAGCGCATACAAACAGTCCCGTGGGTAACTTCAGCTAATGAAAAATCAACACATTGACTGCATTTTTGTGGGGTAAAAACACAGAAATATATGTTTACCCCCCAAAACCCATATATTTTTGGAAAGTACACATTCTACAGAATCTAAAATGGGTACCCATGCCTTTCTGCTCCAAACTACTGAGTCGCAAGGCTTTCCCACAATTGTCGGTTTTGGTGAAATATCTGAAAATTGCCTCAAAGCTTCAACTTCTCAGCACCATATCACCCATGTATCGTTATGCACCAAGAAAAAGCACCCTAAATATGATTGCCAGGGTTCCTCCGAACAGTTTGGTGGCCATTGTTCATAGGTTTACCAAAGTATCTGGCATTTAGAGGCCCCAAAATGAAGTTAGCGCATACAAACAGTCCCGTGGGTAACTTCAGCTAATGAAAAATCAACACATTGACTGCATTTTTGTGGGGTAAAAACACAGAAATATATGTTTACCCCCCAAACCCATACATTTTTGGAAAGTACACATTCTACAGAATCTAAAATGGGTACCCATGCCTTATTGCTCCAAACTACTGAGTCGCAAGGCTTTCCCAAAGTTGTCGGTTTTGGTGAAATATCTGAAAATTGCTTCAAAGCTTCAACTTCCCAGCACCATATCACCCATGTGTCATTACGTACTAAGAAAAAGCACCCTAAATATGATTGCCAGGGTTCCTCTGAACATTTTGGTGGCCATTGTTCATAAGTTTACCAAAGTATCTGGCATTTAGAGGCCCCAAAATGAAGTTAGCGCATACAAACAGTCCCGTGGGTAACTTCAGCTAATGAAAAATCAACACATTGACTGCATTTTTGTGGGGTAAAACACAGAAATATATGTTTACCCCCCAAAACCCATATATTTTTGGAAAGTACACATTCTACAGAATCTAAAATGGGTACCCATGCCTTTCTGCTCCAAACTACTGAGTCGCAAGGCTTTCCCACAATTGTCGGTTTTGGTGAGATATCTGAAAATTGCCTCAAAGCTTCAACTTCCCAGCACCATATCACCCATGTGTCATTACGTACTAAGAAAAAGCACCCTAAATATGATTGCCAGGGTTCCTCTGAACATTTTGGTGGCCATTGTTCATAAGTTTACCAAAGTATCTGGCATTTAGAGGCCCCAAAATGAAGTTAGCGCATACAAACAGTCCCGTGGGTAACTTCAGCTAATGAAAGATCAACAAATTGACTGCATTTTTGTGGGGTAAAAAACAGAAATATATGTTTACCCCCCAAAACCCATATATTTTTGGAAAGTACACATTCTACAGAATCTAAAATGGGTACCCATGCCTTTCTGCTCCAAACTACTGAGTCGCAAGGCTTTCCCACAATTGTCGGTTTTGGTGAAATATCTGAAAATTGCCTCAAAGCTTCAACTTCTCAGCACCATATCACCCATGTATCGTTATGCACCAAGAAAAAGCACCCTAAATATGATTGCCAGGGTTCCTCCGAACAGTTTGGTGGCCATTGTTCATAGGTTTACCAAAGTATCTGGCATTTAGAGGCCCCAAAATGAAGTTAGCGCATACAAACAGTCCCGTGGGTAACTTCAGCTAATGAAAAATCAACACATTGACTGCATTTTTGTGGGGTAAAAACACAGAAATATATGTTTACCCCCCAAACCCATACATTTTTGGAAAGTACACATTCTACAGAATCTAAAATGGGTACCCATGCCTTATTGCTCCAAACTACTGAGTCGCAAGGCTTTCCCAAAGTTGTCGGTTTTGGTGAAATATCTGAAAATTGCTTCAAAGCTTCAACTTCCCAGCACCATATCACCCATGTGTCATTACGTACTAAGAAAAAGCACCCTAAATATGATTGCCAGGGTTCCTCTGAACATTTTGGTGGCCATTGTTCATAAGTTTACCAAAGTATCTGGCATTTAGAGGCCCCAAAATGAAGTTAGCGCATACAAACAGTCCCGTGGGTAACTTCAGCTAATGAAAAATCAACACATTGACTGCATTTTTGTGGGGTAAAACACAGAAATATATGTTTACCCCCCAAAACCCATATATTTTTGGAAAGTACACATTCTACAGAATCTAAAATGGGTACCCATGCCTTTCTGCTCCAAACTACTGAGTCGCAAGGCTTTCCCACAATTGTCGGTTTTGGTGAGATATCTGAAAATTGCCTCAAAGCTTCAACTTCCCAGCACCATATCACCCATGTGTCATTACGTACTAAGAAAAAGCACCCTAAATATGATTGCCAGGGTTCCTCTGAACATTTTGGTGGCCATTGTTCATAAGTTTACCAAAGTATCTGGCATTTAGAGGCCCCAAAATGAAGTTAGCGCATACAAACAGTCCCGTGGGTAACTTCAGCTAATGAAAGATCAACAAATTGACTGCATTTTTGTGGGGTAAAAAACAGAAATATATGTTTACCCCCCAAAACCCATATATTTTTGGAAAGTACACATTCTACAGAATCTAAAATGGGTACCCATGCCTTTCTGCTCCAAACTACTGAGTCGCAAGGCTTTCCCACAATTGTCGGTTTTGGTGAGATATCTGAAAATTGCCTCAAAGCTTCAACTTCCCAGCACCATATCACCCATGTGTCATTACGTACTAAGAAAAAGCACCCTAAATATGATTGCCAGGGTTCCTCTGAACATTTTGGTGGCCATTGTTCATAAGTTTACCAAAGTATCTGGCATTTAGAGGCCCCAAAATGAAGTTAGCGCATACAAACAGTCCCGTGGGTAACTTCAGCTAATGAAAGATCAACAAATTGACTGCATTTTTGTGGGGTAAAAAACAGAAATATATGTTTACCCCCCAAAACCCATATATTTTTGGAAAGTACACATTTTACCGAATCTAAAATGGGTACCCATGCCTTTCTGCTCCAAACTACTGAGTCGCAAGGCTTTCCCACAATTGTCGGTTTTGGTGAAATATCTGAACATTTCCTCAAAGCTTCAACTTCTCAGCACCATATCACCCATGTATCGTTATGCACCAAGAAAAAGCACCCTAAATATGATTGCCAGGGTTCCTCCGAACAGTTTGGTGGCCATTGTTCATAGGTTTACCAAAGTATCTGGCATTTAGAGGCCCCAAAATGAAGTTAGCGCATACAAACAGTCCCGTGGGTAACTTCAGCTAATGAAAAATCAACACATTGACTGCATTTTTGTGGGGTAAAAACACAGAAATATATGTTTACCCCCCAAACCCATACATTTTTGGAAAGTACACATTCTACAGAATCTAAAATGGGTACCCATGCCTTATTGCTCCAAACTACTGAGTCGCAAGGCTTTCCCAAAGTTGTCGGTTTTGGTGAAATATGTGGAAATTGCCTCAAAGCTTCAACTTTCCAGCATCGTATTGTCCATGTATCGTTACCAGCATAAAGCATCCTAAATATAAACATATGGGTCTACTAAACAGTTTGATACCCAATGTGCATAGATATACCAAACTATGTGGCGCACAGAGACCCCCAAATGACAATATGTATAGACATTTTCACGGCTGACGCGCTGGCTGCTGCAATATAACCACCCGGTGTGTGTATTATGCGACATTAGCCCACCTAACAGTACAGAGACCCCAGAAAACCATATATTTTCAGAAAGTACACATTCTGACGAATCCAATATGGGTAAATAAGTGTTTCTACTGCAAACTGCCAAACTGCAAAGCAATGCTGAACATAACGGTTTTTATCAAATTTCGGAAAATCGTCACAAAGCTTGAATTTTACCCCATTATATGCCACACATTTCGTAACGTATCAGCATAAAACATCCTAAATATGAACGCCAGGGGTCTACTGAACACTTTGATGCCCAATATGCATAGATATACCAAACTATGTGGCGCACAGAGACCCCCAAATGACAATAGTGTATATACATTTTCACGGCTGACGCTCTGGCTGCTGCAATATGAGCACCTGGAGTGTGTATTATGCGACATTAGACCCCCCTAACAGTACAGAGACCCCAGAAAACCATATATTTTCAGAAAGTACACATTCTGACGAATCCAATATGGGTAAATAAGTGTTTCTACTGCAAACTGCCAAACTGCAAAGCAATGCTGAACATAACGGTTTTTATGAAATTTCTGAAAATCGTCACAAAGCTTGAATTCTACCCCATTACATGCCACACATTTCGTAACGTATCAGCATAAAACTTCCTAAATATGAACGCCAGGGGTCTACTGAACACTTTGATGCCCAGTATGCATAGATATACCAAACTATGTGGCGTACAGAGACCCCCAAATGACAATAGTGTATATACATTTTCACGGCTGACGCGCTGGCTGCTGCAATATAAGCACCTGGTGTGTGTATTATGCAACATTAGACCCCCCTAACAGTACAGAGACCCCAGAAAACCATATATTTTCAGAAAGTACACATTCTGACGAATCCGATATGGGTAAATAAGTGTTTCTACTGCAAACTGCCAAACTGCAAAGCAATGCTGAACATAACGGTTTTTATCAAATTTCTGAAAATCGTCACAAAGCTTGAATTCTACCCCATTATATGCCACACATTTCGTAACGTATCAGCATAAAACATCCTAAATATGAACGCCAGGGGTCTACTGAACACTTTGATGCCCAGTATGCATAGATATACCAAACTATGTGGCGTACAGAGACCCCCAAATGACAATAGTGTATATACATTTTCACGGCTGACGCGCTGGCTGCTGCAATATAAGCACCTGGTGTGTGTATTATGCAACATTAGACCCCCCTAACAGTACAGAGACCCCAGAAAACCATATATTTTCAGAAAGTACACATTCTGACGAATCCAATATGGGTAAATAAGTGTTTCTACTGCAAACTGCCAAACTGCAAAGCAATGCTGAACATAACGGTTTTTATCAAATTTCTGAAAATCGTCACAAAGCTTGAATTTTACCCCATTATATGCCCCACATTTCGTAACTTATCAGCATAAAACATCCTAAATATGAACGCCAGGGGTCTACTGAACACTTTGATGCCCAATATGCATAGATATACCAAACTATGTGGCGCACAGAGACCCCCAAATGACAATAGTGTATATACATTTTCACGGCTGACGCTCTGGCTGCTGCAATATGAGCACCTGGAGTGTGTATTATGCGACATTAGACCCCCCTAACAGTACAGAGACCCCAGAAAACCATATATTTTCAGAAAGTACACATTCTGACGAATCCAATATGGGTAAATAAGTGTTTCTACTGCAAACTGCCAAACTGCAAAGCAATGCTGAACGTAACGGTTTTTATCAAATTTCTGAAAATCGTCACAAAGCTTGAATTTTACCCCATTATATGCCCCACATTTCGTAACTTATCAGCATAAAACATCCTAAATATGAACGCCAGGGGTCTACTGAACACTTTGATGCCCAATATGCATAGATATACCAAACTATGTGGCGCACAGAGACCCCCAAATGACAATAGTGTATATACATTTTCACGGCTGACGCTCTGGCTGCTGCAATATGAGCACCTAGAGTGTGTATTATGCAACATTAGACCCCCCTAACAGTACAGAGACCCCAGAAAACCATATATTTTCAGAAAGTACACATTCTGACGAATCCAATATGGGTAAATAAGTGTTTCTACTGCAAACTGCCAAACTGCAAAGCAATGCTGAACATAACGGTTTTTATCAAATTTCTGAAAATCGTCACAAAGCTTGAATTCTACCCCATTATATGCCACACATTTCGTAACGTATCAGCATAAAACATCCTAAATATGAACGCCAAGGGTCTACTGAACACTTTGATGCCCAGTATGCATAGATATAGCAAACTATGTGGCGTACAGAGACCCCCAAATGACAATAGTGTATATACATTTTCACGGCTGACGCGCTGGCTGCTGCAATATAAGCACCTGGTGTGTGTATTATGCAACATTAGACCCCCCTAACAGTACAGAGACCCCAGAAAACCATATATTTTCAGAAAGTACACATTCTGACGAATCCAATATGGGTAAATAAGTGTTTCTACTGCAAACTGCCAAACTGCAAAGCAATGCTGAACATAACGGTTTTTATCAAATTTCTGAAAATCGTCACAAAGCTTGAATTCTACCCCATTATATGCCACACATTTCGTAACTTATCAGCATAAAACATCCTAAATATGAACGCCAGGGGTCTACTGAACACTTTGATGCCCAATATGCATAGATATACCAAACTATGTGGCGCACAGAGACCCCCAAATGACAATAGTGTATATACATTTTCACGGCTGACGCGCTGGCTGCTTCAATTTGAGCACCTGGTGTGTGTATTATGCGACATTAGACCCCCCTAACAGTACAGAGACCCCAGAAAACCATATATTTTCAGAAAGTACACATTCTGACGAATACAATATGGGTAAATAAATGTTTCTACTGTAAACTGCCAAACTGCAAAGCAATGCTGAACATAACGGTTTTTATCAAATTTCTGAAAATCGTCACAAAGCTTGAATTTTACCCCATTATATGCCCCACATTTCGTAACGTATCAGCATAAAACATCCTAAATATGAACGCCAGGGGTCTACTGAACACTTTGATGCCCAATATGCATAGATATACCAAACTATGTGGCACACAGAGACCCCCAAATGGATATATAGTAAATAAAATTTACAAGGCAAAACAAAATAAGGCAGTAAAGAGTGAAATGCAAAAAAATCCAATAAAACCACAAAAATCAATGTTTTTTTTCCAGACTCGTGTTATCGGCCGTCAGAATCACAGTTTGAATATTTTAGCTGGGCCAAACAGGTTATACGGCTAGAAACAAGTGAACACAACATACGCAGAGCTGAAAATGCAATAAAATGGCTAAAAATGCAATAAAATGGCTAAAAATGCACCAAAATACCCAAAATTGCAATATAATCACCGAAATAACATAAAAAAGATATTGCACAGTACGGTTAGCGAATACGCTATTCGTAATGGCAATAAAACATTTTTTTCAGCCAAAAAAAGAAACGATGCGATAAGAAAAAAAAAAAAAAAGCCACAATGCCATGTATGTGCGTGTGCGTGTGTACAAATGGTAAATTACATGTTATGTGCGCGTGTGTGCGTGTGCACATGTGTGTAAGTGCAGTGAGTGTAAGTGACCCCCCCAATCCCCAAAAATGTATGTGTAAGTGTGTGTAAGTGTGAATCTAAGTGTGTATTACTGTAATAAGTGTGTGTTGGTGTGTTTGTGTGTGTAATTGTTGCACTAACCTGAAAAAATCGCTGGAGACTGTTGCAGGCGATCTGGAAGGGCCTCAGGAAGAGATCTGCGACGTCCTCTGTGTGCCTGTGCTGTGGGGGCGGAGATATCCAGCGCGGTGTAGGCTGCAGCAGCAGGACACGTAAGTTACACGTGCCTGCTGCTGTTTTTGGGCCCCTGGGCGATCGCGCCCCAGGGGCCACTCGATCCCCTGCTCTGCTCGTTGCCTAGGGGCAGGGGATCGATGCGGAACGGAGCGAGCGGCTCTAACAGCCGCTCCTCCGCTCCAGAACCCGGAAGTGCTGCAGAACGTAGAATCTACGTTCTGTGGCATTTCAAGTTACTTTTCCACAGAACGTAGATTCTACGTTCTGTGGCACTTAAAGGGTTAAAGAGAATATTCATATGAAAATCTATGTTGTTCTGTTCACATGTGTTTGTGTGTAAATATTTCCATTTCATTACAAAATGCAAATAGGAATATGCTTGCAAACAATTTCTTTGAATGGGCGCACTGTGATACAGAGAAACAGGCTGTGTTCATTTTACTTTAACAAAAGAGATAATATGGTGTGTGTAGTGATGGGCGAATAAATTTGCCTGGCACAAATTTGCGGCGAATTTCCATGTTTCGCCGCCAGCGAATAAATTCGCGAATCTCCCGTGAAAATTCACCGGTGAAAATTCGCTCGCGTCAATTTCAGATTTTCGCGATTTTTTCGTGAAAATGTCAGATTTTCACGATTTTTTGTGAAATTTTTTAAATTTCACGATTTTTGAGTGAAATCTTTCGAATTTCAGGATTTTTTATTGAAAACCTTAAAATTTCCAGTTTTTTGAGTGAAACTTCCGATTTTCAAAATTTTTTTGTGAAAACCTTCAAATTTCACGATTTTTGAGTGAAATCCTTCAAATTTCACTATTTTTGACTGGAATCCTTCTAATTTTACGATTTTTTCGTGAAAACGTAAGATTTTTTCGAGAACTTTCAGATTTCACGGGTTTTCGCAAATTTTCCGCCGTTTCGTGAATTTTGTGGGAAATTCGCAAATTTCTTGCGAAACTGAGAAATTCGCCCATCACTATGTGCATGTGTTGCTTATACACAACATAGCCAAATAAAAACAGACAACCACCCCTTGAAAATATAAGTAGACCTAAAGGGTCTACTGAAAAAAAGTCTGATCAAATCCACACAGGTTTTTTGGGCTTATTTATTAATACACTTTCCCGAAAATTTTTTTGCGGGAAAAAGTCCGAAAAAAATCGTGAAAAATCTAATTTTCACGATTTTCCGGATTTCTCATCCGATTTTCATGATTTTTTTTCGGATTTTTCACCTGAAAACTCTTTTGCCCGGAAACTTCAGGGGATTGTCAAAAACCAGCGCACATCAAAAAATCCTTGGGACTTCTACCATTGACTTATATGCAACCTCGACAGGTCTGAGATGCCGGATTTTCAGATTCAGACATTTCCATCCTCTGGGTTTAATAGATTCCGAAAAATACGTGATTTTTTAAAAGTCTGATTTTTTTGTATTCAGATTTTAGTAAATAACCCCCAAAATGTGTGTTAATAGGTAGTACCTATTCTTGGGGTTCATATATGAACAGACTGCAGATCCAGGAGGACTTTTTTGTATGCCAGGGATATTATGTTTTTTTATTGAAAACTTTACAAGAAAATGCTCCTTGGGCCACATACTATCTGTGTCCCATGCTGCATGATTTGTGAGTCTGTAGGTGGGGCCAGGTATGTACAGGAAAAAACAAAGAACCAGAGGCCAACCCTTTAGACTTGAGGAACTGGACTTTCATTTGCAGAATTAGCGTTGTCCTGGCGAATCTATGCCTGCTGAAGTGTTGCGCTGTGAGCGAAGCCGTTGCTGGCAAATTTTCGGAGGTTAGTGAATTTTCCCCATGGATTATAAGTGCACATATCAAAAGGTGAAAGGTATTTTTGTAATTAAAACAAATGGCAAAAATATGTTCCCTGTTCGACCTGTTTAGCTCAAGAAATACCAAAAATCTTAATTTTTTTAGATCAAATCAATAATCATGTTCTGCACAAGTCCTATTTATTAAGCTTTTGTTTATTATTAATAATAATAATAATAATAATGTATACCCCTTTGCTAATGTTTAGCAAGGGGGTATACTGCTTCTTTAACAGGCCCTGATGAAATTGACCATAGAATGTTGGGTGAATGTAATAGGGGCCTTGGATCCATTGGGTCAGGGATCAATGTGAATGATGAACCATTATCACGTTATTGCAGAAACCTGTTAATAAAAAAGTTGAAACTACAGTTAAAGGGCAGTTACACATGGTGATGCCACGGCTTTCAGTTTAGGTGACAAAAATGCTTCCCTGGAGCCACATGGAATACCTGTGTGTCAGGTAACTGTTGTCTGGAAATTCTGAGTGACCCCTCTCTGTCATTTGGGTGTGCATAAAATTGTCAAATTAATTGGGAGCTCAACCCATCTAATATAGTAATATGTTTCAGCAATAGTGTCCTGTAATTCACTGGGACAAGAGCCTTTTGTTTTAATGTGACTGTGAGCAGATGGCTATATGTCTGTTCTTACTTGGATGGACTTGGCTGGAAAAGAAAAGACAAACCTTCCATTCACCTCCTCAATATTGTTTCATTTATTGATTAAACAAAGCTATTAATATACAATATGGAAAAACTTAGAAATTGAGCGACAATGCTCACACCTGTCTCCACTGATATATACGGGCTGGGATAGCAAGAGGTGTCATAGGTGGGTTTGTTTTTAACGCTACCTAAACTAGTATTCTTATGAACATCTGGCATTTAGGGTCAGGCCACACACTCAGATTCGGGGGAGATTAGTCGCCCGCTGACAAATCTCCTCTTCTTTGGGGTGACTTATCTCCCAAAACTGCCTCCCGCCTGCTAGAATGTAAATCGCCCGCAGGATGGCACTCAGAGCGCTTCGTTTTGCGAAGTCATCCAAAGTTTCCTTGTGAGGCAACTTCGGGCGACTTCAGAAAAGGAAGCGGTTCGAATACAAACCTGCCAGCGATTTACATTCTAGCCGGCGGGAGGCAGTTTGGGGAGATTAGTCACCCCAAAGAAGAGGAGATTTGTCAGTGGGTAATTAATCTCCCCGAATCTGAGTGTGTGCCCTGACCCATAAAAATTTCGCTTGGGAGAATTTCAACCCAATCGTACATCCTCCAATTCAGTCACATTTATAAACCACTTTGCACGGTACTATAAGGCTTATTTATGTGCAGGAATTCTACCTGAATCATAAGATCCTTGTTCACAGCAAATCATTTGAGGTAACCCATGGGGGGAGGGTGTTGTAGTTGAAAACAAGCTTTTAAATTTCTTTTATACAAACAAATTCCTGCTTGTATTGAACTGACTCACTGAACAACAGCACTGTCAGATTAAAGGATAATTAAAAGCCATCAAATAATTAGACTAAGTTCTGCCTTATGCTTAGGGGCTTTTACTGTAGCACCCATTCCTTCACAATTGTCCATTGTTGCTCCTTCTGTTTCTTTTGTTGTTTGTCTATCTATTTGGTTTTGGTATCACTTTATGTACTTGTGAGCGCAATCTGTGTTGGTCCAGTGATGGAATTGCAGGAGAGAGAATTAATGAGGAGCACGTCTGCACCTATGGGTCACTCGTCTCCTGTATATGTTGAACCTGAAGTCATAAAACTGATTAATACTCAGTTTGTTTAGTAATAGTTTTAGGATAGAGTGGTGCTATTGTATATTCCTGCTGTGTTAACCTGGATTTTGTTATCACTGTATGGGACATATTCACATGGTGTAAATTAAACGTTGTGTCTAAAGCTCTGTTGAAATCCCAAAGCTAGAATTAAAGGATAACTACATCTAAATGCCAAGTGAAGCCCTTTTGTACAGCAGTTAAAGAAATAATTGCTAATGTGCCTATTTTTATGATTGCTTGAGGCTGCTCAGAATGTTACAAACTGTACTTAGCATGAGCCCAGCATAAACAGTGATCCATAATATAATCCAGTGCAGACTCCCCTTTGCATCCCTCATTGTCGACTTCTGCAAGCCCACCCTTCCCACGTGGCAACCTTGATTATAAGGTGAAAGAAGTGAGCGACAGCTGTTTGTGGCGGGGCCATGGGCTGTGCCGAACTGGGCAGCCTCTGGTATCAGCTGTAGTCTATAATACTGTATATGAAACAATGAAAAGGCCCTAATTACCTGCAATCTCAGCGCCATTGCCATGACAACAGCTGTGCGAAGCCCAGGACACTTTCTACTGATTGCAATTAAGGACCAAAATATAGTTTTTTCAGTGCACCCACGAATCCCCCCCTCCCCCCGGGTTCTTGTAAAAAAGGTTGGGGACCGCTGCTCTAAAACCATGAATGGCATGTAATTTATTAAAAGATCTGAATATAAAAAAGTTTAAAAACTCTGAACGATGCTCTAAAAAATACAAAGCCAGTCAGACAATTACTTGCAAAAAAAAATTCCGGAAATCTCTAAAAAGTCTGAATGGCTGAAAAAAAAGGTCCAATAGGAACAGTGCAGCTCCCATTGGGGCTCATTTATCAACACTGGGCAAATTTACCTGCTTGCAATAATGCATGGCAACCAATCCGTGATTGCCTCTTTTCAGCAAGCTGCAGTTAGAACAATGAATGCAACAATTTGATTGGTTGCCATGGGTTACTGGCCATGGGAAAATTGCCCAGTGTTGATAAATGAGCCCCAGTGACTGCTAAGGGGCCTCGACTGCTTTTACTTGGCTAAATTCTGTATCAGAATTTTTCGTGGTTTTTACACTTAGGGGGTTATTTATCAAGCTCCAAATATCTGAACCTCAAATAATTTGTATTTTTTTGAGCAAAAAAAAGCCCAATGGTCTAAAAACTCAGAATCCAAATCCCCGGCATCTAAAAGCTCTTGAAGTCCTGTATAAGTCAATGGGGAAGGTCCCAGTGTTGACGCTGATGTCCGTACCGATAGCCGATGATTTCGGGGTTTTGGCGCAAAAAAGTCAGAAAACTCAGAAAAATTTTTTGTTTTTGCGGAAATTCAAAAAAATTGGGAGTTTTCGGGGAAGCTCCGAAGTTTTCGGAGTTTTGCATGACCCCATTTTTTCGGGCATTTTTCTTCATAAATAAGGTCCATTTGGGAATTGGGAGTTGCTCGGAGTTGGATATAAGAAATACTGAGATCAATTCGGACCTTGATAAATAACCCCCTTGATAAATTTCAAATTTTTAGTTATAAAAGAAATTTAAAAAAACACAATTTTTTGTGAAAAAGTTAAATTTTTGAAAAAAAAAAAAATAGGCAAATAGCACATAGGCCCCTTAATTTCATAATTTCAATCATGTAAAATGTTTATTAGGACAGTTGCGCTAAACTTTAACACACAGAGACGCAACAAACACAGCAGCAGTACAGGCAAGGAAGCAGCAGAGGGACTGTTTGGTGCTTTAGTTAAATCTCCAGGGGGTATTCAAAAAGTTATGCAGGACGTGTTTTTTTTTACATAACAACTCATTTATAAGGAAGTCACCTTGGGAATAATCACCTGAATAAGGTCAGGAAACTCCCATGAGACTTATTATTGCCATATAAATGACAGTAGGAGGAACATTATCTTCTGCTTAAGCAGGCACATACACTTTCACGCATACCCCTATACAATCCACAGATAAAACTAACACTGAAATGCTGCTTCCATTCCCCCAAAAGGTCCCTGCTCCTTTCCTTATTGTTCATCAATCAGACTTCTTAAGAGGAGCAGAGGCTAATATGCTTTTAATGGTGGTTTTCTAAGCAAAGCACACTTGTTTCATTGCTCCCTGGGTGAGAAAGGCTTGTCAGAAAGGCTTGTTCCATAACAAAGAGTTAGCTGGTAACCTCCACTGAGGACGGGGAATGTAGTGAGATTCATTTCTATCATGCCAACTGCTATTTTGCTGGGTGCATTGATTGATGCTGAATATGTGCTGAATATGTGGGCTCTCAACCTGGGTTGAGCTTTGCGGACCTCTACTGTGTTGAATATTAATGTTAAGAGCGGACAGTCAGTCTGAAATATGTTAAAATGATTACCCACTCTCAGCCAGAAATATTTGCAATAATTTCATTGTATTACAGTGCTCCATTTCTCTCATTTTGTAATGACTGACTTGACTCATCTACCTTTAGTACAGGTTTGGGATCTGTTATCCAGGAACACATTATCCAGAAAGCTCTGAATTATGGGAGGTCTGTCTCCAGAGACTCCATTTTATCCAAATAATCAAATATTTACAAGTTATTTCCTTTTTCTCAGCAATCATTAAACAGTACAAACCAAGATATAATTTATCCTTATTTTAAGCAAAATCAGCCTATTGGGTTTATTTAGAGGGTTATTTATCAAAGGTCGAGTTTGTGAGGTTTTGTTCTACTTCGAAGAAACTCACAACTCGGATGTTTGCTTATTTATGAAAAAACTAATATGTAAAAAACGCATTTGGGGGGAACACTTGAATTGATCACGCTATTGGTGAAAACAAATTGAATAGCTCTTGTTTTTGAGCGCAAACCACCGAAAAAAACCCTGAAAACCATGAAGGCTAAAAACATCTTCAAATGGTTCAAGGGACCTCTGCCACTTCTACATGACAATGACAGGTTTTAGTTGAAGTATTCTTGCTTGATTCAAGCTTTTTGCAGCTTCGGGACATTATAAATACAGAAAAATTCAAGTTTTTTTTTATCCTGAAAAGTAAGAGTTTTTACTGAAACTACCATCGAAAAACTTAAATTTTTCAGGAAAAACGCAACTCGACCATTGATAAATAGCCCCCTTAAGGTATGAAAATCCAAATTATGGAAAGATCCGTTATCCTGACAATCCCAGGTCTCAAGAATTCTGGATAACAGGTATTATACAGGTATAAGACCTGTTATCCAGAATTCTTGAGACCTGGGATTGTTTCCCTGCCATTGCAATTTCAGAAAGGCCAAAGTGCATCTCTGCATATAGGGCTCCTAACTAGAATAGTGATACCAGTGGCATAACTAGATATTATTGAGCCCCACAGCAAATGATTTTTCAGGCCCCCAAAAGTCTAAAGGTTGACCTGTTTTACCAATATTTATTCTAATTGTATATGAATTAGGGCCTCATGGGGCCTCTATACCTCCTGGGCCCCCCTGCAGCCTCAGGGTCTGCTTCCTCTGGAGTTACACCCCTGAGTGATACCCATCCATTCTGTTTTGATATGAAAACTTTAATTCAACAGTAATGTACTGTTACAGATACCTGTGATTTCTGTATTGATGTTTTATATGGGCAGATTCTGTACTTGAGTTACTGCCAGCAGTGTAACTGTAGGAGGTGCAGACCCTGAGGCCTTGGGGGGGGGGGCGATAAGTACATGTGCCCCTTCACTCCTCACTCTCCTTCAAATTTCCTAAAATTCCATTTTTCCTTGTCCCCCCAAATATACATGGATTGTTGATACACAGAGGGTGAATGGACATGAAGCCAGCAGGGATGGATGGTGGGGGTCACAGATTCTATGTCAAATTGATGATGGTCCTAAAAAGTGGGGAGTCAAGACTGTCAAGAAAAGGATTAGTTTTCCTGTGAAAAGAGTGGAGTTCTGGCAGATCAGGAGAGTAAACAGGAGGGTATATGGAACCTTATGATTCCTGATGGCAAGAGAACAGCAATTTTAAAGGGGTTGTTCACTTTCCAAACACTTGTTTCATTTCAGTTGTTTCCAGATTGTACACCAGAAATAAAGACTTTTTTCAGTTACTTTTAAATTTTAATTTTTTTTAACGTTATTCCAAAATTGAAGTCTAAAGGTTGATGTCCCTGGTATTTCAGTGTGGCAGCTCAATGATCCAGGTGCAGATTCTGAACTGTTGTATTTAATTGTAACAATCATTACAATTTGCTAAATTATCAAATAATGTATTCATTTAGAGCTGTTCACTAGTGATGTGCGGGTCGGGCTTTTCCCAACCCTCATTCGCCTGCAACCCGACCTCCCTCCACCCGTGCCCGCCCGACTTCCGGGTCTCTTTTATAGACCCGCGACGCCCAAGATGTCACAAAAAAACTCAACCAGGAAGTCGGAAGCCAGCATTTGGAAGGTCGCGGGCGGGGAGAGCTGTAAGAAGAGCTCAACCCTCATCCGCCCGCAACCTGGAAAAGATTGTGCAAAGTCGGCCCGAACCCAACCGACCCGCAGGTTAACCCGCGGGTATCGAGTCTGCCCGCACATCACTACTGTTCACAGATTCGTTGACCCCCTTCCCAGAGCTGCTTAAGAAAGACATAAGAAGATGAAAAATTAACTTCTAAACTTCAATATTAGAAAAACGGTTACAAATAGAAAATAGAAAGTAATTGAAAAAAGTCTTTATTTCTGGTGAACTATCTGAAAGCAACTAAACTGAAAAAAGTTGGAAGGCGAACAATCCTTTTAAGTAATATGCATCTAACTAGTTTTCAACACAGCAAAACTTTTCCAGCCAGAGCTCACCCTCTCCAATACTGGGCTGTCCATGCTCATTAATGCCTTGGAAGCCTAGAAAGTTTGCATGCATTTTTTGTTCCACTAAGTACTATCTCTCCATGCCAAAGCCAAATAAATCCTGCAGTTTAATTACTGTAACTCCACAGTCAATTATTCAACAGCTGTGGAAATCACAGAAAACTTGCTAGAAATGTCCCAAGCCAGTAACTGTATTTTGCCAAGTCTAAGGTGGAAGCTAGAAAATCACGAGCAAAATGAAAGCATAAATTCTACAGATATTGACAGCCTTAGTGATGGAGATTGAGAATATCATGCAATGCTTAGGTTTTCATATACTGTATAAGCAGTGAGGGATTTTTCAACATTCTGATTTGATTCTGATCTGATTTGATTTAAAGAAGAACTAAACCTTAAAAATGAATAAGGCTAAAGATGCCATATTTAATATACTGAATTTATTGCACCAGCCTAAAGTTTCAGCATCTCAATAGCAGCAATGTTCCAGGACTTTAAACTTGTCACAGGGGGTCACCATCTTGGAAAGTGTCTGCGACACTCAAATGCTCAGTGGGCTCTGAGCAGCTGTTGAGAAGCTAAACGTATAATTATCAAGCAGAAAATGAGGTTGATCTGTAATAAAAGCTGTTGCTACAGGGCTGATTATTAAATTCTGATGCTAATTGCATTGGTTTCTGTGCTGCCATGTAGTAATTATCTGTATTAATTACTAATCAACCTTATATTACAACATTTAAATTCTATATATCTGTATATTGTGAGTGGGTCCCTAATTTGCCAGATTGTGTGAAGATTATGGGAGTATGAACTCTGTATTGGCAATTCTAGATGGGGCTGATCTCTCTAATAGCCGTGGGAGACCAGTTTCTCTAGTAGTGGTGGGGAGGAGAGTAGAGTCAGGCCTAAGCAGATTGTGGTTGTAGGGGACTCAATTATTAGGAAAGTGGATAGGGTAATTTGTCGTCCGGATCGATACAACCGAACAGTTTGCTGTCTACCTGGTGCCAGGGTTCGGCATGTGGTTGATCGGATAGAAAAATTATTGGGTGGGGCTGGGCATGACCCAGCTGTCTTAGTGCATATCGGTACTAATGACAAAATAAATGGTAGATGGAAGACCTTAAAGAGAGATTTCAGGGATCTAGGCTCTAAGATCAAGGAAAGGTCTTCCAATGTCATCTTTTCTGAAATTTTGCCCGTGCCACGTGCAAGTTTAGGAAAAAAAGTCCAGGGAGCTAAATGCGTGGCTCAAGTCTTGGTGCAGGAAGGAAGGGTTTGGGTTCCTAGAGCACTGGGCTGATTTTTCGTTGGGGTACAACCTATACATTCGTGACGGTTTGCACCTCAATGGAAGGGGGTCCACGGTACTAGGGGAAAGAATGGCTAAGAGGTTGGAGGAGTGTTTAAACTAGGCAAGGGGTGGGTGGGTGAGATAAAGAATTATGGGGAAGCTAGGGTAGACGGGGCAGTGGGGTTAGTAAGGGGTCATGGGGGAGGAGTGAGGGGGACATACAGTTTACCAGCTAAGGAGGTCCCTCTGTTACAAGGAAAACAGAATAACTAACTTATAATTCTTCACTAAGTAATGCAAATTTCAAGTAAAGTAAAAGTAGTAACCTCCGCTGTATGCTGCCAAATGCACGGAGTTTGTCAGGTAAAATGGGAGACATAGAATTAATTGCATGCTCTAAAAATTATGATATAATCACTGAGACCTGGTGGGATGAAACATGTGACTGGATTGTGATTTTAAATGGTTACACCCTTTTTAGGAGGGACAGAGGGATTAAAAAGGGTGGAGGAGTGTGTTTGTATGCAAAGCCTGAATTAAAGCCATGCGCTAAAGAAATAACAATATCTGGCACTGGTGAGGGTGTAGGATCCCTCTGGGTTGAGATTTTGACTGGGCAAAAGTTTACAAAAAGAATTATCATTGGTGTATGCTATAAACCACCTCGTATAAGTGTCGAGTATGAAGCCCAGCTACTCTTGCAGATACAAGCGGCTTCACAGCTGGGTCAAGTTGTTGCTATGGGTGACTTCAATTATCCAGACATTGACTGGGGTAATGGGGTTGCTAAGACAGAAAAAGCTAGTAGGTTTTTAAATATGCTGAATGACAACTTTTTATTCCAGCTCCTTATTGTACTCCAGTCCTTAAGAGGGATATAAATGATATAAATGAGCTGGAGAGAGTGCAGAGACTAAGTGCAACTAAATTGGTTAGAGGGATGGAAGACTTAAATTATGAGGGTAGACTGTCAAGGTTGGGGTTGTTTTCTCTGAAAAAAAGGTGCTTGTGAGGGGACATGATTACACTTTACAAGTACATTAGAGGACATTATAGACAAATAGCAGGGGACCTTTTTACCCATAAAGTGGATCACCGTACCAGAGGCCACCTCTTTAGACTAGAGGAACAGAACTTTCATTTGAAGCAATGTAGGGGGTTCTTCACAGTCAGGACAGTGAGGTTGTGGAATGCACTGCCGGGTGATGTTGTGATGCTGATTCAGTTAATGCCTTTAAGAATGGCTTGGATGATTTCTTGGACAGACATAATATCAAAGGCTATTGTGATACTAAGCTCTATAGTTAGTATGGGTATGGGTATATAGAATGTAATTAAAAGTAGAGAGGAGTGTGTGTATGGATGCTGGGTTTTCATTTGGAGGGGTTGAACTTGATGGATTTTGTCATTTTTCAACCCAATTTAACTATGTAACTATGTAACTATGTAACTATAGTTGTGTTTCTGGAGCAAACACATCAGTTTTACCAGTGCAGGGCAACACTACATGATATTTTCATTACTTTAAAACACTTTAATTCTTTGGTGTTACTGTTCCTTTAATACAACTGTTTATACCATACTAAAACAATATAGTAGCACCCATTCTTAAAAACCCATTTACAAATCTTGTGATATCATAAGACAGCCCTTCCAAAAGCAAAATACAGTGTCTTTAAGTCCTAGGAAAGTCTCACTCTAGCAGGTTGACGGTTGACTCTTGAACACTCACTGAAACTGTTAAATCAATTTTGGGTGCTTACTCAGTGTGTTTATTCCTCTGTCTCCTCTGCTGGTTAGAATATGTAGCAGCAGAAAAAACTGCCATAAACCAATTATATGCTGGCCACATAATTTAATAAATTTAAACATTTATAACAGTGCTCAGCTATTATACTTTATTTAGACTGTAAGCCTTATGACCTCATCCTTTTGTCTCCTTGACATTCAGCGCTTATATATCTGTATTGTAACTATACTTTATATGTATGTGAACTGTATTTTAATAATGTACTTATCGGTATTTATTATTGCAATGACCCCTTGTTTGTTCTACTAATTTATTGTTCTGCTGTACAGTGCTTTGCCCTCGAGGAATGCTATACATATAAAAATATACATACATACGACTACTATGAAAAAATAAATTTATTCAGATAAAAATAAAATTAAAAAACATGGAAGTGGAAATACTAATCAGAAATCCAACCACAGGGCATATAACTTTGCATAAAACTTTGTGAAATCTTGCTGAAATGGATTGGCGTTAGTGAGAAGGCAAAATAACATTGTTTTTTAGCTCTGCAATATCATATACATTTCTCCTTTCCACCAAGCTACAACTGTTCTTCAAAGAAAAACAGACTCCCGTTCTGTCAGATTCTTCCAATCATGGCGCCGTCTCCATCATTATCGTACTATATAGATTTTTCTTAGTTGCTTAGGCCAGAAAATTTCCAATCAGCTTGACCAACCCCCCTTTTAATTTTCCGTAATATAGTATGCCCTGTAGTGACTGCAGCTGTCTATCCAGAGGGCTAACAAGCAGCAGGCAAGTCTTAGAGAGTGGAGTTTATATTTTCGTCAAAACAGACCACATGGAGACGTTCAAGTGTGAATTTATGAAAAAGTATACCACTGGGGAAAGTAGAACAAAGGCATAAAAAGTTGCCTAAAAAGTATGAGCTACAACCCTTTCCCATTGCCCCTAGCAATATATATGTAGTTGTTCTCTAACACCAAGCAACGGTAAATATACAAAAGCAAATATACTACATATAGTTTCACCACCGATGAAAAGTTAAGCAAAATGGTACCAAAAATTTGCAACACGTTGAGTCTCCCATGCAACAAAATATTCGACATGGAGTACACAAGACTGACGAGCCGTCATTCCCATTTACCATTGGGATTTGAGCACTCAGATATAATCTGTTGGTGCTTTGATTTTTAGTTGTGCCTGTGTTTGTAAGTAATAAATAAACTATAGATTCTATATCTATAAACTATAGCTACTAGGCATAGTAGTAGATGGTATTACCAACCCACCAGAGGTCATGTTAAAATTCACAGACATTAGTTGGTAGCGTAGTAGATAGGAGGTTCTCTAATAAAGTAGGGCATGTGTGTAGTACACGTATGGGATTCGTTTTCCAGAATCCTGTTATCCAAATTAAGGCCGGCTCCCATATATACTTAATATACTATTAAATCCAAATGATTGAAGTTTGTTTAAGATTATTTCCTTTTTCTCTGTAATAATAAAACAGACTTGTAAGTAAGGAAATACATTTTATTAGTAGTCCAAAAGCAGAAAAAAGGTGCTGCAAAAAAACCTCCCTAGACTCTAATTTAGCTATAAAAAATGTACGCAACAAAAAAGTCACCCATAGACTTTAATGTGTTCATTAATTTTTTGATGTTTCACAAATTTTCTCGTAGTTTGTGAATTTACCTGTGAAACAGGACAGATTTGCTCATCACTGTTGCCTAGTTGTACAGTTTTAACCAGCACTTTATGGGGCAAATTTACTAAAGGGCGCAGTGGCTAACGCTAGCAAAAATTCGCCAGCATGACGTAATTTTGCCACTTTGCCAAGTGGACCTACTCTAGCGCTACTTCGCACACTTACGCCAGGCGAAGTTGCACTCTGGCGAAAGGACGTAACTACGATAATTCAATAAGTTGCGGATTTTCATAAACGTTACTTCTTGCACCAGACTTTACTTCGCCACCTCAGGCCAGGCGAAGTGCTATAGAGTAGATAGGGATTGCTCCAAAAAAAGTTTACAGCATCCAAAAAATGCTGGCGTCTTACTATTTTAAGGGTGATAGGCTGAAAAAGGGCAAACTTTTTTTTTAGGGTACCCTCCTTCCTCCCTACATTTGATGATAACATATGGCACCTAAACTATACTGTGGGCACGTGTGTGCGACATTAGAATACATGTTTTAAGGTTCCGTGGCCTTGTGTAGTGTAATGTGTTTTCTGCTGCATATACGGCCATTGTACTTTAACTGCACGCCGTATGCAAATTTCCGATCGTAACATCGCTAGCACAACTGCGCAAACAATCGGTAACTTGTGCGCAAATTGGATCTTCGTGAATTTGTGCAGCCCTGGCGGATCTACGCCTGGCGAAGTGCGGCGAAGTCAACACAGAGGTAAGTAAATTTGCCCCTATGTGTTTCTGTGTTTCGTCGCCCCTTTGGACACTGGAGGAAGAAGATGTATAGTAAATAAAGTACCCCCTATTGTAAAATATAAGGATATTATAAGTTTCATGACCATATAAAAACACGAGGCCGAAGGCAGAGTGATTTTATACAGGTCATGGAACTCCGAGGTAACTTCTAATATCCTCATATTTTGCAACAGGGGATACTTTATTTATTATAATACACAAGTTTCTGTGAGTCATGTGACAGAAATGACATCAGAACTCACCGTTTATAACTGATGACATCAGAACTCGCCGTTAATTTACAGGATATTCATGACTCTTGTGTATTATATAGTGAATAAAGTACCCCCTTTTGTAAAATATAGGGATATTATGAGTTACCGAGGAGTTTCATGACCATATAAAAACACGAGGCCGAAGGCCGAGTGTTTTTATACAGGTCATGGAACTCCGAGGTAACTTCTAATATCCTCATATTTTACAATTGGGGGTACTTTATTTATTATATTATACACAAATTTCAATGAGTCATGTGACAGAAATGACATCAGAACTCACCGTTTATAACTGATGACATCAGAACTCACCGTTTATAAGGATATAATTTACAGAATATTCATGGCTTTTGTGTATTATATATAAATATGGTACTATATGAGTAACAACGCTGATGCTGAGCCACTGTCAAAGAAACTGGATATTTGATAGTATCTTCCTGTAAGATTTGGTCTGTGTTCTTCCTTTCTAGACATCACTACTGCATGCCTGTTGGATATCAAACTGGAAATTAGGTCTTGCAAAATATTCCCCTGGCTGCAAGTGATAACATGGCTCTAATTGCCTTCTGCTAACCACCTTCTCTATCTGTTATCAAACAATTTTCTTTCCAGCAATCAACGCTGCTGGCTACACAACCTGCCAGTCCCATGGACACCACTGACGTGCTATTAAAGTTTGAATAAAGTAACTGCAGCCCCTGTGAAGTACCAGTCACCAAACTGATATTATACATGGGGTGCAAACACCAGGGATTATAGATCACCGGTTTGGGCATCTGCAGGAAACAATATCCCAAGATTCAGTTACTGTATTAGTGAAATAACCAACAAGAAAAAATTCATCTTAGAAATCTAGGAAATCTTTAGGTATTTATAAAAGTATCCTCTGTCTGAAACGACCAATTGGAGTTGATCATTGAATGAATGAGCAGCGGGAAAACTGAGAACAGACTGAATTAGATTCTAAATCAGAGCAAAGCCAGGCAGAAAGGTAATTTCTATTGAGCAGCAAATCGGTGCCTTAGTGATAAGCCACGCGTTTCGCTGCATTAGGAAATAGGCTTCAAGTGTTAAGACTATTTTAAGGCACATTGCTCCTTAAAATAGCATTTCTTTTTCTTTGCCTAAATGTCTTTCTAAAGGTCACAGTAGGCAAAGCGATTAATTTTGTATCACCAAAGTCAATATCATTACTAAACAGCAGGCTTCCTTCCCCGTGATTATATTCTCCCAATGCACTCATGCCTGTTAGCGCTCAGTCTCCCACCGTTGCAGCTGGGGGCTGCCTGTTCTGATATAACTGAACATTTATATCTGATTGGAGGCATCCAGCGAGCTAACATTTTCTATACACGTTTGTTATCAAACTGCAAATTGCCAGAATGGCTGGAAGTGAGAAAAACCTATTTGGCAGAGAACAAAAGGGCTGCAATTATATTGAGGATCACGAGTGCAAATCAATCAAGGAACGCAGAGTGTGTGCATGCCATGCGAGGGCCAGTAGATAATAAAAGGCACTATTTGGTGGATGTGTGTTTATAACAGAGAATTATCTGGGGAATCATTTTCTATTTCTACTGTGTCTTTCTGGGCTATTTTATTTAGATTTATCCCACTCTAGACCCTGCAGCGCTATACTAAAGGCACAACAAAGGATATAAAGCACAGGAGCAAGGTTTGTAAATAAATGCCAACACTGACAGAAGTGCAAAATTATGGGATAGACACCTAAATAGGCCTAGCACAAATGGATAATAGAAGAATACAAGCTAACGGGACATGTAGTATTTATATTATTGCTTACTAATGGATAATAGAAGAATACAAACTCACAGGACATGAAGTCTTTATATTATTGCTTACCATATCTTTGGAAGTCGCACTGTTCTGCTTTGAATTGGCCAGATTGCCTTTCGTTAACTGAGAATGCACTGCAACAACATTGCCTTGATCAGAACTTTTTGGTTATAATGTGTGGGAGTGTGGCTTTATGTAGGAAGGAGGGTTTACATATATTAAGCAGTTGAACCCCAAGTTTTTCGGATTTTTGAAGAGGCACAGTCAGCCGCCAATCTGCTGGAAGTTGTAGAAAAGTAATACCAAGAGGGCAGCGGATTGTCTAGAAGTAGTTCTCTAGAAGTAAACTATTATTGAGATGAGTCCTACTTGTCTACTGCCTTTCTTATTTATTGCCTTATGCCTTTTGATTCTTCTGAAACTGCTTATTCCCCACATATCTTCTGACATCAACATCAAGTCCATCTTAAAATAATATGTCTTCATGCAGTATATGCTTCACAAATGACGCTCTTCTGGGTTGTGTTTCTATTTGGCCTCATTAGGGTTGCCCCCTTTTTTTGAAGCAATTGATATTGCAGCTTGGGCTGATAACGTTGTGGGAACAGGTCGATGAAGTGTCGATCCCAATTGGTTGATCATCACCATAACAATCTAGGAAAATCTTGTCTGGTTTTTCTAATCTAGAAAACCAGGCAAGCAGTTTTGACCTGGGCTGTCCTTCTTAAAACTGAGCTGTCCAGGTCAAAACTGGACAGGTGGCAACCCTAGGCCTCATGCAGTTTGGATCTGAAAAGCTCTGTATTGATTAAAAAAAAGCAATACACTTTGATACAATTGATCCCACTGTTGTTTTACTGACAACTTTATGAAAGATTCTTGCAGGCAACAAATGAGAGGTAGGACAGCTGGTACAAATCTGGCACTTCTGTAAAGCTGGAGAACCCCAACTAGACGGGTCTTCACCCAAGCCCTTTTGGAGCCCTGGAACTTTCTGGTACAGCCAAGGATCACACAGTGGTGTGGTCAAAACAGGCAAAAGGTCAAGGCAGGCAACAAGTATCAAAGTCCAAATACACAGGCAATGATCAAAATACCAGGAATACACAAAACAGAGACTTGAGTCTATAGTCTACAATAAAATCATGGTGTTACTGAGCATCACTGGGCAGTATATCTGGTCCCAGCAAGCCTCCTGGCTGACTTTGACCTTATCACTCTGGAAGAGTAGAAGAGGGCATTACAACTGCCACATTGCAAGATTGATGTGGCCCTTCTGAATTTTCTATGTGACATCGTAATTTTTAGTTAATACAGGCTACAGTAGAGGAATAGTTATCAAAGAGTGAAAATAAAATTCACAGTTGACCAGCTTTCTATGCATTTCCCCCCAAAACTCCAGTGCTACTTTGGCCATTCTCCTAGTTGTGCATTAAAACTAAATTAACTTGTGATTTTCTAGGCTCAAGTCTGCTGTACCGACTGCTGCAAACCACATTGGAAACCCTAGAATTAGTTTCAGGTTCAGGGTAACATTAGCTCCAGGGTTCCCCTGAATTAATGCATTTGCTTTTTTACCCATAATACAATGCATCCCCCAGAAGTATGGTGCATTTGTCTGCCAAAACTTTACCTGATGCATCAGATCAAATGCAATATCCATTACACTATGGAATTCCGCCATGTTCAGGGTGGCAGTAGCTACAGTGTTCCCCAGCGTCAATAGATGCTGACCATACTGAGAATATAGATTTCCAGGAAAAAAATGAGTATCATTGACCAAACAGAACTGCCTATAGCAAAAGGACTGACATTGGGGAATAATTGGACCTGCAAAGCTTATGTAATGTAATAAACCAAGTCAGCTTATTTACTTTTATCACAACATGAATGTTAACAATTATTTATGGATAGTTTTTGCTGGCTTTTATAATTAATTTCCTTGACATAAATAGAATATTTCAATAAAACTCTGTTTCATTCAGACAACACAGAAGTCAGGGTCCTATACCGACTACCTCTCTTTCATTCAGAATCAGAACATGAAAGTGTATTTATTGATGTCTTAATTGAGATCTATGAGACAGTCGCAGAGGAGCTGAAAAACATGTTGTTCTGCTTCAGCTCCCTGTTACAGGGCTGTTCCAAAACACAAGCCATACTTGCTACCGACATGAAAGCAGCATTTACAGCAGTCACTGAGAACTAATGCAGCCCATCTCTATTATGAAAGGCTCCAGTGGCCCATTCAGAGTGTATGGAGCAGGCCCTGAATTCCAATTTAAAAACTTTATTATGTGATCATCCAGTGATAAAATAAGGATGATGACAGTTGTTCTATAAAATATGCAGTTTCCCCGAAGATGAGAGCACCAGGAATTACATGACAAGTCTGGATGTGATACTATAGTGGACATAAAGGAGGCGCAGCTTTTATACCATAAACCAAGATGTAGCATAGTATCATAAAGGATATAAAGTAGAAGGATCTGCTCTCAGAAAAAGATCCATATAAATATTAATATATGACTCTATAATGTATTTATATAGCGCCAAGCCCTTTGTAAGTAATGGTACACTCTGCAATGATGTGTCCCTGCAAAAATCTAAGGATTTCTGTAGTTCAGCATCATGACAAAGTATTTTAAACAGAGTTCTAATTATTGCCACAGTTCAACATGTTTTGCTCACAATGCAGTATTCTTTTTCTGCATTCTATTGAAACTTGGGGTGCCACATACATCAAACCTGAGACATCAAGTTGTCTCTGCTTAGAAAAATGAGGTGCAATTTTGTGCCTATTTTAGTTCCTTTTAATGTAAATGTATCCTATTCTAACACCTATTACTACAGGTATGGGATCCATTATCTAGAAACCCAGGTATGAGACCTGTTATCCAGAAAGCTCGGGGACCTGGGGTATTTCAGACAAGGGATCTTTCCGTAATTTGGATCTCCATACCTTAAGTTTACTGAAAAATAAATAACATGTAAAATGAACCCAATAGGCTTCTTTTTCCTCCAATAAGGATTAATTATATCTTGGTTGGGATCAATGGCATGGTACTGTTTTATTATTACAGAGAAAAAAGAAATAATTAAAAAAAAAGTTATTATTTAACGAAAATAAAGTCTATGGGAGACAGTCTTCCCGCTTTCTGGATAATGGGCTTCCAGATAATGGATCTCATACCTGAATGCAGAAAGCTCAGAATTATAGGAAGAACATTTCCCATAGACTGCAGTTTATTAAAAAAATATATATATATTAAAAATTTACTTTTTCTTTGTAATAATTAAACAGTACCTTGTTCTTGATCCCAATTCAGATATAATTAATCCTTATAAGAGACAAAACAATCCTATTGGGTTTTATTAATGTTTCTAGTAGACTTAAGGTATCCGAAAAACCCCAGGTTTCTGGATAACAGATCTCATACCAGTATTACATTGTTACAATGGCCACTCAAATATCTCCCATCCACCTATTTTGTAACCCAGGACAACATGTGTGTTATGGTGGTGGTGGACACTGATACCTTCATTTCTTAAAGCTCATTAGATGTTTTGTACAGAATATTATTATTTTTAGTTCCTGCATACGCTAGTTTCATCCAGTTCCTAAACAGCGGTTTATTGAGGAGACCATTCATTCTGCCGCTAATGTTTATAAAACATGAGGGAAAATACACTCCCATATCGGATAACCAGCTTGGTTGGGCAATCATACTGGGCTAGACGTAGTGTACAAGCAGTGAATGATTGACAACAACACTAAACAGTTGTGTCGTTTTTATGTTTACGTTACATTTATTATTCAGAGACAGCAGTGCACCACGCCAACACATACCTTCTGCCACATGTCAGATGACTCCATTAAGGGGCTTATTTGAGAGTGACAGTGAAGTCTTAAGAGCACAACACACAACACAAAAGCTACATTATACATCATGAATATCCACTTTGATTGCTAAGTTCGTACCATGCTGTTTAGATGAGGACAACCCTCCCCAACACACTATTTGACATGATGCTCAAAATGCTCTTCTGGGGAAGTTTCTAATATTCTTGATGATTTGACATTGTAAATACACAGCAGGAGGCCTGTAGAGATTTGTATACATGCTTACACTAAAATGAGCCTTTTTACCAACACTAAACATATAATCAACTTGACGGGGGACCTGGCAGCTCTCAGAGCAACAGTTCTCTGGGTACCAGAAAAATACATAGCAATCTAAATCAGATTCAGCACCCCATTCACATGAGTGTTTTCATGCCACATCTTCAGAAAAGTCTATCTATCAACAATTTTGTGGCGACAACATGCAAACTTGCTTCAAAAATGAAGATTTATCCATAGTTTTTGTATGAGTGTTCAGGGGAATGGCCGCTGTGTGAGTGAGTTCTACAGAAGCCATGGTGTTTTATGGGGTGCTGACAGGGAGACGTTATTTTAGAGCTTCTCATAACAAGTTCATTTTCTGCTACACCGGATACGGGATATGGAGCTTTTTGATTGATGAGGGCTCTTTCAATTACACGCCTCAATTTGCTATGGAAATACGCAGGCAGGCGGGCTTTACTGTTTTTCAATGAAATGGAAATGCTGTGATTAAAAAATATAGGGAATACAATGAACTGGGGAGAACCCCTCTGTGGCAGTGCTTTAACAGTCTTTGCACAAAGCAACTGTTTCAGCCTTATAGTGATTTATAACCTGCTGAAATCACTTGTGTAATTCAATACAGACGTACTGTTGCCAGAGTTGTAATTACAGTTATTACATTAGCTTGCTTAATTTTCTGGGGAATGTTAGAAATCTATGCAGAACTGAATTGTGGGTTGGCATGGTGCTTATGTGAATAACAGAGATAATTGACAAGACAGATAGCAATAAAATGTGTAAAGTTTCCACGTTTTTTTGTTGACTGACATTTTTACTGTACCTAGTTCATGTATGAGGTTCTTACATCCTTCTATATATTAACACAGTGGTCTTCTCTGTATAACCAGTTGGCAAGTGATACACTGTCATTGTTTCATGGTAGATTGAAGAATTCATTGGCTTGGCATAATCCACTTTTTATAACCTAGGCATTATATGTGCAACAGGACAGAGACCACCTGAACTTAACTCATTGGTTCAAGTGGAGCAAAGTAAAGGGTCAGACTGGGCCTGCTGGACACTGGCAAACAAAATGGTGGGCCCAGCCCTCATGAGCCCTGCCAGTGGCATAACTAGATGTTACTGTGCCCCACGGTAAATTAATTTTAGGGCCCCCTGAGGTTATCTTTTTTACCAAAATATTAATTAATTAGTGTCTTATGGGGCACCCTATACCTCCTGGGGCCCCCTGCAGCCACAGGGTCTGCTTCCTCTGTATTTATGCCCCTGCTCCCTGCTGACCCAGACACAGCAGGTATGGCCTCTGTTGGAGCTCATGACTGGGGTGGTGGTCCCTGAGGGGTGTGGGGCCCCTGATTCGGCAGCCATAGTGGCACCGCGCACCCCAGTCCAATCCTGGAAAATTAGAATGATGGTAAGCATAGTGCATAGTCTTTAAACAAGGCAACTTGATGATCCATTTTTTTTTCAATAACACATTTCATATTCAGTTAGTAAATATAAAACAAGCTGCTCTCACATCATCAGAGGCATAACGTGGGAGAGCCATGGGTGTATACGTGAATACTTCAGCTGCATGAATTTCACAGGTGCAAACAGGACCACAAAGGGAGCCCTGTATTGATCACTTAGTCAATGGCAGGTGTAAAAAGCACAGGGTTTTCCTGTGCCTATTTGTGTTATCCAAAATCCCTGTCTAGACCTCATATAGAAGCCAATGTTTGACTCTCATTCATGTAATGCTCCATGAAATAATAGGCTATAGTTTGTTTCTCAGTCACAGTCACTCTAAGGTGACTTCTAATATCTGCATATTTTGCAACAGGGGGTACTGTAATTATTATAATACACAAGTTTCAGTGAGACATGTGACAGAAATGACATCACTAAGCTCCGATTATAAGGATACACTGTAATTTACAGGATATTTCATGGCTCTTGTGTATTATATAGTGAATAAAGTACCCCCTATTGTAAAATATAAGGATATTATCAGTCACCGAGGAGTTTCATGACCATATAAAAGCACAAGGCCGAAGGCTGAGTGATTTTATAAAGGTCATGGAACTCCGAGGTTACTTTTAATAACCTCATATTTTCCAACAAGGGCTAATTTATTTATTATAATACACAAGTTTTAGTGAGTCATGTGACAAAAATGACATCACTACTCACCGTTTATAACTGATGACTAGTTATAGTCACCATTTACAAGGATATCATTTACGAGATATTCATGTCTTAATTCCTTCCCTCTGGTAACAATGTCTGAAGTCTCCAAACTTCTCTTGTCCTCCCCACTCACAACTTGCCCCCTTGACCCTATGCCCTCTTCTCTACTCAAACACTGTGTTGCAGAGCTTACACTACTACTTACTCACATCTTCAATTCCTCTCTAGCTTCTGGAACCTTCCCTTCTCCTTTCAAACAGGCCTGTGTAAAATATTCTTAAAAAGGCCATACTTGACCCATCCTGTCTATCAAATTACTGTCCTGTCTCCCTTCTACCACTTGCTTCTAAACTCCTGGAGCGTTTTGTGTTCTCCCGTGTTACTAACTTTCTACACACCCATGATCTGTTGGACCCTTTGCAATCTGGTTTCCGGCCTGGTCACTCTACTGAGACTGCTTTGTGCAGAGTTACCAATGATCTTCAGGTTGCCAAAGCCAAAGGTCACTTCTCCATCCTTCTCCTCCTTGACCTATAATCTGCATTTGATACAGTTGATCACTCTCTCCTAATGCAGATTCTGTATTCGCTTGGTATCCGTAACCAGGCTGCATCTTGGCTCTCTTCTTACCTTTCTAACCGATCATTTACTCCTATGATAACAAAACCTCATCTCCAGTTCCACTTAATGTGGGGGTGCCGCAAGGCTCTGTACTTGGTCCGCTGTTGTTCTCCCTGTTCACTCTGTCTTTGGGAGATCTCATCCATTCATTTGACTTTATTTGTCATCTGTATGCTGATGATACCCAAATATATTTATCCACCCCTTCATTAACAGCTGAAACAGAGGCTCAAATCTCTAACTGCCTCCTAGCTATCTCAAATTGGATGAACCAGCGCCACCTCAAACTCAACCTAACAAAAACTGAACTTATCATATTTCCACCTAAGCCTGGCCCTACTCCCCTATTTATCTCTATTGATGGCATGCTCATTAATCCTGTCAACTCAGCTCGCTGTCTGGGGGTAATCTTTGACTCCTCTCTCTCCTTCTCTGATCATATTAACACCACTGTCAAAACCTGTCATTTTTCTTGCGCAATATTGCCAAAATCAGTCCCTTCCTTTCACATGATACACCCAAGACGCTCATGCATGCTCTCATCCTATCCAGACTAGATTACTGTAACCTTCTGTAATCTTAACTGGCCTCCCTAACTCCCATCTCTCCCCTCTACAGTCTGTATTAAACACTGCTGCCAGAATTATCCTCCTCTCATCCAAAAGGGTACAGGCCCCTCCGCTGCTGAAGTCCTTATCATGGCTTCCTATAAAACAAAGAATAACTTATAAACTCCTCCTCATAACCTTCAAAGCCCTTCATTCCTCTGCACCTAACTACATCTCATCTCTTGTTTCTCTATATTTTCCTGCCCAAAACCTCCGCTCCTCTCAGTACCCCCACTAATACTGCTGTTTCCCGTATCAAACCCTTCTCTCTTGCGACTCCTTATATTTGGAATGCCATTCCTGAATCTCTCAGGAGAGAATCCTCCTTCAGTGGAACTCAAAGACTACCTCTGGGAGCACCTGGATAACACCTGAACTTGGCACTTATATAACAGTGTAACAAACTGTAACCCATAGCACCTTATTACCCCTCTGAATTGTGTCTGTATGTTACCCTCCTATTTAGACTGTAAGCCCTACGGGTTTGGGTCCTCTAGCCTTTTGTTTCCTTGACACTGAGCACTTAATCTGTATTGTAATTATATTTTTTATATTTGTGTGAATTGTATTTCTAAAAATGCACTTATTGTTACTTTTTATTCCAATAACCCCTTGTTTGTTACTACTAATTTATTGTTTTGCTTTACAGTGCTTTGCCCTCGAGGAGCGCTTTACAAATAAAAATATACATACATACATATTATAGCAAAATACACCAATCTATGGAAAGCCCCAGTGGGAACATTAAACAAAATACATCAAGAAGGCCAAAGCTATCTAAGTCAAGGATAAAGTTGGAGAAGCACCAGGAAAACTGGTAGAGAGTTATTTCAAAAAATTACAGATGCAATTGCAGCCAAAGTGAGGGAGTGAATACTTGTACAACCAACATATGTCTGCTTATTTGCAGATTGCTGAAATTGCTAACTGAAGAGCTGAATAAATAGCTAAATAACTCAAAAATCACAAATAATTAAAAAAAAAATCATTTTGGCAAATTGTCTCAGAATATCACTTCTCTACCTCATACTAAGAGGCACATTTATCAAAGGTCGAATTTCGAGTTCATGTGAGTTTTAAAAAACTCTAATAAACTCCCATGAACTCGAAATTTGACCACTTGAAATGTATTAAAAAAAATAGAATTTTCCAAACTCGGGTGAAAACTTGAATCGAATTTGAATCGAATTCGATCTGAATTTTAAAACTCGATTCGAATTTTTTCTCCTAAAAAAACTTGAATGTCAGGAAGGCTGCAAATAACTCCAAATCCCAGGATGTCTTCCATTGACTAAAACAGCAATTCGGCAGGATTTAGGTGGAATTTCAGTTCTTAAAGGGCCAGTGTATGATAAAATTCGAAAATCTAATTCGAATTTTAAAAAAAAAAATCGAAATTTGAATTTTCACTTTAACCCTTGATAAATCTGCCCCTAAAAGTTAACTCAAAGTTGAACAATCCCTTTAAGACCCCCTTGTTGCCCCAGTTTTACATCAGGACATATTGATAATGGAATAAATGTTTCATAAAAGCAACCTTTATATATTCTACACACACACGCTTATTCTCACTCTGTTATCTGGGAGATACGAACAAAAAGAAACCATTTCACATGGTAAATTTTTCATTAATGTCCCACCTTGAGGGGACATTAGAAATTGTGTGAATCGTGTCACTCTTTCCATCAATATTTAATGCTCACAGCCCAGTGGAGTGTATTGCCAAGCAGGACCATTAGAGAGATGACTTGTCTAGATTGAATAAATCTTGTGCTATTCATAGGCAGAGTCGCACAGCGGTGTCCCCTGTCTGGACGTGCACAGATTAGGGATTGGCAGTTATTACATCAGTGTGGATTTCAGTTGATTTTTTTTTATCCACCTATGAATCAGAGCTATTTTACGGCAACTGGAGATGTAATTGAATTGGCCCCCATATGTATTTGGGCAATGTCCCACTGGGGCTGCGATTTCAGGGACCCCCATACCCCTCACCCTAGACATGAGTTCCTTTGCAGTTGTGAACTTCCTACCCAATGCTGCCTGTAATGCTCCCCCCACCCATGTACCTTATATTTCTCCCTTGCGGCTCCCTGCGGGAAGGGAGGAGCACCCATAGTTTCCGACAGGGCATGGGTCTGGGTTGGTGGAGCCCACAAGGACCGTGGCCAACTGGGTTTTTTTATCTGATGTCCCACCAGGCCAGTAATACCCTGTATTTGGGCACAGCACAGCAGTAGAATAGCTCATAATAGCATCAAAGCACTTATAGTAGTAGTGGGGATAATAGTACTGACTGTACTATTACTGTTATTATTACTGTTACTTGCAGCTGGGGACATCTCCCCAAACCCTGGTCCCACTCACTCGTTTATACCCTCACTTATTCCTACTCTCAGGCATTCAACAATGCCTTTTCCAGTCTCTCAGACTTTACGCACTTCTAATCTTGCAAACCTAATTCACATAAAGCCAGCATCCTCCCTGCCTTTCTCATGTGCCCTCTGGAATGCACGGTCAATCTGCAATAAACTAACAGCAGTCCATGACCTCTTTATATATAAATCCCTTCACCTTCTTGCAATCACTGAAACATGGCTCTCCCCCTCAGACACTGCTTCATCTGCTGCCCTCTGCTATGGAGGCTTCTCACTTAGTCACACTCCTAGAACAGATGGCCATCATGGCGGTGGGGTGGGATTTCTTCTCTCCCCCAAATGTAGGTTTCAAAATCTAACTACACCGACTTCTCTCTCCTTCACTTCTTTTGAAGTTCACAGTATACGTTTGTTTTCTCCTATCTCTCTGCGTGTTGCTGTCATATATCGCCCCCCTGGTCCCTGCTCAACCTTTTTGGATCACTTTGCTGCCTGGCTTTCATACTATCTCTCCAATGAGACACCTGCTCTCATTTTAGGGGACTTCAACATCCCCATTGACAACTCTGCTTCTGCTGCCACCTCTTGACTTCTCTCTCTAACAGCTTCATTTGGTCTCTCTCAGTGGACCGACTCACCTACCCACATCAAGGGTCATGCTCTTGATCTTATATTCTGCCACTCATGCTGCCCATCCAACTTAATCAACTCTCCCTACCCTCTGTCTGACCATCATCTACTCTCCTTTCAGATACTGCTTTCATCTGCACCTTCACAACCATCTCTCTCTACCCACACGTACAGAAACCTTAATGCCTTTGAACCACAACAATTATAAACAGTATCAGCATAACCCATCTCTCATATTAATACTCTCTCCTGTCCCAATATGGCAGCTTCTCTCTACAACGATGCCCTTTCAACAGCACTTGACTCCCTTGCACCTTCTACCACCCGTCACAGCCGGCCAGCTAAACCCCAACCCTGGCACACTGGTGTAACTCAGTAACTCAGAAGATGTAGTAGATCAGCTGAGCGACGGTGGAGAAAGTCACGAACTGATCCTGACTTCATCCACTTCAAATTCATGCTCTCCTGCTATAACCGAGCTCTATCATTAGCCAAAGAACAATACTTCTCTTCTCTAATATCTACTATGTCCTCCAAACCACAGCAGCTGTTTGCCACATTTAACTCACTCCTTTGCCCCCCTCCACCCCCTCCACCTATTAATGTTACCGCCCAAGACCTTGCTCATTTCTTTAATGAAAAAATCGGCCTCATTAGGCTGAGCATACCGTCCGACAACAATCTCAGACCAACGTGCAGTCCACTCACATCTACTTTGCACTCCTTCACCCCCACAACTCTAGATGAAGTTAGCAAACTTCTAGCCTGCTCAAAACCCACCACCTGCTCCCTCGACCCCATACCCTCTCGCCTCCTCCACCCAATCTCTGATACACTCTCTCCTGCACTTACCCACCTATTTAATCTTTCACTCTCTACTGGTACCTTTCCATCCTTATACAAACAAGCACTAATCACTCCTATCCTCAAAAAACCTTCCCTTGATCCCATCTCTCCCACTAACCGACCACTCTCCCTTCTTCCATTCACAACCAAATTACTAGAAAGGCTTGTTTACAAACGCCTGATCCAGCATCTCACTCACAACTCCCTTCTCGACCCCCTGCAATCTGGCTTCCGCCCATCACACTCGACTGAAACTGCACTCACTAAAGTAACCAATGATCTTCTACTGGCAAAGTCTAAAGGTCACTATTCCATTCTAATCCTTCTAGATCTCTCTGCAGCCTTTGACACAGTTGACCACACACTCCTCCTTGACATTCTATACTCTGCTGGCATTCGGGACACTGCTCTTTCATGGTTTACATCTTATCTGTCTGACCGTTCCTTTAAAGTTTCCTTCTCTAACTCTACTTCTACTACATTCCCCTCTCTCTGTTGGAGTTCCTCAAGGCTCTGTTCTTGGCCCCCTGCTATTCTCGCTCTATACAACTTCACTAGAAAAACTCATTCAGTCATTTGGACTTCAGTATCACCTTTATGCTGATGACACCCAACTCTACTTGTCTATTCCTGATCTTTCTAATTCTGTCCTTTCCCAAGTCACAGACTGTCTCTCTGCTGTCTCCTCCTGGATGTCACAGCGCCACCTGAAACTGAACCTTTCAAAAACAGAACTCATTATATTTCCTCCAAGATCTTCCCCTCTCCCTCAGATATTACTCACCGTAAACAACACCACCTTTCATTCCACCACACAGGCACACCGCCTAGGAGTTATCTTAGACTCTCATCTGTCTTTTTCACCACACATTCAAACACTTGCAAAATCTTGCCGTATTCAACTGCGCAACATTGCTCGAATACAACCATATCTCAGTTCTGCTTTTCTCTGGAACTCTCTGCCACAAGCTGTCAGACTTTCTCCTTCTTTCAAAATTTCAAGCCTCCTTATAGACCCACCTGTTTAAAGAGGCTTATTCCATGTATCTTAATTAATCATTGCTGTATCAAAAATGACAACGTGTTTATTTAATCCTAATGTCTCAATTGTACCCTAACCTTTTAGTTTGTAAACTCTAATCTCTAGGTCCTTCTAACCCTATTGTACTCTGTAATCCTTGTTTGTTATCCACCATTTATGCCCTGTTTGCTATAACTGCAGTAAAGCACTGCGTATCTTGACAGCGCTATATAAATAAATGATGATGATGTACAAAGGGTTCATTGTACAGCACCACCACTAGTAGCATAATAGCACAGTAGTGCCTGTTGTATCAATAGGAATAATAGCACAGCCGTCCCTATAGGGGATAAAGTACAACAGTGACAAACGTTGGGCACAAATGTGCAGCAGTTATTATTTATCTGTTGTAGGAGCATCTGCACCCAGGTCAGAGACATCATTGGGTAAACAGAATGAATGTTTATAGTGGAAAGTGGGAATGCCATTGAGCCGAGGGGTCTTATGTAAAAGCACAGGGTTCGGGGCAGAGTGCACCCAAACGTTAAAAAAGATGAGCTTCTACTTAGCTGCTTGTAAATTAATATTCTAAAGCAGACTTTGTCCCCCATCGAAGTTTTTTAATTTAGGGTTAAATTCTAACAAGTGTACAGTAACTGTGGAACATATTGCCAGTATTACATAGAAATAAAAGTACAGCAGCATCCATAGTAAAAGTGGGTATAATAGTACAGCAGTGGGAGGTAATAACAACAGTTAGGGTATTAGAAAAGCAATGCTGGCTTTGGATTACATCTATTTACATGGGGATAATAGTACAGGTATGGGATCTGTTATCCAGAAACCCATTATCCAGAAAACTCCAAATTACGGGAAGATCATGTTCCATAGACTCCATTTTAATAACATAATTACATTTTTATGGCAGTAGTGTGTACTTGAGATATAATTAATCCTTATTGGCTGCAAAACAATCCAATTGGGTTTATTTAATGCTTAAATTATTTTTTAGTAGAATGATGATCCACAATATGGAAAGATCCCTTATCTGAAAAACCCCAAGTCCCACGATGTATTCTGGATAACAGGCCCCATACCTGTATACCTGCACCTATAAGAGTGGGGATAATAGCAAACAGAGACTATAGCAGTAGCAGGGAGAATAGAACAACAGCACCTACAGTATTAGTTGTGGCTAAAGAACGAAGAGCACCTATAGTGGAGGGGTGTACATAATAGCAAATCAGCACAACTAGCAGAGATGTCAACCTCTGGGGTGATTTTTGACCACAACCATGGCACCCTACGACCACCCCCATTATGCCCTATTTTTCACCTGTCAGGAATATAAAAATTAGGGGGTTATTTACTAAACTCCGAATGCAAAAATCCCGAAATATTTGTGTTTTTTAGTATAAAATCAAACTTTTAAAAAATCACGAATTTTACGGAATTTATTATACCCCAATCCAGCATCTCAGATCTGTCGAGGTTGCATATAAGTCAATGGGAGAAGTCCCAATGATTTTCTGATGTCTGCTGGGTTTCGTGATTTCTGAGTTTTTGGGAAAAAAGCATACAAAATCGTGAAATTCAGATTTTTTTCCAGCAAAGCAAATTTACGGAAAATTTCATAATAAATATGCAGAAAAAACTTGTGCAGATTAGATCGGAGTTTGTGGCTGGAAATGTTGAGATAAATTCAGACTTTGATAAATAACCCCCTTAGTGTGTTGGCAGGTCTGTTGTAGTGAAGACAGCAGAACAACAGCATATGCACTACTAAAAGTAATGATATCCCCCGAGAAAGGACTCATTTATAAACACTGGGCAAATTTGCACCTGGGCAGTACCCCATGTCAACCAATTAGAGGTTTGCTTTCATTGTTCAACCTGCAGGTGGCTTAAAAACGCTAGCTACTGATTGGTTGCTATTGGTTACTGCCCAGATGCAAATTTGCCCAGTGTTAATAAATAAGCTCCAGATTGGGGAATAGCAGGTTTAATAATATAATAATAACGCTCTATATCAGTTGTTATCCTCACTAAAACTTTAGAGCCAAAGCTGTAGAGCCCCTGGCCTGACCACTAATAGGTGTCCCATCTAGTGTTTCCATGAGTCACAAGCAGCAGTGCGTCATTAGCCCTCTTGATTCAGGTTGATTAATGCAGTGCTGTAGGAGAAAGTGTAGAGAGATATTTGCATATCATGGTATATGATAATATACTACATACTGTATATATCTGTGCTTATACCAGAAACAATACACAGCACAGCATTTATAATACCTGGATGGTAAAAGATGTTTTGTTCTGCTTAGTGGAGGAATGAAACAATATAAATATAGGCATTGCTCCATGATGGCAATAAAGAAAATCCTGTGTTATTGATGTGTTTGCTAACTGACAACATAAATAGGTGTAAACTTTCCAACACTTTATCCTGCTAAGTGACAAAAACGTTTCCTTTAGAAATCGCTATTATGCTTATATTTTCACTCCATCTTTTATGTACAATTCAAAAGGAAGCAGATAATTCTGCTTTCTCTCACTGATCTTATATATTATTCATTTCATGCTTTGTACTGTGTATTTATTTTCCTTGTCCCCAAATGTTTTCTATTTATTTTCTCAGTGCTTAATAAATATTTATTCTCCTTGTCTATAAATGTACAGGCACTATTTATCTTCTACATGTATAAAACAAACTAGCTTCAGCTGCATTCTCACAAGCATTTTTAAGATGTGCCAGAGGTCCATATATTTTTTTTTTATGAATAAATGCTCCCCCACTGGCTCATTACAGCACATTAATGGCCTCCCAATCCATTGGGCCAAATGAACTAAAGAGCGAATTTTCACCAGCATACGATCTGCGACACTTCGCCAGACTAAAATTCGCTACCACTACGCTAATTCGCTAAAATGGGAAGTTGCGTCTGGGCAGCCGATTGCTGGCAACATTTTGCAAGTGTTAATTCGTCAGCGCGACCATTTCATAGAGATCTTTCACTAGTGTTCATTTCTGCCTAGCGAAACTCCATTAGTACTCTTACACTTTGGTCAATTTAAATAGGGCGGGTACATATAGGTCGTATGGACGTCTTTATTAGAGCTGTTGGTGCAAATGCTAGGAAGTGGCCAAGATTAAAGAGATCCTCTAATGCCCTAGACATGAGCCCACCCTAAAACAAATGTGGCATGATCAGGCCCGGATTTGTGGGGAGGACACAAAGGCCCGGCAGCAAAATTTGAGGGGCAGCATGCCGCCCAGCCGCATCTATAAGCGCACTGGGAAGCGTTCGCTCATGGATGATGTGCGTGAGGGTGGGTGTTAGTACCTGGCGACCTAGGGGCCGGAACATGTGCTCGTAGGGGGGATTGTGTGTTTGCGGGTGGCGCTTGGACCCACAACCCACAAGTTTTTTACACTGCTAAAATAAATGAAAACTTGCAGTTTTGAAATCACTGCCTTAAAGCAATTTATTCCATTTTCGACAATTATACTGATTACTTTAGGGGTTACACAGACTCCTGGAATTTTTACAGCTGCACGATCTTTCTCTTGGTTACGTTTGAGCCAGTTAGTTAGGACTTTTGAAGGCAATCCCGCTTTAAAAAATGAAAAAGTGCCAGCGTTTTTTTTACAACTTTTATGACTTTTCGGCATACAGGATATGATGTCACTGACATACAGTAAGACTGAGGAGGATGAAGCTTTATCTGTTCGCCAGGTGTAAGGTGGCATAAGAAACTCTTGCAAAAGAGGTAACGTTCTGTAAAATTCACACTTTAGTGAATTTGCGGAGTAACAAACATTTGTCTGAGCGAAAATTTGCCTGGAAATAGGGAATGAAACTGCGCTAGCGACGGTCTCTTTCACTAGCGAATTGTCGTCTATGCAATTGGCGATGGAACTTTCTGGTGAATTTTTGCTAGCGACAGACACTTTTCCCTTTAGTAAATCTACCCTATTGTCTAACCCATTTCAAGACAGTGTATGTGTCCATTTCGTAATCTTATATTCTTTTAATGCCATGCAGTGTTTTTGTGCATTTTTTGCTTCCTAGATCACCAGGCAAGTGACAAAATGCTCTGAACTGCTCCCATTGACTTCTACAGTAATTGCCTGCACCCTTGGGTGCACTCACAGTACACGCAGTTATCTCTGGAAATTGAATTATCTATAATTTTTTAGTGCTTACTGAACAGGAATAAATGTGTGACGTTTGGGAGTGCTTAGTTGCCAGCACATACACAGAGGCGTTTTAATGTGTGTCTAGTTGCATGTATGCTAAACACATTAAATAAAGCTAATATATCATTTTTTAAAACAAATTTCTCTATCTTAGGGGCAGATTTACTAAAGGGAAAAGGGGCAGATGACAATTCGTTAGCGAAAGAGACCGTCCCTAGTGTTCATTCACAATCTATCACCAGGCAACTTTCCGCTCAGACGAATGGTCGTTGCTCGTGCGGATTTTACCTCTTTCACCAGAGTTGCCTTCACCACCTCAGACCAGGCGAACTGCTAAAATGAAGCTACATCTTCTTCAATCTTATGTGACTTACATCATATCCTGTCTGCCAGAAATTACTTTTACTTTTTTAAAGTGGGATTGCCTGCAGAAGTCCTAACTTGAACTTTTTTTGGTTTACATTTTTCTCCAGACATTTGAGGGCTATGGAACATTGATGTTACAGTGGGCTCATGTCTAGGGTCCATTTTTTGGAACCCATACCCGATCCATACCCAAAACTGCAATCCGCAACCCGGACCCACAACACGCATTCTTACCCGCTTGGACCCGCTACCAGACCCGCAAGTACCTTATCCGCAATCCGGACCCGCGACCTGCTGACCATCAAGAATCAGGAAGTGCCGTAATTTTTGTAAAACGGACGTGACATCATCGGAAGTAGGCGTGATCAGAAAAAAGGAGTAAAAAATCGATATTGAGAAGACCCGCGGCACGACCAGCAAACCCGCAGAACCGTCGACCCGCGTCTGTACCCGCACCCGGAACATCTACCTGCAACCCACAGGGTACCCGACCCGCTGCAGGACTCTAGTCTAGGGCATTATATGATCTCTTTTGTCCTTATTAAGGTTCCTTAAATATTTGTAATAAAAAGTGGCCACTTCAAGCATTTGCAGCAACATCTCTAGAAAAGACGTCCATACAACTTTATGTACCTGCCCTATTCAAATTGACCTAAGCGTAAGACCACTAGTGACTTTCGCTAGGCATAAACGCTAGCGAATTTTCCCTATGAAATGCTTGCACTGAAAAAGTATCACTAGCGAAAAGCCGCTGCCCAGTTCGCAACTTTGCTTTTTAGTGAATTAGCGTAGTGATAACGATTTTGCTCCTGGCGCAGTGTTGCAAATTGTGTGAAGCAGTTGCTGGCGACAATTCGCCCTTTAGTAAATCTGTCCCATAGGGGCAAATTCACTAAGATGCGAAGTTGCGCCAGGCGCAACTTCGCCGCACTTCGCCGCACTTCGCCCCACTTCGCCAGGCGTAGTTTCGCCAGGGCTCCGCAAATTCACTAAAATACGAAGTTGCGCACAGGGGTAGCGTAAGGTTGCGAAGTTGCGCTAGCGTTGATTCGCTATATAAAGCGAAGTTACGCTAGCGAAGGCTAATTTGCATACGGCGCGAAATTCAAATTTCAATGGAGGAACACGTATCTGCACTACAAATGCCTAGAAAACCTTCAAATCAGCAAATAAAAATTTTATTTTGCCCTAAACATGTGCCCACTGTCTAGGTAAGTTGCCATGAGTCAGGAAATGTAGGGAGGAGGAAGGGGAGCCCCAAAAAATTTTCGATCTTTTTCAGCCTATCAGCCATCATGTAGAAAACACGCCAGCGTTTTTTTGGGACTTAGAAAAAAAATTGCCTTTTTTTAAACAATCCCTATCTACTCTATTGCGCTTCGCCAGGTCTGATGTGGCGAAGGAAGTCTAGCGTTAAAGGTAGCGTTCAGTACACTGTGCAAGTTAGTGAATTTGCGTAGTTTCGTCGCTAGCGAAACTTCGCCTGGCGTAAGGTTGCGAAGTAACACTAGCGAAACTACGCCAGCGTTCGTTAGTGAATTTGCGCAGTAGCGAAAATGCCAAACGCTAGCGAATTAACGCTAGCGTTCGGCGCTTCGCGGCTTAGTGAATTTGCCCCATAGTGTTTTGAACACCTGTCAAAAACACCTTTTGAACACCTGTCAACATTCAGCTTGTTGGATACAACCAGGCAGAATAATATGGAATAACGTAATGGTTATTTACTAAAATTTTAATCTAACCCTCCCATTTTTTTATTAAAACATAGTCAACCTAACTAAAATCTATTTATTAAATAATAAGATTGAAAAAGTCTTGACAAAATGATGCAGCAATTCAATCATATCTCTTTTTCAAATTGATGCTCAAATCGTACAACTTTTTAGTTGTTGTATGATAACCTCAACATTTTCATGTTATTATCAAAAACCAGTGCAGATTATGATGTCAAGAAACATCTTCAAATTAAAAAAGGGACGCCTGCCATTGACTTCCACATGAATGCGATAGGTTTAAGTTGGATTATTTTTGGATTTTTAAAAACCAGAAAAATTTGAGGTTTAATAAATAGGCACCTTAGCGTATGTGCTAAGGCGCACTCAAATCTGTATTTCAAATGTATGTTAAATGTATAAATAAACACAGGGGACCTTATTTGCTACTAGCATAGTCAATTAGAAATTGATTTCAAAGCAGAGTAAAACTATAAAACCTAGAACAATGCCCTCTTTTAATGGCTGCAGAATGCTAGACATGCCTGCCCAATCCAACAGCACTGAAATCAACCTGCTATTCCTTTATTTAGGTGACTCTGTTCTTCGCCTTGCACCTTTGACCTCAATGCAAGCGTTAAAGAGGGCCCTGCCCAAAATAGCTTGTAATTTAAATTTCTGACTTTTCAGCCAGTTTGTTAGGGTTACTGACTCCACCAAACAGAAATCACCTTGTATGTAAATCTAGATTTTAACAAGAGACTAACAACCATAAACGAATCATCAGGAGGTCCTACTTGCATGAGCTTAGAGCTTAGAATTTGTCTTTTTTTACATACATTTTTTGGCATAAATTTCTTGCACTGCCAGTATCCAACACCAGAATTCTACATGATGGTACAATAAATAATACAAAGGATACCCAGAGTAGACTAAAATGGCATGATTGGAGGTGTTCTGTTTAGATACAGATATGTGGCATTCATCAAGGCACAGGTCCAGACTGGGATCCAAAATAGACCCTGACATTTCAAGTACATGCATGGAACCTGTTATCCAGAATATCTCAGGGCCTGAGGTTTTCCAGATAACAGATCTTTCCATAATTTGGATCTTCATACCTACAAGAAAATCATGGAAACATTAATTAAATCCAATAGGTTGGTTTTGCCCCAATAAGGAATTTGTATATCTTAGTTGGGATCAAGTACAAGATACTGTTTGTACCTGTACAAAGAGACCTGCCAGTCCCCCTCAGAGCTGATAAATAGTATATTAGCCTGCCAAGACATACCATGTGTGAGAACAGGTTATACAATTTCAAAAGGTTGAGTAAGTGTATCTCCTGATTGATTTTGAAGATCTAGGATTTAACAGCCATTTTTGGTCACAGTTGGGTCTATTTAATGGTGCATGGGCCAACAGCAATTTAAGTAAATAGTTCCACCTCTTGGCTTCTGCTGGTGCCCACTCTGCGTCGCTTTGCAAGGCACTTGCTTTGGGTGATGTTTAAGATCTTGGCAATGTTATAAGCAAGTTATATTACTTTCATCTCAATACAGAAATACCATTTTTTACAGTAATCTTATAATATAATACTTGTACATTCATCAAGCCGCGGCCTGTTTAATTTACAAACAATTAGTTGGGGTTCTGAACAGTTTTCATTTACTGATTAATGGAACCGATCTGGTATTTAAAGTCAGAGGGAGCAGCAGGCTGAGGATCATATATACTGAGCAAGCATGAGCAGAACAGGGCTAAATAAATATACTGGGAAATGAATAACATACAGGAAACACATGAAATCAATTATGAACTGTATATGCAGTACATCTACTGTATATATAAATAAATACAGAAAAACACGCACAATGGACATGAATCCAGATGAAATATTAATTATCTATAAAAGAAAATAGTCCATTACTCCCCCTCTTGTTTAATTTTGGAGAGGGCCAGACCTTAGGTTAGCAATAAGTCCTCAAAGGAACTTTAGGTGGTGCACATAGATTTTTGGGACTTCAGTCACAGGCAATGTATTATATGCATGTTTGTTATGTAACCAAGGCTGTAAACGGGGTCCTTTGTACAACTTTGTACTAGTTGTGATATTAAGGACTATAATACTATCTTATCATAGCTTGTGATATACATGGTAAAACTCCAAAGGTGTGCAGGGGACCCTCTGCGTGCAAACTCCAGACTCTTCGAAGCTTTACTCAAAAAATTTTAAAATCACAAAAGATATACATGACAATGTGCCTGTGGGTCTCCTCTATGTGTGGGATACCACCTAAGGGCCTCAATGAGTCACTATCATTGGGCTGTTTTATTTAGGACTACTTGACATATGTTTTTGTGCTCTCTTTGGTTGTTTTGCGATGACTCTCATGTACATTATTGACCCACAGTCTTCGAGATGCAACTTCCATCTTTGCTGTTCATATGCGATTGTACTCATGTCTTTGCTTTTCGACCCACACCAATGTTTCCTATGCCCCACTGGTTTGGGACACACGTAAGTGGCTCTTGTTGTTGACAGTCGATCTAGGCTCTCTATGCATCTGTTGCGAAGCTGAGAGCACGTTAGGCTACACAATATACAGGCATGTGGGCTGGGATAAATGGCAAACACAGTAACCTTAATGACCTCATGTCTCTGCCTTTGCCAGCTTCAGACCACACAGAGCTAATTGGGCATTACTCCCAGTTCATGGCATACCTCCGAGAAGGGACTACTGGGTTGTGCAGCCATTTTATTTCATAAGGCAGTTTTTGTCATGATCATCCCTCATGGTTTTGTGACAGTGGTCTATGTCGACTCCCGCTAAGAGTGGAGTTCTCTGTGTGTATCGCCTTAGTCTGAAATCTGCAATAGGCAGTTCGTCCACCTGAACTGTAATGAATATATGTGAGGGTACCTTGATACCCTATCTACGTGCCACTCCATGACCTTTTGATGGGGGTCCTTATGATGCTTGAGTGGGCCTATATATGGGTAACAACACTCGGGGGCCCATTGTTATAACCAGAGGGCTGTTTTATTTTCACAGGTGTGTTCCAACTACTATGATGTCACTAATGTGAGTGGGCTCTATGATCACTTAGCCTTTTTTTGGCTATATATTATAAATCCTTACACTGCACTGTGGTTTCCTTGATAAAGGTTCCTGTGAGGAACCAAAACTTTAGACGAATAAAGCTTTTTCTTTCTTTACCCTTATTTGCCTTTTTCATACAAATCCTGTGAATCGCATCACTTTATTTTTTGTATTTTTTAATATTTTCAACCTTACCGGTATAGATATGTGTATTATGTCATTGTTAAACCTTTGCAAAGAGCAACATTAAGCAGCCAGTTTTTTTACCTACAGTATAAGGCTCTTCTTCAAAATCCCCCTAGTAGGGTATTGTGAGCATTTATTAAGGAATGGGGAGATATGGTTTATATTGAACAATTCAGCCACCCATACACTGGACCAAATCTGGCTGATTCAATCATTGACCTGATAGACCACTGGCCATCAATCAGATCATACAGCGGGCCTATGGGGCCCCGTCATGCGAGGATGATATTCTGATTATTTGCATGTGATGTTATTTCTACTGAAAAATAACTAATAATGCATAAAATAATAACACAAGCCAAAACATAAACACAGGACACTGTTCAGTTACCAGGCACACTGGCACACATGACATTTGATTGCAGCTACCAGATCTAGATTGCTTCCCCACGGGGTGAATGGAAACTGTAGGCCATCCCTTTCTTACAAATTTACCCAAGTGGGCATTTCCCAGTGAAACCGTGTATTAGGGGTGTTCCCCTGCACTGCATTACCTGTGCATGTCATTGGTTGTTTACCATTCAGTTGGGCACCATTGACCTCTCTGAAGTTAAAGTGTAACTCCACACAAACATAACTTAAACTTTTTGAAAAGTAAACATAATTTCAAGCAACTTTGCAATATACATCGATTTAAAAATATGCAGACTTTTCATGATTTTTAATGGTTTGGGACAGTTCCCTAAGCCTAGCCCTCTGCTTTTCTGCTGATCTGTCTGACTACTTTGCTGAGCTGCCTGACTACTTTGTATCAACAGCCATCTGTCCTCAGCCTGCATCCTCCAAACTCCACAATTCCCTGCACATGTGATTTCAATAAGAAATGGAACATCACTGTGCAATGCATTGTGGGTTATGTAGTTCCTGCTGTCTGTAAGCTGTGGAGAAGTTGTTACAATTTGTCACATCAGTGTTTAGTCCCTCCTTCCCTGCCAGGATTTCAAATGATGCATAAACTGTTAAACAGATGGATTTTCAGCCTAGAAAATTGCATTTATTCATTCTCACTTTTTGAAGAAACAGGTAACTGTGATGGGTATGTTAGGGGTTTCTGTGTTGTGTGGGTTTCTTTTTCAAATTTTTGTTTGGAAGCGGGAGTTCCCATTTAGAGTTGGCTGCTGAAGACTGTGTAGTCACTGAGGTCTCAGTAATAGGTAATTAAGAGTCAGAGAAAATATACAGGCAGGTGGAGGCTGAATATATGTTTGAACCAGGGTTGTAAAGTTCAGCTACGTAGCAACAGGTCACAGAAAACAACGAGGCGAGGCAATGAAAGGAACAAACATTTTAATCCAAAATAAAAAGCAGACTTGGAGCATCCAGGAATGCTAACAACCAGAACAAATGCCACATTTTAACATTGTTCTAAAAGAAGACACAAACTCAAAACAATCCCTCATCGCCTTGTGGAGATAACTGTGCAAAATGGCAGGTTTTTTTTTCCAATAGATCCAATGAAAAGATAATGGAAAATAACTTGTGCCTGTAAATTGGGTGATTAGAAAAAGAGGATAGAATTAATCCTATCTTACTCTTGTCCTAAGATCTGAACTATCCTTGAATAACCAAATCTTGGTCCAAGGACATTTCTAATGAGGTCTCTGTCCCATAAGCCTAGTATTCTGCGTCACTGTGAGTGTTGACACTTGTCCTCTGTACCTTTGCGCAGCTATTAGCTGTATTCATCTCAATCAGTTGTGCTAATTCTGGCACCTGTCCATCACCTGATCCATTGCCTGTTGAACTAATTCTGCTTTGGCGCCCCTCCAGTCTTTTGGCATTGTTTGGCCCTTGACACAGCATTGGCATTCCTCTTCCATGTCAGGATTTCAGTCATTCCTTTAATGTACCCTTGCACTTTCATGTCTAATTACTCCTCAACCTGTCTCATGTCGTGTCATAATGGAGTATCCAGATTTTGCTTACAAGTGTATATATAGTTATGTGTATCCTTCAAATGCTTGTGCTGCACCCGTAACACCCGTACCATTCTCAGGCAGCCTTGAAGATGACTTCTGTTTTGCTTCTTCCTCTGTAATTGTGAAAAAGCTAAAAGTAAAAAACCTTGCACGATAGTAGTTATTTAGAATAATTATTTTTGACAAAGACTTACATACAGAGGTCCACCAGCCAGAAAATTATTTTCAAATATTAATCTACATTAAAAGTTACATATAGGTCCCGTTGATCGTTTTTTGCTGATAGTTCTACTTTTGTAAGTAATTGTTCCTGAAGCCTGACAGTTTTGCCAACCTGAATGTGCCATCTCAGTCTGTCAGTTAGAGTTTCTAATGCTAACAGACTCCTGCTGCACAAATATGGCAGCCCCCTCATACAGGAACATGGGGGTAAGAAAGGTAATGTAAAAGCATCAGGCAAATACTTTTATGGCAACATTATTAATAGCATTCAAATACAATGTTATAATAGACATAAGAAAAGGTTATTTCTGGTGTCAGTATACTTTAAGGCTTGTTTAAGGGTTAATAGTGCCCATGGACCCCACAGACATCCTGTATTTATATGCCATAAACCACTTTTTTAATATTATACCCATGATATTGTCTGAAGTATTGTATAAATGTGAAAGCATTGCTATAGTTTAAAGGTATTTGTGCTGAACCCCCAATCTGAGAAATGTCCCATTGTCCATAAAATATCATCTGAAACATACAAATTACATTGTATTAACCTGTAACAATCATTTATTATTTACCAATCATGCCCAACAATATCCTGTTGATATTGCCTTCCAAATTTGTTAACTGGTTCAGCTATGGCTGGAGGATCACAGGTTGGACATTCATAATATCCATTTCTATTAGTTTCCTAAACAGGTACAGTTTCATTTTTGGAGCCTTTGATAGGCCACTGGCCGTGGACTATCTCCTCTCTAGTTATCTACAACTATGTGCCACCTAACTAAAGTTTATAAGGTTCTTAATTGAGAAGGACTTGGGCATTATTGTGGATAACAAACTGTATAATTCTAGGCAGAGTCACAAGGGACAGATTTATTAAAGGAGAAATCAACCTGTGGGAAAAAACCCTGTACCCCCCCCACCGCAAGTAGACCTCCCCCCAGACTAACTACCCCCCGGGGGAAATGCCCCATACTCCATAATTACCCCTCGGCGCAGATTCTTCCAGCGGAGTTCCATGCGTCCATTTTCTGAGTCTGCAGTGCGCTGACTGGGAGATCTGCATTTCTGCACATGCACAGTTGGAGCTGTTTGTGACAACTGCAAATGTGCAGAATTACATGGAAATTGCCGATCTCCCAGTCAGCGCACCAAGGACTCGGAAGATGGATGCGTGGAACTCCGCTGGAAGAATCTGCGGCGAGGGGTGAGTATGGAGTACGGGGCATTTCCCTGGAGTGGTAGTTTGTATGGGGGGAGGAGGTCAGATTTGACTAGGGAATTATCTAAATTTGATTCGCGTTTTTTTAAAATCTAATTCAATTTTCAAGATTTATCATATTCGTGCCCTTTAAGAATTCTAATTTGACTATTTGCCACCTAAACTAAACTCACTTACTGTATAAGTCTATGGGAGAGGTCCAGGGATCAATTTGGAATTGTTTGTAGCCTTCCTGACATTCAAGGTTTTTTTGGAGAAAAAACGCTAATCGAGTTTGATCGAATTTGATTCGAGTTTTTTGGGTCGTTTAAATTCAATTTTGTTTAATAAATATCCCCAAGTCGAATTTCAAATTCAATAGAATTTAAGGGAATTAAAAAAAAAACTCGCATGAATTCAAAATTCGACCCTTGATAAATGTGGCTCTTGGTGTCTACTAAAGCCAGGGCCGGAACTAGGGGTAGGCAGAGTAGGCACGTGCCTAGGGCGCAAAGCTTGAGGGGCGCCAGGCACGTACCTTTCACTGCTGCCTACCCCTGTCTGGTCTGCAGTTCTTCTCGTTGTGCTCATTTGCGCGCATTCACGCTTCCGTGAGGGGTGACGTATCTTGTCAGTGCGCATGCGCGCCTGAGGTTCGAGTGCGCATGCGTGTGCTCAGGTTCGAGTGCGCATGTGCGCGGCGGAGGGGCGATGCAGCCAGTGGGGTTGCCTGGGGCACCCGGCTGGTTCTGCCCGGCCCTGACTAAAGCAAATAAAATCCTGTCTTTCATAAAAACTTCTCCAGTCCCAGAGAAGGGTATACATGAGCTGGAGAGAGTGCAGAGATGTGCAACTAAACTGGTTAGAAGATTTGGAACTATGAGGAAAGACTGTCTGGGTTTATGTTGTTTTTGGAGGAAAAAGTACATTAGAGGGCATTGTAGACAGACTGGGGGTGATCTTTTTTTACACTTAAAGAAAAAGACCTTTCATTTGAAGCAATGTACGGTAAGTGGTTCCTCGCAGTGAGAATGGCTTAGATGACTTCTTGGACAAGGACAATATTCAGTACTATTTGTTATATGTACATTAGGTTACTATATATATAAGTATATACAGAATAGTTATATAAGTGAGTGCATGGATAGGTTTATATATGTTTATTTATATTTGTGCTGGGGGTCATTTGGAGGGATTGGACTTGATGAAACAGTAGCTTGTACTTGATCCCAACTATTATTAATTCTTATTGGAAGCACAACCAGCCTATTTGGGTTTTAACGTTTTCTAGTAGACTTAAGGTATGAAGATCCACAAGCATTCTGGATAACAGGTCCCATACCTGTATATATAAAAACACATTGGTGTGATGCTGCACACATCAGCCATATTGCTCCCTACTCAAGAAAGCCTGCAGGACTGCATGAATGTAGAGGGCAAGCAGGTCCTTGAATAATGAAAATTTTCAGTGTATATTTGTGAAATACCATCCTATTATCTGCCCATATTATTGGCAGCATGCCTTGTAATCAGAAGTGAGCACATGGTATGTGGTTAAAGCAAATGCCAACAAAAATGAAGATGATTATTATGTATACATTATAAGTGTCTGTGTGTGTACATGTCAGCGAACTGATAATGTGCATGTCAGTGTGTCAGTCAGCAGTGTACAAATCTGTTTTTTACTTGAAACACTGCTTGTTTTGCATACTAATAAGCCACACATATGCTATTCAGTCAGCTTTCCAAAGGCTTCCCTGCTCTGTTGTCAGGGTGATATACCTGAGGTTCCAGTGCTGTCCAATATTTATAGTAACAAGCACACTGGCCAACATTTATAGTACCAAACCAAATGCCCATTATACAGTACTGTATATATATATATATATATATATATATATATATATATATATATATATATATATATATATATATATATATATATATATATATATATATATGTGTGTATATATATATATATATATATATATATATGTATATATATATATAATATATATATATATATATATATATATAGTACCATACCCATGCCCAATATTTATAGTACCAAATCAAATTTATAGTACCAAACCCAATGCCTAGTATTTATAGTACCAAACCCAATATTTATAGTACCAAATCAAATGCCCAACATTTATAATACCAAACCCAATGCCAAGTATTAATAGTACCAAAACCAATGCCCAATATTTTTTAATACCATGCACAATACCCAATGGACAACATTTATAGTACCAACCCCATTGTCCAACATTTATTGTGCCAAACACACTACCCAACATTTACAGAAACATGCACAATGCCCAACATTTATAGTACTATATCCAATGCCCAACATTTACAATACATTTACAATACCAAACACATTTATAGTACCAAACCCAATACCCAATATTTATAGTTCCAAACCCAATGCCCAACATTTATAATACCATGCCCAATGCCCAGCATTTATAGTAACAAACACACAGCCCAACATTTATACTACAATACCCAATGGCCAACATTTATAGTACCAAACCCAATGGCCAACATTTATAGTAAAAAACCCAATGCCCAACATTTATAGTAACATGCCCAATGCCCAGCATTTATAGTACCAAACACGCAACCCAACATTTATAGTACCAAATCCAATAACCAACATTTATAATACTAAACCCAATGCCCAACATTTATAGTACCAAATCCAATGCCCAACATTTATTATACCAAACACACTGCCCAACATTTATAGTACCAAAATCTAATGCCCAACATTTAGAATACCAAACACACTGCCCAACATTTATAGTACAATACCCAATGCCCAACATTTATAGTACAAAGTCCAAAGCCCAACATGTATAATACCAAACACACTGCCCAACATTTATAGTACCATACCCAATGGCCAACATTTATAGTACCAAAGCCAATACCCAATATTTATAGTACCAAACCCAATGCCCAACATTTATAGTACCAAACACACAGCCCAACATTTATAGTACAGACCCCAACGCCCAACATGTATAATACCATGCCCAATTCCCAGCATTTATAGAACCAAACCCAATGCCCAACATTTATAGTACAATACCCAATGGCCAACATTTATAGTACAATACCCAATGCCCAACATTTATAGTACAAAGTCCAATGCCCAACATTTATAATACCAAACACACTGCCCAACATTTATAGTACCATACCCAATGGCCAACATTTATAGTACCAAACACACAGCCCAACATTTATAGTACAGACCCCAATGCCCAACATGTATAATACCATGCCCAATTCCCAGCATTTATAGAACTAAACCCAATGCCCAACATTTATAGTACAATACCCAATGGCCAACATTTATAGTACAAAGTCCAATGCCCAACATTTAGGGGCCGATTCATGAAGCTCGAGTGAAGGATTCGAATAAAAAAAATTTCGAAGTGTTTTTTGGGCTACTTCGACCATCAAATGGGCTACTTCGACCTTCGACTACTACTTCGACTTCGAATCGAATGATTCGAACTAAAAATCGTTCGACTATTCGACCATTCGATAGTCGAAGTACTGTCTCTTTAAGAAAAACTTCGACCCCCTACTTCGGCAGCTAAAAGCTACCGAAGTCAATGTTAGCCTATGGGGAAGGTCCCCATAGGCTTGCCTGAGATTTTTTGATCGAAGGATATTCCTTCGATTGTTGGATTAAAATCCTTTGAATCGTTCGATTCGAAGGATTTAATCGTTCGATCGAAGGAATAATCCTTCGATCGTTCGATCGCAGGATTTGCGCTAAATCGTTCGACTTCGATATTCGAAGTCGAACGATTTTAGTTCCTAGTCGAATATCGAGGGTTAATTAACCCTCGATATTCGACCCTTTATACATCTGCCCCTTATAGTACAAAGTCCAATGCCCAACATTTATAATACCAAACACACTGCCCAACATTTATAGTACCATACCCAATGGCCAACATTTATAGTACCAAACCAAATGGGCAACATTTATAGTACCAAACCCAATACCCAATATTTCTAGTACCAAACCCAATGCCCAACATTTATAGTACCAAACACACAGCCCAACATTTATAGTACAGACCCCAATACCCAACATGTATAATACCATGCCCAATTCCCAGCATTTATAGTACCAAACACACAGCCCAACATTTATAGTACAATACCCAATGGCCAACATTTATAGTACCAAACTCAATGGCCAACATTTATAGTAAAAAACCCAATGCCTAACATTTATAATACCATGCCCAATGCCCAGCATTTATATTACCAAACACACTGCCCATCATTTATAGTACCAAACCCAATGTGCAACATTTCTAGTGCAAAACACACTGCCCAACATTTACAGGAACAAGAACACTGCACCACATTTATAGTACCGAACCCAATGTCCAACATTTATAGTGCCAAACACACTGCCCAACATTTATAGGGACAATCCCAATGTCAAACATTTATATGAACAATCACAATGTCCAACATTCATAGGAGCAAGCACACTGCCAACCTTTATAGTACCAAGTACATTATTTAGCATCTAAAATGCCTAACACACTGCCCAACATTTAGGGGCAGATTTATCAAGGCTCGAACTGAAAATTGTAATTAGATTATATTGTACTAGGGAATAGTCCAAATTCGATTCAAATTTGAAAAAAAATTGAAAATTTGAATATCAAATTTATCATGTACTGTCTCTTTAAAATTTAAACCTACCATGCGCCATATAAAACCTCCTGAATTGCTGTTTTAGCCTATGGGGGACCTCCTAGAACCTATTTGGAGTCAATTGGTGGACTTTGAAAAATCAAAGTTTTTTTTAGAAAAAAGATTTGAATTTGAACAAAACGGACTATTCACATGGAAAAAAACCTTTTTTTTTAAGAAATTTCGGTTGCTCTTTTTTTTATTTGAATTTCAAACTTGTTTTTTTATTCAAAATTTGACCCTTGATAAATCTGACCCAGTTATTACAGCTTTTCTTCTCCACATCTTCTCTGTATATCATCATTCCGTTTACATAAATATAAAGTGCCATTTAAAAATAAGTCAAAGATTCGGAAACTGTTGATGTTTGAAGATGTAACTATTTTTCTAACTTTGGCTACTGGAAAATGCCAGCCTCGACAAAAATGTTTCATTCCTATACAAGTTTGACATGATTTCAACTTCGACCTTTTGTTCTTTCTTTTTTACCAAAATATCATAGAAATGTGACTGCAAATTCAGACCTGGCGAAACCTCATTATTTCCTATGGGAAGGTAAAGAACTTCTTTTGGGAAAAATTTTAATTTTACTTGCGATTGATTTTTTTTGTTGTTTTTGAACTTGTTGAAGTGCTACTGAAATAATGAGATTTCTGGTGACATTTTGCTTCTAAATTTCAATTTCTGCACAGACAACTGCTGCCCGACTTTCTGCACTACTTCTTTTAAATGTTTAATCAGGCAAATCCACAAAGTAAATCAGAGTAGTAAATGTTACTGCTTTGGTCCTTTATCCAGGGGCCCCTAATGTGTTTTATGGAACTTGCATACTTCACAACAAATACGGATGTTTGGCTGTAGTTGCAGTTTTACAGTTCAGGAAATGTGAAAATGACATGAAAGCTGAAACTCGAGTCGAGTCTGTTATTCCAATGGGTGCGGATGAATGGAGGCTTGTATGTGGTATAAAAAAAAAATATTCCATGGCTTGTAATTATTTTCTTTTAATGATCTTTCAATGACAAACTAGTAATTTGCAGCAGAATTAATTTCCTTTAGGTTAGTCTGTTAATATGCCCACCCCTCACCCCCACATTCTTTACTCCCCCTGTCTACAACCATGACCTTTATTGTATGTGCTGTGCTTTTGGCACACAGAAATATCTGTAGGCACACTAACAGAAAAGTCTGTCTACTCCTCCAATTGAAAATCTGTGCATCATAGCATAGAAATCCAGCCATCATGCATGGCTATAAAATATGAGCCATAAATCAAGTGGTCAGATAATGTACTGGCACAAGGCCACCCACTCAACCCTTCCCCTCTCCCCTGCTTGAACCTTGCAAATGTCCTCTCCTCCTGCCATAACGTAACACTAATAATAGAAGGATGGGAGCTGCATTGGTACTGGGTGGACAGGAAATTTATATGTCCTACCCAATCCCCAGTGTGACTCTCTTCTTTCTATTACTAATGAATAAGGTTATAACTTGGGGCAGGCAGCAGAGACACTTTGGTGTTGAGTTGTGTGTTGCCGGGAACAGGTTGTGGGCACAAGTCAATTTTGGCCCAGCTCTGGGTGCTGCCACTAGTTATGGGCTTTTCTTGCCTGCCCAACACTGTAGACCTGAGCATGCAATTGTATAGATACATATTACCTTTCAAGATGATTAGTATGTTGCCATTATAAGTAGGGATGTAGCGAACCGGCGATAATGTGTTCGCGAACGCCGTTCGCGAACACCGGAAAAAAATGCGAACAGTTCGCGAACAGTTCGCGAACTTCGAACATCCGAAAATCGTTCGATTCGAACGATCGAAGGATTTTAATCGTTCGATCGAACGATTTTCGTTCGAATCGAACGATCGCAGCCATTCGATCGAATGATTTCATTCAATCCAATGGCTTCGATCGTTCGATTCGAACGAAAATCCTTCGATTTTAGCGATCGAATGGTCGAATGGTCGAACGATTTTGACGCGAACGCCTATTGGCGAACGTCGCGCGACGTTCGCGAACTTGCGGCGGACGCGAACAGCCGATGTTCGCGCGAACAAGTTCGCCGGCGAACAGTCCGCGACATCCCTAATTATAAGTACTTACATAGGAACATAATTTGCACAACCAACAAGGTCTTTGATTTTATTTTTCAACTTATAGTTAGTTCAAACCTATTCCAACTGTACAATTTAGCACCTTTGCTATTTTCATAAATTGGCACCATCATCTTTCTGGCAGTTATAACCCCCTTTATTCTCTTCGATCAGAGTTTGGCATCCAAACCCAGCACATTGCATTTTTATTTTCAGACGGGAGCAGATTGCTTTTTGGATTTATTTCAGTGATTTTATGCACATCCTCCAACACAACGATGTGCTCAGATTCTGTTTAGTAGTTTAGTAGACAGGCACAAACCCATGTTAGAAAATAAAACGGTAATAAAATAAAACTGGCTAGCTGTGTGTGCAGATTTGGGGGCATATTTAGAAAAGTTATGAAACTGATTTACACCAGAAAATCAATGTAAAATGTGTGTAAAATAGATAAAAATAGAACAGTGTATGTTCCCTATGAACAGGATGTTATTGTGGTATTTATAAAGGTGTACATCCTTGTTAATGTAGGGATGTGAAAATCTTAGACACCCTTACACTTTACAGACAGGCACATCCCTAGTAATATGGACACCTCAGTGGGTCCTTATGGGGACCTTGTGCTTATGTAACCCCTGCAGTTCACACAGTGTACACCAGATGGCACTGTGCCAGAGTATAAAAGGTTTAGGAACCATGTGCTCTGGGTCCATTGCTTTAGCCCAACCAAGCAGGCTTGAAGGGAATGGGTAGTGCTGACCCTAGGCGCCTTGGCCCTAGTAATTAGACAGCTATACTCTTTTTATAGATCGCTCTAGGAGTGATAGAGAGGTTATTTAGTTGAGCAGCTCAAGGCTCCGCCGAGGAGATTAGAGGGATTAAGATCCCAGGGTATTACTGACCCAGAGTAAGGAACCAAGTGTTGAGATAGGCATGTCAGGAGTTCCCCTAGTCTGCCACTGGAAGATATCCTGAAAACTGGGCAATACCCATCACATGCTGTCAACTTACTCTCTGCTGTATATTCCCTAACCTGTGGGGATTCAGCCTATACGTGCTGTGAGTATATGCTTCCTTTATGCTGCTGTGTATGTTCTATACTCCATTGTGGATTAATGTGCTAAATCATCTACAGTATGTGCTATTGTTCAATAAATACTGTTCTTCGTTCAACTGTTAAAGAGCTACTGGCGCCCATCATTGTGCTATCGCACCAGGTTACAGTTACACTACACCCTTGCCTCCACACCGTTGCGAGGGCTTACCCCTGAGAAAGAGAGCTCATCGGTGGTCTCAGCCCACCAAGGAAAGTAGCTAAACTGCCCTAGCACAAGTCAGTTTACTATAGCGCTACATTAAGATGGAATTTCACACACTGTGACATGAAATTCATTACACAGATTTATTATTCCTCATTATTGTATGGGATATAATATTTATCAACAGTCTCATTTTTGTGGTTTTAGAGGTTTTTGAAACCACGACGAAACTCACAAACGCTTTACTAAAACTGGAATTAATCTCAGTTCTTTATGAAAACAAAGTCGACCAAACTCCCTTCCACGAACTGAACTTACTTAATAAATTTTCTCGAAAATATCGGAGTGGCAAAAAGTTGTGACAAAATCAAGTGTGAATTTGTATCGTACGACTGACGTTCCAAAAACTCAACTTTATCGAATTTTCACTGACAAAACTTTACTTTTTTGGTTTATTGAACTAAAACCCTGACATTTTTGGATTATCGAGCTCAGATCATGAATTGATGTCAAGAAACAATTTCAGGGGCATCGACAGGTTTGAGATGGCGTATTTTCGGAATTAGATTTTTAGCAGGTTTGTGGTATGATAAATCTCTACAAAATTGAGTTTTTAGTTTTTCCACAAAAATTTTTCATTAAACTGAGGTTTAATAAAACAATGAATATTGTGAGATTTATTAAAAAATCTGAATAAGAAAAGTACACAATGGAAAATTACGCTGGACACTGTGCTAAAAATACGAATACTTCGAAAACCTATAAAGATTTGAGTTTTTCAAACTGTTCCTAGCAAAAATAATACAAAAACCTCTAAAATTCCAATTAGATTTAGAGCGGTCCAGTATGATCAGCTCAGCTCCTAATGACTTCTATAGAATCTCGACAACTTTTACCTGCCAAAGTTTTGTATTAGGGGTTTTTGTAATTTTTACACTTTATAAATCTTGAATTTTTAGAGCTTTTAAAAAAAAATTAGAAAACCACAAATTTTTTGAGATTCCTTGAAAAAACTGAATTTCGATTGTCAGTACACGGCCCCTTAGAGCGGTGATGCTTGTTGTATTTTAACAATCATTCTTTACTCAGCTTTAGAAATATCAGGCTTGGCATGCAGTTTTTTTTCAGAGAGGTTGATGCTCTTATTATTCACCCCTTCTCCTTTCTCTTTATAGTGCGTAGTTGTAACTCATTCATTTTCAGTAACTACAGTGTTGTGACTGATTTAGACTTACAGCTTCCTGTCCTTACTGTCATATGCCTTTGTTATGTCAGCACTAGTAACATCAGTCATAAATCCCATGGTGCAAGGTGCCTGCCTATATTAACTTCCACTCAGCGGAGCCATGAATGAATCACCTCCTCTGAATGTGCCTCTCATAACTGGCAACAATAAAGTGGAGACATCTTTTAGTTAGAGGCAAAAACGCAATAAATGCTCTTACTTACAGGAGCCTTTTATATTTAAGAGTTGGCAAGGTTTGTTCAACTTAAAGAGATACTGACACCAGAAATTAAACTCTTTTTTACATCTATCATAATATTGCCTTTGAAAGCTACTTACAACTTTGCCATAAAGCAGGGTTGTCCGGCTCGCGGCATCTCCTTGTGTGGCCCCCCACCTACCTGCTGTGTTTTCTTACCATGTTCTTACCAATTTGTTTAAACCTCAATTTCAGACTAATCCCCTGTATTGTTCACACCTGTGATCCCCCTGCATTTTTCACACTTGTGACACCTCTATTGTTCACTCCCCTAAATCCCTGTACTGTTCACACCTGAGACCCAGACTGAAATTGTCCACATTGTTCACCTGTTCACACTTTATACAAAATGCTAATGGGGCACTAGCACTGTCACTGTATGTAGTACATCTTAGAGTGGTCCTGATAGATTTCCCTGTCTCCTGTTCTGTTCTGCCTTCCCTATGCTCCGTGTGTGTGCCCTGCTCTGCCTGTGTGTGCCATACTCTGCTAATGTAGTGTTTTATAGGTGACACCTTAAGGACTTTAAAGGAGAAGGAAAGGCTTGGTGCACTTGGGGGTACCAAATGTTAGGCACCCCCAAGTGATTGTATTGACTTACCTGAAACCCCCAGGCCGGTGCTCCTATCAGCAGAAAACTGCAACGGGTCGGGTCATACCAGTGAGCACCACTGAGTGATCTTCTTCCTGCTACCTCTGTCTTTGTGCGGCTGCGCATGCACAGTAGAACGAAAAATTCTGGATTTTTTTTTTATAAAATCGGACTTGGAAAATCAATTTTTTTCCTGCAAAGCAAAATTTCGGGAAAACGTAATAATAAATAAGCCCAAAAAACCAGAGCGGATTTGAGTTTGTAGCAGAAAATATTGAGATAAATTCTGACTTTGATAAATAACCCACATAAAGTGCATATAGTGTAGTATATTATAAATCAATCATTAATTGTGACTAATCAGTTGTGTGTTTTAGAAAGGTTTGGGTTATGTTACCCCTTTAAACCCTGAGAGGCTGAGTGGAGTTGTAGTGGGAGGATTTCAATAGTGCAAAATCCTATTTGGCCAAACAGACAGCAACCAGTTCATGCAGCTGAATTTACTGTCCTCACTGTCAGGAAGCTGTTGGACGGCGAAACGCGTCCAACTTCCGGGTACAATGTGAGCGGAGTCACAAGGAGAGGGAACATAGCTACCTGATTTCTTGGGGACTGTATATCTCAACTGCTTAATGTTGGGACTGAGAAGCGATTGTTTTAAAGCACAGTGTAAGTGCATTATTTTATGATTAATAAAAATAGAATAATAATAATAAAAGGTTTTTTAAGCTGTGGGTGATGCGCCTTTGTTTTAACTATTGATAGATCTCTGCTAAGGATTTATTCTGGAACCAAGTTAACCTCTTGATATTGTAATCTTGTGAGTAGGAAATTTGGCTGCATGAACTGGTTGCTGACAAATACTGGATTTTGCACGATTGAAACTCTCACACTACAACTCCCCTTTAAAGGGTAATATAACCCGAAGCTTTCTAGGACACAAGCAACTGATTAGTCACTGATTAGGGTGATGTAATTGTTTTATAACATACTACACTATTTAAACTTTATACTTGTTGTTTACTCCCCCGCTAGCCGTGTGTCTCTTGCCATTTTGTTGACCATTTCACCATTGATAGTAATTATCAGCCACAAACACAAACCAGTCCCATGTGGAGGCATGTCCCTTCCTGTAACTGTCACATAGGAGGAACAGGTAAGCAATGGACGTTATATTTGCAATAGATATCTGAACCCTGGGTTATAAAGCTCTCCAAAAAGTATATGATTCATTTTTATGTTTATTGTCTGCAGAAAAACACCCCAACACAAAAATATGTATAGCATTCAGAACGACAACAGTTCTTTACAATGTAGCCCTAGATCTCTCATTGTCTGCCCATTTCCAAATCTATGCTTTGGAACATCACAATCACCCACGTACTTGCAACGGAAGCTAGATGTCTGCCTCGTCACAAAGATACAGAACAACCAAAGTAAGATCTTTTGTTGCAGGCATACACTATGTACTTTTGTCTATACACCTGAAGCTTCTTGTTCTTCATAACAACATATCTCCCGGTACATTATTCATTGTCACAAGTGCTTTCACAAGAATAATTGGATGAATGGATGAAATGCCATTATTTCTGTAATTAAGATTTCTGTATGACAACAAACGACTTTGGAGCACAGAGTAAAGATGTCTCCGACACCTGCTTGCATTTTGATGAACCTTACCAAAGGTAGTAGGATGAAGGTTTCAAAGAAACAGGGAATACACTGAGTTAAATTTACATTATTGATATGCTGTCTCAAGACTGTTATATATAGTCAATTACATTTCCAGGGTTTTCCTTTAGCTCAGCACTCTGGCAGACATGAACTCCTCACTTACCAAGTATACAAGTTGTTCAAATGAAATACCAGGGATTCAAACATAATTCTTTGTATATAGCGATTATTGCCTAGATTACACTTTGAGCACCTTATTGGACACCCTTAAATGAAAAAAAGACAGACAAAATGAAATAGGTTTGACACTCAAGTTAATGAAATGGGTGGTGTGTTCCTTAGAAAAGAGGCACCCTAGAAGGGATACAGGGAAACAATGTCCATTTGTTGTCCAACAAAATGTCCTTTTTTTGTAGGATAGTACGGGTAAAATGGAGAGTATCCGTTTAGACTCAGAAAAGGATGTTTCATCAGGTTATGGTATTCTCTGAGAAAAAAAGCAAAAAAAACAACTGAGAAGTTCAAAAACTGTTGGGTGACAATTCTAAAAAAGGAAATATTTTATTATAATCATTAAACAGAATCAAAGGGGATTTATTGAGAGAGCAACATAGTAGGGTATTTTGGGTATGATAGCTGGGCAGTGGATGGATAGTTGCCTTCTAACATATAAATGGTAAAAGTATGGATTTGTATTGTTTTTTTTTTTTTTGATTGGATGGGAGTTCTGCAATATCAAAAAATAATCCCTAATCAGTAAGGCTGGGAAGTGTTAGTGAAGGAGATATTTACAAAAGTAAAAGGAAGAATGGTTAATGGGTGACATATTATGGGTTTCATTTTGGAAACATATTATTTTAGATATCAGTGTGGCATTCATGAAGATACAGCAGAGATATGAGAGAATTGGACAAATATGTGGTGCTGAAGCCCAAAAAGTAGATGAAACTGGACAAACTCTACACATTGAATTTAGCATCATGAACAGGATTATTAACCTGAACATTGGATGATCACATGGCACATGTAGTGAGTAGGAATTCTGTTTCTATACTACACATCTACACTAGTCTTTCAAGCAGTCTGGAGTCAACTTGTAAAATAGAAGTAAGTGTTCAAATAAGTGTTTTAAAGGGGACCCGTCACCCAAAAAAATGCTTCAAAATCCTATTTTATTAGATTAGTCAAGAAAAATGAACTTTAACTACACTATATAAATTATTTGAATCTTGTTTCCTTCAGTCTGGGATTTCAAAATTATAGCAAGCAGGCAGCAGCCATTTTGTGGACACTGTTATTAAGAAAAGCCTTGTATCATCTCAGAATCTTGTTTATGCACCAGAATGGGGGGACCCGATGTCCATCCCCATGCCCTGACCACACAGTTATATGGTAAAGGGAACTGGGGGAATGTGTGGGGAACAGTGACATCTAAGAAGTGCTGAATTGAAAGTGAAAGTAATTGTCTGCCCCGCCTCTATGCCACGGGCATAGAGGAGGGGCAGACAATATTTGATTGACAGCTGAGCTTTTTAAATGAGCTTACAACAGCTATGAATGCTTAAATAAAAAATAGAAATTGGATTTCATGTTTAATTTGAAAAGGACTTTTATCATACAGATTTTTGTGTCTGGGTGACAGGTCCACTTTAAGGATCCACAACATGAAGTCTTGCAGCCAAATCCCCATTCAATCCCTATTAAAGGAGAAGGAAAGGCTTGGTGCACTTCGGGGTACCAAATGTTAGGCACCCCCAAGTGATTGTATTGACTTGACTTGATTGTATTGACCTGAAACCCCGGGCCGGTGCTCCTATCAGCAGAAAACTGCATGGGCCCGGGGTTATACCAGTGAGCACCACTGAGCGATCCACTTCCTGCTTCTTCTGTCTTCACGCGGCTGCTCATGCGCAGTAGAACGAAAGGCCAAACTTTAACTAAAAAATTCAGCTATTTCGTTCAACTGCGCGTGTGTTTGCCCCGGGAAATTTGAAAAGAGAAGAAGACGGAAGTGGATCGATCCGTGGTGCTCACTGGTATAACTCCGGGCCGGTGCAGTTTTCTGCTGATAGGAGCACTGTCCCGGGGTTTCAGGTCAATACAATGAAGGTTATTAGGGTCCAAATTACCCTTTATTCAGCAGCTCTTTATGCACTGATGTGAATAAGAGGCTGGAATATGAATGGGAAAGGGACTGAATAGAAATTTTGGGAATACAAATTAGCAAAAACAATACATTTGTAGCCTTACAGAGCATTTGTTTTTAGATAAGATCAGTGGCCCCCATTTGAAAGCTGGAAAGGGTCAGATGAAGAAGAACTAAAAACCTATTAAAAAATAATGAAGACCAATTGAAAAGTGCTTAGAATTGGCCATTCAATAACATACTAAAAGTTAATTTAAAGGTGATCCATACCTTAAAAGGAGAAAGAAAGGCTAAAATTAAGTAAGCTTTATTAGAAAGGTCTATTTAAATACACCAGTAAACCCTCAAAGTAATGCTGCTCTGAGTCCTCTGTCAAAATAAACACTGCATTTCTTTCCTTCTGTTGTGTCTACATAGGCTTCTGTATCAGATTTCCTGTTTTCAACTTAAACCTCCAGGGCTAGGGCTTGAGCATGCTCATTTCGCTCCTCTCCCTGCTGTAATCTGAGCCCAGAGCTATGAGTGAGCAGGGAGAGATTCAGGCAGGAAGTGATGTCACACAAAGCCAATATGGCAGCTGCTATCCTAAACAAACAGAGAACACTTCTAGAGCTGTTTATGGTATGGTAAAGCATTCTGCAGAATAATTATAGTGTTATAGTGTGCACTATTGTGGCTAATCTATTGGCAATAAGCTGCTTCTGTAGCTTTCCTTCTCCTTTAAACATTCATTAAAATCCCTTAAAAAATAACTCACAACTCACAGTGCTATTCCTTCAAGTGATACAAAAGTATTCTCCAGTAGTAAGCAATGTCCAGGTTCTCCCTATACGATAATATATATGACTACCAGTCACACCAACGCTCAGGTAGAAAAACTCTACTTTATTTCAGTTTGTCAACATTTCTGGGATTCTGTACTGCACATTTCTATTGAAAAATGTAGGTTTTTACCAGTTGATTTTTGGTGTGTCCAGTAACTTATATCTACAGTATATGATACGAGAGGCCATTCCCAAACAGAGCATAGCCATCTGGTTTGGCCCCCTTCTGTAATTGAAAACCAAAGTGAGCTCAGATGTGATCCCAGAAACAACTTCTCCATCTCATAACCAACTCCTGGATTCCATAAACTTTTTTTGAATTGAATGTTCGAATGTATTGAAGTTCCCGTGTAAAAGCAGAGAAATTATGGTAATGCAGACCATCAAAAACTCATGTGTTTTGTTCATTTCAACCTGTACCTACACATAAATTTTGACATTAAAATAAATCTTATATACAAAGCCATTTGTGTAAGACTGGTCTGGGCAAAAGCATTTCCTTTGAAATTTCCAGACGATCACTACGCTTGATATAGACTAGAGGCTCTTGCGCATAATAAAGCTAACACAGATTTATTGCCATCCTTACTGAAAAGGAAAGAGTAATAACCTTCAAACATTGTTTATTTTTATAGCAACTATTTTCTTATAACCTTGAGAGCAGCCAGAGTTGCCTTTGTTAATTTAAGCCTAACTAGAAGTGTTACAAGAACATGGACCAGTTAAACCATAAAAAGTGTATAAAGAATACAGTTGCTTCCTTGACCCAACGAGTTTGATAGACTTTTGTTATGTTATTTAGACAACTTTCAAACACAGTTTCATTGGCTATCTCTTAGAATGAGATCATTATTTCTTATTTAGGAAATCATCTATTAAGTTAAAGACTGTGAGTCAGCACCATGACGAAGATCCTAATTTAGCAGAGTGCATTCATCATGGAATATTATTTGTAAAATCTTCAATGAGGAGTAAAGTAGCTTTTAACTGGACATGGTGATTTACAGTCTTAGGCTGACCCAGACAGCGAAGAAGTATACAGTATATATTTGCGTGTGATACAGAAAAACCAGAGGACAGTGTAGGTATTGGATCTTCTATCCGGAAACCCATTATCTAAAAAGTACAGGAAGGCCATAGACTCCATTTTAAACAAATAAGTCACATTTTTAAAAATTATTTTCTTTTTCTGTAAAAATAAAACAGTACTTTGTACTTGATCCCAACTAAGATATAATTATTCCTTATTGGAGGCAAAACAATCCTATTGGGATAATTCATTTTTAAATGATTTTTAAGTAGAATTAAGGTATGGAAATCCAAATTATGGAAGGAAAAAAGCCAAGGTTCTGAACATACAGGTCCAATGCCTGTACTTGCAAATATTTCTGATGAAAACTGTAATTTATGTTAAGATGGATGATCCAGCAGATAAACAGTTCCTACATTATAACAAAGTCACAGAGCCACTTCTTCTGCATCTAAACACTGGTCTTGTATAAAAGGGCAGGTAAGAGAAAGGTGGCCAATTCTATGTAAACTTACTGAAAAACAGACTTAGGGTTTTTTTTATCAAAGTCCGAATTTATCTCAATATTTTCTGAAAAAAACAGACCAAATCCGCACGCGTTTTTTCGGCTTATTTATTAATACACTTTCCCAAAAATCCGATTTTAATGAGTTTTTCTGATTTTTCACCCGAAAACTCAGATGTCTTATGATTTTTGCCCCAAAACGTCAGAGTATTGCACGAAACCCAGCGCACATCAAAAAAAAAATCATTGCCACTTCTCCCATTGACTTATATGCAACCTCGACAGGTCTGAAATGCCGGATTTTCTGATTCGGACTTTTCCATCCTTGGGGTTTAATAAATTCTAAAAAATTTGTGATTTTTCAAAAGTCAGATTTTATATTTAAAAATCACAAATTCTTCGTGATTTTTTCATTCGGAGTTTAATAAATAACCCCCTTACTGTATAATAAGTACTGGAAATCTGCAGACTGCCAAATACCCCGCAAGGCAGCAACCTCACCACCTTAAAATCAGTGAGTTAGATAAGAGACCTGTAGGTATAAGATCTGTTTTTCTGGATGCTCTGGACCTGGGGGTTTCCAGGTAAGGGGTCACCATACCTTAAGTCTGCTAAATATCATTAAAGCATTAAGCATTAAATAAACCCAGAACGATTAGTTTGCCACCAATATGGATTCATGCAGCTTCGTTAACATCAAGTACAAGTAATATTTTTATTAATACAGCGGCAAAGGAAATCATTTTTAATTATTTAAAATTAGAATTTTAATTTAATTTAAAATTAGAATTATTTACTTAAAATAAGGTTTATGGGAGACGGCCTTCCCATAATTTTTCCTTATAGGTATGAATCAGTGGATCCATGCAGCTCCATAATCCATGGATCATGATCATGGTGACAGCACCAATCAGTTGTGCTCCAGAGACACCAGGTATACAAAATGAACATGTTCCAGGAATCTTTCCAATGTTTGTCAGCCATATTTATAGTAAGAGCCTTCTTAAAAAAAGAAAGCATTCACATTCCTCCTGCTACACATCCAGCATTGCTCCACAAAGCCAGAAAATGAAAGAACATTACTCCTTATATTCCTTCCACCACTTGCTATAGACAAGCTGGGTACTCACAAGACACACTCTTTAGCGCTATTCACTCCATGGCGTTCCTATGATGAGTGCGTGCATTAATCAATGATCATTAATTTCTCCACAAGCAACAGTTCTCTCACCGAGGGATCAAGGCTCACATACATAGAGACCTTTATGCCCAAACAAATTTAGAATGAATCTAATGAGTGAAATATACTTTAAATGGGTCCTCCCAAAAAAATTCAGTGAAAATAACATTTTGCATTTATTTTAGCTTCTATCCACTCTTTGCACGTTTCCTACAATACTGCCTTTTTAATGAAGTTTGACAAACAGCAGCGTTCAGATATTTGGATACAGTTGGGGTTATTGGGTATGGAAGCAGGAAAGTTATCCACAACCAAGTCTCCATAAAGCTAGATATCTGTAGGCAGACATAAATACATATTTCAGTGTAGGTTATAGAGTGTCAGCTACAGGACCAATGAAGGGGTAGAAGTTTCAGCCACCCATACACGGCCAGACAGTGTCGGACTGGGACACCAGGGGCCCACCCAAAACCTTTGACTAGGGGCCCACCAATTAATCTTAGACCAGGGACCCACTCTTAGTAATATTATTCTTTCTCTCCTCACTCAAACTCTATTCTCCTAGTCTCTTTTCTCTACATACTACAATCTATTATTCCATTTATTTCTCATAAAAATAGGGAATGGCCATGAAATTGGCCAAATGCTTAGCAGCATAAGGGCCCACTGACACCTGGGCCCACCGGGACTTTTCCTGGTATCCCTGTGGGCCAGTCCAACACTGCGGCCAGAATACATCACAAAAGCAGATAGAGACTCTGGGTTAAACTGTATGGCACCCTGATATAGGCAACAATCGTTGAGCAGTTACTAAGTTTGGTTCTGTTTTTAGTAACTTACGCATAAAAATGAAGGGGCCAGAGCAGATAGGTGGCACTGCACATCTAAAATAAATTACATTTATAAAGATTATTATTGTTACTTGTAGTCAATAATCATTGCAGCTCTAGAGGACAGCGCAGTTTTTTAAAAGTGTTGTTCACTTTTAAATTAACTTTTAGTATGATGTCAAGAGTGATATTCTGCGACTATTTGTAATTAGTTTTTATTATTTCTGTTTTTTTAAATTATTCAGATTTTTATTCAGCAGCTCTCCAGTTTGCAATTTCAGCAATCTGGTTGGCAGGGTCCAAATTACCATAGGAGACCATAAGAGACTGGAATTTGAATAGGAGAGGGCCAGAATAGAAAGATAAGTAATAAAAAGTAGCAATAAATGTGTAGCCTTACAGAGCATTAAATGAGGTCAGTGAACCCATCTTTAAAGCTGGAAAGAGTCAGAAGGAAAAAGCAAATAATTATAAAACTATTCAAAAAAAATAATAATGAAGACCAAATGAAACGTTGCTTAGAAGTGGCCATTCGATATCACAAAGGTGAACCACCCCTTTAAGAGAACTTCCTAGGTAACTGCACAGGAGTCAATTGCAGGTACCAGAGGCAGAAGGCAGATAATTCTTTGGAGGATATGCGGGTTAGTATCCTTAGAGTATGTAATTTATGCATATCAATATTGTACACTACTTGTATAAGCAGAAGTGTGGGTTCTAACCAGAGCCGTAACTAGAGGGGGCGGGCCCTGTCGCGGGACGTGCACCCGGGCCCCGCCCCCCTCTGTATGGCCAGAAACGGCCGCATTAGAACAGTGGCGCGAGCTGCCAGGGGGGCCCTGAGGGGGTGCGGGCCCTGGCCCAATCGCACCCCCTGCTCCCCCGGTAGTTACGCCACTGGTTCTAACAATACATTTTTTTGATATAACTAAAAGACAGGAATATGAATAGGAGAGGTCTGAATAGAAAGATGAGTAATATAAAGTAGCAATAACAATAAATTTGTAGCCTTACAGAGCATTTGGTTTTTAGATGGGGTCAGTGACCCTCTTTTGAAAGCTGGAAAGAGTCAGAAGAAAAAAAAAGGCAAATAATTAAAAAACTATAAAAAAAAATAATGAATTAAATAAATAAATAATAAATAATTAAACAATAATAAAAAATAATACTTAATTAAATCAATAAATAATGAAAATAAATAAATAAACAATTGAAAAGTTGCTTTGAATTGGCAGCTCTGTAATGTTTTAAAAGTTAATTTAAAGGTGACCCACCCCTTTAAATGTTATTTGTAAATGTGATTGCAAGTGAAAGCAGTGTGTTTATGCTCCTGGGTCTGCACCATTCTACACAGATCTGTTCATCAGCTGGGCTTCTGCTTCACTGGTTCAAAAGTCAGAACCACCAGTGCACTGGACAGGCAGGATGCTGCTTTCAGGAGCAGTTATTGGTACTAATAAATATTGGGAAATGATATATTTAAGGAATGTTGCTTAGAAGGACAAGGCACATTTCACACATCTCCATTAAATGCAATGAATGAAATTCCATAGAAAAAGGCATAGCCCCGAATGTCATTCTGGATTGCACTGGGGTAACAGAATAGTAGCAGGACATAAGCTGTAGCAATGTGCAACATGCTGCCCAAGGTACATATGAGCTACAATGTACTTTAGCCTGTAAAGCAGCCAATGGGGTCGCCCCATGATACCTACAATCATCACTATAGACTGGTGCTCCTTGCAAGGCAGCAGTGACTATTAGCACTTAATAGAGGGGCTTGTACCAAGCGCTAAGAAAAGGAGAAGCCTGACAAGATTCTCAGAGTGCTCCCGTACTCGGGAGATTACGGTAACAGGCAGAGTCGCTCTCGCTGTCCCTGCTGTTGTTGCTGTACATGTGCAGATGAGTAAAGTTGCAGTCGCATAATGCGGGTGTGAATGTGAGGGGATCAGTCAGTGTCCGGCCCGACACTCAGCGCCTGTGGAATACCAGCCTGGAAACACAACAGGTCACTTCTGCGCTAACTGCCAGCTAAGCACAAGGTAAGGGCTGCATTTACCAGCCACTGTCTGCCTGTCTCACCCCATTCTCTTGCCAATGTCCTAGGTTTTTTATTTATTTAGCACACTTCTGTTTTATTGGGGTTTGATATATTTATTTTAAATGTAATCGTTATTTTTGTATGTCTCCAGCTTCCACTTAGAAATATACAGAGAATTAACTTTTCTTTTTTTTTTTTGGCATGTGGAAATCAGGGATGTGACTAGTGACATTGCTTCTCCCAAGGTTGTTCTTCCTTTAAGTGCCACTACATTGCACAATACATTATGTATAGGCAGAACAAGCAATAGAGTTTATCCCCCCCCCACACCATTATTTTTTTAACATTTTGTTTTTACTGTTTTAGAAGAGCCACCCCGCTAATCCTATTAGCTGTCCAAACAAAGGGTATCACATGTTAGTGAGGGCTTAACTCGAAATGCCAAAGGTTCTGGAAACACATTCTGCAACAAAGTACTAACACGTGGGGCTGAGTGGCCAGCAGTGCCGGCTGTTGGCTTAAATGGGGGTTAAACTATTTAATTTTCATTAATGACCCCCCACCAAGATTTGAGCACCTACCGCTTACAGTGGCGCGAGCAGGTTAAGCTACAGGCTGTCACTCACTGTCATACACTGGCAATGCATATTCACCCTGCTACACACTAATCTGATACAACCACTGGCAGATCTAATACAACCTCACTATGATACACAATCACTGCCACATGCAGAGACAGCTGAACGAGTGACAGCAGGGCTGTCGGAGGGGCAGAAATAGGTTCATGTACAAATGACACAAATTGTTCCAATATCCAATCATTATGGTCCTTTAGCTTTATCTCAGGAGCATCTCAGCCAGTGCAGAGAATTGTAGTCCAGCAACAGCTGTGAGAGGGAGTCACTGGTTGCACCCATAGAGATGATATTAGTTGTACACCAGTTGTAGCCCTAAACCTCTTTCATTGACTAGACCTCCCTCTTCATAATAATAACAAAGGCAGAAAGCATGTGTCTCCTGTCAGCACTGTCCTATCATGGGATCTTGTCTCTTCCCATCCTTCTCTTTTTCTTGTGGAACACTCCTTCCTGCATGATGTTTATTAAATTCACATATATATATATATATATATCTATATATATATATATATAATGGCAAAGAAGATAAGCAATCCAGTATTTCTTATTAGTTAAGATGTATTCCACTGTGCATATCACCAACGTTTCGTTCCATTTTTGGACTTTTATTAGGGATCCATCCATCCTTGATAAAGATCCAAAAGTGGACCAAAACGTTGGTGATATGCACAGTGGAATAAATCTTCACTAATAAGAAATACTGGAGTGCTTATCTTCTTTACCATTATTTATCATTGTTTGATAAAGCACCCATTTGGCTTCAAGTCAGAGTGCGGATACACATCTGGACTTTATATATATGTGTTTGTGTGTGTGTGTGTATATACACTCTATAAACACATTTTTTAAAGATTACTGGCATGCTGGTCCATTCTGAGCATTATATATATATCTTTATATATATATATATAAATATATATGTCCATAGAAAATGATCCGCACTCACAGGTCTTAAAAATTCAACATTATTTATTTTTTAAAAGGTAAGGACTCTCACTGAACTGTGTATATATATATGTATATATTTATATTAGGGATGCACCGAATCCACTTTTTTGGATTCGGCCAAACCCCTGAATCCTTCGCAAAAGATTCGGCCAAATACTGAACCAAATCCGAATCCTAATTTGCGCCTTTATGCCGCCTAAGGCGGCCTTCCGTTGCCGCCTGACCTCTCCTCACGGTGCTCACATTTTCTGCCCAGGAGGGGATCGGGGTGCTGCACGACGCAATTGCGCTCTCTGCACTAGAAGAGCCGAATTTCCGGGTGGTTTCAGGCTGCCCAGGTGCATTTCCCACCAGCTTCATTCTGCACTGTGGCAGCTCAGATTGATGAACTGTGTGAAAGAGCAACGAGGCAACAGCCCAGCATGCGGCTGCTTTATTCATTTATCCACATGTTTCTGCTGTAGCTCTCTTCTCTCCTCCAAATGCAAAGTATGGGCCCTGCAAGAAATATATGTATATATGTGTGTGTATATATATATATATATATATATATCCACAGACTAAGAGAAACATTTATAAACATTCATAAATACGGAGCAGAAACAAGCTTGGTTGGCGGAGAGGTTGAGACATTGAACTTAAGCAGGGTCAGTAGGCAGGTTCAGGCTCCTCCTAATATAAACATAGCCGGGTCTCTGTTATCTACTCTTCATCCAAAAGGCTATGGGAAAGTGCTAAATCCAACCCTTATTAATCCCTGGATCAGCAGCTCTCCATGGTAGTAATAATAATAATATATGTTGTTGAAATGCCACCGCCTCTTTAAAAACATATGCAGTCGACACCTTCAACTGACAGAAATCATTAAAACAACTTTCTTGCCTTTTAAGTGTCATATCCCCCCCATTCCCTCAGTTTTTAATAGACGACAATGTGTGTTTAATGCCTTTATTGGGAGGGGGTGGGAACCAGGAATTGAAATCATATCTGTCAGAAACCCGTTATCCAGAAAGTTCTGAATTACGGTAAGCCCATCTCCCATGGACTCCATTTTAAGTCCACATTTTTAAAGGAGAACTAAACCCTAAAAATGAATATGGCTAAAAATGCCATATTATATATACTGAACGTATTGCACCAGCCTAAAGTTTCATCTTCTCAATCTGTAATAAAAGCTGATGCTACAGGGCTGATTATTAGATTCTCATGCTAATTGCACTGGTTTATGTGCTGCCAAGTAGTAATTATCTGTATTAATTACTAATCAGTCTTATACTGTGACATTTCTATTGTATGTGTACTGTATATTGTGAGTGGGTCCCTAAGCTAAGTAAGTGACAGCAGCACAGAGCATGTGCAGTGAATCAGCAGAAAAGAAGATGGGGAGCTACTGGGGCATATTTGGGGGCATAGATCTCCCTTGCTAAAGAGCTGTGGTTGCCTTGGGCTGGTACAGAAACTCAAAGCATAATGTACAACATTTCTAGCTACTTCTTTACGTTAGTTTTAGTACTCCATTAAAAATAATTTCCTTGTTCTATGTAGTAATAGAACAGTACCTTGTACTTGATCCAAACTAAAATATAATTAATCCTTATTGGAGGCAAAACCAGCCTATTGGGTTTATTTAATTTTTCAATGATTTTTTAGTAGACTTAAAGCAATACAGACACGTTCCTATAAAAATCATAGGAATGTCTCAAGTAGTTGCTGCACCAGGAATATTTTCCCTCAAAGCTCCCCTCAAAGCTGCCCCCCAGCACGCGTACCTGCTTTGACCCGACCCTCCGACACTGCTTAAAGATCTTCTGTGCTGTTTCAGTGACGCCGGGCTGAGGGCGGCGCGATCCTTCCATAGGCTAATTACGAACGAAAACAGGATTTCAGCCTATGGAAGGATTGCTCCACCCCCAGCCCAGCGTCATGGAAGTAAGGCAGAAGATCCGTTAATAGTAATGTCTGCACAAAGGTTTGCGGGGCTGGGGGTGACTTTGAGGGAAAATATTCTGGGTGCAGCAACTACTTGATACTGACACGTTCTTATGATTTTTATTGGAACGTGTCAGTATCACTTTAAGATACGAAGATCCAAATTACAGAAATACCCCTTATCCAGAAAACCCCAGGCCTGAGCATTCTGGATAACAGGTCCCATACCTGTACTGAGCCCACTGTTATTTGTACCCTCTTTAATGTGTATTTTCTAACATAAGCAAGCTAAGTTGTGTTGGTTTCTCCTTATAGGTTGATACTATCTATGTACAACTGATTTTATAAACTGATTAATCCTAAAATCGCACATATTTTAGAAGGGGCCTGACAAGGAATTTGTGAAGTGGCAAAATAACCCTTACTGTCTCTTTCAGTGGCTGCTGATACTGTGTTAGAGTTTGTTAAAGTGACCTGACAGGGATCATTTCTTTTGAGCCAGTCGTCATCAACAAGTCCAAATTGTTTCTTGCCAGAGGCTCACCCAAAATATTTCCATGTAATGTATACGGCTATACACAGCTGTTTGTCTGTCTGGCGCCTGTCCTATCCATGTCTTTTAGACTTATAAGATAAGATATTTTCCTTGGTTGCCTTACCTTATAATAGCACCTTAGTTTCTTGAGCTTCCAACATTTCCTTATTAAGTTAGCCCTTAAAGGGGCCATCTCAACACAGCGTTACTGTTCTGTGGAAGGTTTCCACCCTCTATGTATTAAAACAGGGTTTTCCAACAGGAGTTTGGGCTAGTCTGTATGAAGACCCCTCCAAGACATTTTTATGGTGCTTAGTATCCCACCCCTAGGGTTCCAGACAATGACACTAATAGAATTCATCTATCAGCATGTTATTTATCAATACCAGGCAGAAACAGCTGGATTATTACATATTACTGAAATTAGTTGGCCCAAATCTAAACCTTCAGATATTCAGTTTCTGCTGTTTAATCTGTCTGCTATAAATTTTCATTAGCAACATCTCCACCCTATTTATTCCAATGAATTTAACATGGTTCTAAAGCTACTGAATAATACTGACATTTTAATCTATATGGATTCTGTCAGATATTCAAGCCTGATATAAATACTGTACTATCTATATTGGTACATGTATTTTATAACATTTCACTTTCTTCCACCCACCAGCAAATGTACTCATATCATGGCATTACTTGCTCTTCTTTTAATATCTTCACCAATTGCTCTTTTCTATGTAAAGCAACTTTTCCTAGTACTGCTGTATATGTGCTACTGTACCTAGTACACGTGTGTACTTCTATTCCTGGTGGGTGTCATTTATCAACACTGGACAAATATGCAAAAAGGGAAACTTGCTACTTGACCTAGTGTGTGTGTATGTGTGTGTATGTGTGTGTGTGTGTGTGTGTGTGTGTGTGTCTTCTCTTCTATAGCCACTGTGTGTGTGGGTGTTTTTGTCCCTTATATATGTGCTACTGTACCTACTGAATGTGCTACTGTAACTATTGTATGTGCTACTGTACCTAGTATACTTGCTATTGTGCCTAGTGTCTGTGCTTCTGTACCTAGTGCATGTGCTTCTGTACATACTATATGTAGTGCTGCTATACCTAATTTATGTGCTACTGTACCGAGTGCATGTGCTTCTCTACCTAGTTTATATAGTGCCGCTGTACCTAGTTTATGTACTGCTATTATATCTAGTATATGTGCTACTGTACCTAGTGTCTGTGTTACTGTACCTAGTATTCTATATGTACTGTACCTAGAGAATGCACTTCTGTATCTAGTATATGTAATGCTACTGTACCTAGTATATGTGCCACTGTACCTACCATATGTACTACTACTGTACCTAGTATATGTGCTACTGTATCTAGTACATATGTTACTGTACCTAGTGTATGTGCTACTGTATATAGTATATGTGCTACTGTATCTAGTATATATATATCTAGTATACAACTACTGTACCTATTGTACCTAGTATATGTGCTACTGTATCTAATATATATATATATATATATATATATATATATATATATATATATATATATATATATATATTGTACCTAATATGTACCTAGTATATGTGCTACTGTACCTAATATATATGCTACTGTACCTAGTATGTGTACTACTACTGTACCTAGTATATGTGCTACTGTATCTAGTATAATGCTGGCCTGCCTAGTATATGTACTGCTACTGTACTTAGTGTCTGTGCTACTGTACCTATTATATGTACTGCTGCTGTACCTAATGTCTGTGCTACTGTATCTAGTGTATGTGCTACTGTACCTAGTATATGTACTGCTACTGTACCTAGTGTCTGTGCTACTGTACGTTATATGTACTGCTACTGTACCTAGTGTCTGTGCTACTGTACTTACTATATGTACTGCTGCTGTACCTAATGTCTGTGCTACTATACCTAGTATATGTACTGCTACTGTATCTAGTGTCTGTGCTACTGTACCTAGTATATGTACTGCTACTGTATCTAGTGTCTGTGCTACTGTACCTAGTATATGTACTGTTGCTGTACCTAATGTCTATGCTACTGTACCTAGTGTATGTGCTACTGTACCTAGTATATGTACTGCTACTGTACCTAGTGTCTGTGCTATTGTATCTATGTCTGTGCTACTGTCCATAGTATATGTACTGCTACTGTATCTAGTGTCTGTGCTACTGTACCTAGTATATGTACTGCTGCTGCACTTAATGTCTGTGCTACTGCACCTAGTATATGTACTGCTGCTGTACCTAGTGTCTGTGCTATTGTATCTAGTGTATGTGCTACTGTCCATAGTATATGTACTGCTGCTGTATCTAGCATCTGTGCTACTGTACCTTATATGTACTGCTACTGTATCTAGTGTCTGTGCTACTATCTATAGTATATGTACTGCTACTGTATCTAGTGTCTGTGCTACTGTACCTTATATGTACTGCTATTGTACCTAGTGCCTGTGCTACTGTACTTAGTATATGTACTGCTGCTGCACTTAATGTCTATGCTACTGTACCTAGTGTATGTGCTACTGTACCTAGTATATGTACTGCTACTGTACCTAGTGTCTGTGCTACTGTACCTAGTGTCTGTGCTACTGTACCTAGTATATTTACTGCTACTGTACCTAGTGTCTGTGCTACTGTACGTTATATGTACTGCTACTGTACCTAATGTCTGTGCTACTGTACCTAGTGTCTGTGCTACTTTCCTATTATATGTACTGATACTGTACCTAATGTCTGTGCTACTGTACCTAGTGTCTGTGCTACTTTACCTTTTATATGTGCTGCTACTGTACCTAATGTCTGTGCTACTGTACCTAGTGTCTGTGCTACTGTACCTTTTATATGTGCTGCTACTGTACCTAATGTCTGTGCTACTGTACCTAGTGTCTGTGCTACTGTACCTTTCATATGTGCTGCTATTGTACCTAATGTCTGTTGTACTGTATCTAGTGTCTGTGCTACTGTACCTAGTATATGTACTGCTTCTGTACCTAGTGTCTATGCTACTGTATCTAGTGTCTTTGCTACTTTACCTAATATATCTACTGCTACTGTACCTAGTGTCTGTGCTACTGTACCTAGTGTATGTGCTACTGTACCTAGTATATGTACTGATACTGTACCTAGTGTATGTGCTACTGTACCTAGTATATGTACTGATACTGTACCTAATGTCTGTTGTACTGTATCTAGTGTCTGTGCTACTGTACCTATTATATGTACTGTTGCTGTACCTAGTATAGGTACTACTATACCTAATACATGTGCTACTGTACATGTACACTGTATATGTACTGCTACTGTACCAAGTGTATATGCAGCTATAGCTAATAAATATGCCACTGTACGTGGTGTATTCACCTCTAGTATATTTGTTATTTTACCTAGTGTATGTTCTATTCCTCCATGACTCCAATATCCCAACCTGCCTTGCACTGGCAATATACTGTTGGTTATAGTGGGGCTCTGTTAAGACAAACAAACAGTGTTATAAAAGTCAGCAAAACGCTTTATTTTCTTTAAGAGAAAGTTAAACTAAAAATGATAATGTATCATGGTCCTGTTAGCCAAACAATTGTTGAAATACTAGACTGAAGGAGAAATTGGAGATTACAGAAGGATATGCACATGGAATATACCTGCATACACACACTTAGAACCACACAACACTTATACACATTCTTACACTGACACACACACACAGAAACTAATTTAGAACAGATGACCCTCCCAGTAGCAACAACTGTAATAGTTTCTGTTTATCAGAGCTGCTATAAAGGTCAGTTTGGCTGATCAAACTCTTGTGGGATTGCATGTTACATGAACAAAGTGGAACTGGGCCAAACAATTCCAGTTTGGTTCTCCCTGAAAAGGCTGCAGTGTCCACAAAAATGCATACAATGGGTTTTAATACCACTATTTATTAGTACAGCAATTCTATGCCCTAAACATTTCTAAAAAAATCATCTTAGTATTGTATTGTTCCTCTAAACTAGTGATGTTTACACTATTTCGGCTTAAGTCCCCATTTAATGCCCAAAATGTTCTCAGGGAACCCTTAGCTCATAACAGATTAACAAACATATAGCAGTACTGTATATTCAGCCATAATTTTAGGGATATCTAGGTCAGCAAAAAAGGTATCAATCCTCATCTCAGGCTGGTGGAGGAAGGGGATTCGGCAGTCACTCACAAGAAGGACCAGCCCCAAGGTCTGGGTACCACTGATATAAACCCTATGGCAAATAATACTGGCGTTAATCTACCAACAGAATAGGCACCATAATATTGTTTTATTGTTGTTGTAAGATATTTTCAGTACAAACGTGACAATGTTTTAACCTCCTAAAGGATCTTTTAGGGAGGAGATGCTTGGGGGAGATCAACAGCGCCTAAAGGGTGACAGGTTGGACAATGTCATGCATTGGGACTCCAGCCTTCCTGCACTACCTGGGACCCATCATTCCCAACCCCTTTATTCAAGTGTCCATGTGTAAATTTATAATAAATATACAGGTATGGATACTGTTATCCAGAATGTTCAGGACTACTAGAAAATCATTTAAACATCAAGGGGGTTTTTCAAAAAGAAAAATTGGAGCAACAAAACGTCACAACAAAATCGAATATTGTACAGTTGAAAACTTCAACTTCATTGAATTTTCACTGCAAAAACTTTTTCAGACTATTGGATGAAAACCCAGACTTTATTGGCTTATCCAGCACAGGTCACAATGTCAGGAAACTGCCATTAATTTCTGCGTGACCCCGACAGGTTTGGAATGGCATCTTTTTCTGAGTCTGATTTTACGCAGCTTTGGGGTATAATAAATCTCCGCTTAAAAATCTTAACCAGATAACTTCAAGGTTTAATAAATGGGTCCCCCTAAATAAACCCAATATAGATTAGTTATATTATAGTTTGGATTAAGTACAAGCTAATGTTTTATTCTTACAGAGAAAAAGGAAATTGTTTGTAAAAATCTGCATTATTTGGATTAACGTAGTCATTTCATTTGTAAAAATCTGTATTATTTGGATAAATGGAGTCTATGGGAAACTGCTTTCTGGAAAACAGGTTTCTGGATAACGGATAACCATACCTGTATAATATTCTTGTCCTTCCAGTCTCCAAAGATTGGTGCTTCAGTACTGGTGTGTAGATTAACCCCAACCGTTCTGAAATAAAATATGAGATGTATGATATATAATAAGAATATTTTAATTTAAAGGAACAGTAACATCAACAAATGAAATAGTTTTAAAGTAATAAAATATAATGCAGTGTTGCCCTGCACTGGTAAAACTGGTGTGTTTGCTTCAGGAACACTACTATTGTTTATATAAATAAACTGCTGTGTAGCAATGGGGGCAGCCATTCAAAGGAAAAAAGGTTACACAGCAGATAAGCTCTGTAGAACATAATAGTGTTATCTGTCATTCACTATTAAGGTTGGTAACATGCTCAGATTCGGGGAGATTAGTCGCCCGGCGACAAATCTCTACTTCTTCAGGGCGATTAATCACCTCAAACTGCCTCCAGTTGGCTAGAATGACTTCATTTTCTGAAGTCGCCCGAAGTTTCCTCATGAGCCACCGTTGGGCAACTTCGGAAAACAAAGCGCTCTGAGTGCCATCCTGCCTGCGATTTTCATTCTAGCCAGCGGGAAGGCAAGGAAGGCAGTACGGGGAGATTAGTCACCGTGCGACTAATCTCCCCGAATTGCAGTGTGTGTCTCGGCCTTTAAATAACTCTGTGACAACAGTATTTTTGTTTGAAGGTCAGATATGATTGTTGAACAATTTATTCAACATTAACATGAGAGTTTTAACGCTCAACACAGTGATCAAGCACTTTCTGTAGCCACCTTCAGTGGTAATAAAAACGAAAAAAAAGACGAATGCCAACATTTCTCAACTCTGACTTGTTTTTGTACTTTCTATAGTAGAAGCCAAATGTTTCCTCTAAAGCATTGATAAATAATTCAATTAAGATGATTCGATTATAAAAGGCGTGTTGTGGCTGTGTATGCAGACTCTGTGTAATAGTATCTGAGGGGAAACATACCAATAGTCTTTGATTTACAGACCTTCAATTAAAAGAGCACGGAATTACTAGATGCCTAAAATCACTGAGATTTGTACCATATTTTCTCTAGCTCAGAGCGAATTCCGTTTTAGGACATAAAATAGGGCTTTTGCTCAATACAAAGTTCTCATGTTCTGGTGGAAATGAATAAAAAAATGATTTCCATTTGAAAATATACATTTTCTGTTTACTTTGACATTTTTTTGCTTTCAATAAGGATTAAGGGTATCTTAGTTTGGATCAAGTACAAGGTACTGTTTTATTACAGAGAAAACGGAAATCATTTTTAAAAATTTGGATTATGTGGTAAAAATGGAGTTTATGGGAGACGGCCTTTCCATGATTCGGAGGCATTCTGGATAGCGGGTTTCCAGATAATGGATGGATACTGTATGTATGTATATACATGTATAAGAAGTCCCATTTGCAGTGCCCACACACATTTCTGTGATACCGAGAGTTGCCTGTTCTGCAGTCTAATATATTGCAACTAGTGGATGGAGATTATGTGCAAACCTTGGGTCCATTTATATAACCCTCACCTTCCCTGCCTCTGTCTCTTTGGGTTTGAACTAGAAACAGATCGGTGAGTGTATGATATTATGTTAAACCAATGGCAGAAAACAGGGGATATCCAGACACTCAAGAAACTCCAAAAGGGCCACCAAAAAAGTATAAAAAAATATTTATTGTAGATTAATTTAAAAAAGATCAGTATCTCTCTGTTTTGAAGGGCCATGACTAGGTGCCCTAAGTGGCACAAAATGCGTAGGGCCAGTGGAGATACTAATCTTTTTAAAATTATTACAATGTTAATATATTATATATATTATAGTATTTTTATACTATTTTTTGGTGGCCCTTGTGGAGTTTCTTTAGTGCCTGGATGCCGTTTGTTTTCTGCCATTGGTTTATCTGCTCAATAAGCTGAGGTCTGGGTCTGGGGCCGGTGCACTTGGACCATCTTATCTACGTGGTGAGTGTTTTAGACATTAAGTCCTGTGCCTTTATATGTTGTTTTATAGTGTATGATATTATGTTGTCATTAATACATTTTCTATGGTTCTGAGAAAGCGGTAGGTGTCACCATATTTAATAGGAGCATCTGTAGAGTTACAGGGCAGTTTACAGGGCAACTGAAAGCCCTTCGAACTTTTTGCACCCTAAGGCCATGTGTTCCCCATTGCAGAGCCTTAATTCCACTTATTAGTATTCAGCACAATGACAAAGCCAGACCGTGCGATTCATTTACAAAGCCCATCTGGCTTTTCCATTTGCTTTGGGTAACCAACAGAAAATTACATTTTGCTTTGTATTGCAGGCTTCATTACAGAAATGTCACGGTTTATAGCAACAGATGATATTTCTGCAGGACAAAGAAAAGAACATCAGTCAACGTTTTAGGTAATTTATGAGTAATCCAAGCACCAAGAACTCCTACAAATTACAGAACTGGATTAGTAGCCATGTACTGGCACATTGCAGTTGGGCTGAACCAACAAGAATGTACAGTCTTCCTGCTAACCAACTAAAAAGATATTCTTGTTCATAGAAAGCAGGAAATATATTTAATTTTTCACTTCCCACTAATACATATGAACTCACTATCTATGCATTTCAGATAAATTAAACTAATATTACAATATTGGAAATAATTAAGGATCAATGCTAAGATTTTATTGCTCTTGAAGATAGTGAAGAATTAATACTATTGAGAATATAACGTTCTCTCAGTAGAATATTGACCTGTGTGTATTATGGTGTAATTAGAACATGTTTAGCACTTTCCAGAATCAATCTGACACCTTCTCTGCCCATCCATATCTCTAAACATTTATATTTTTTCAGTCTTGAAAGCCTAAATGTTGTGCTTATTGGACTTATTGGATATCTTGGTTCATTAGCAGCTGTGAGCCCCATTGCCCTGGTAGTTTCACCCCTGTGTATATCAAGACAAGGATACAGGCTGTAAGAAATGTGAAGAGACACAAATGTAGGGCATTTAAATGAATTTAAATGGGAAAGTAGTCAACAGGGATGTTGACAGAGATAAGTAGATTAAAATCTAGCCAGGTCTAATTTAAAGGGTGGTTCATCTTTAAGTTAACTTTTAGTATGTTGTACAATGGCCAACTTTTCAATTGGTTCAAATATTGGTTCAAATCAGTTCATGGTTGGTAGGGTAATTTGGACCCTAGCAAACAGATTGCTAAAATTGCAAACTGGAGAGCTGCTGAAAAAAAGCTAAATAACTCAGAAAACAAATAAAAAATGAAAACCAATTGCAAACTGTTGCAAATGTATGGAACATTAGGGAAGTCAGTCCTGTCCCATGGTCTTATTTAGCAGTGATTTTAGGGTATAGGGTGTATGATGTAGGAGGGTCTGTGAAATCACCAGGATCAGACTGAGAAAAAGCCCAGTGGGCCCCGGTTCTCATGGGCCTTTCCGGCCCAGACCCATTCCCTGCCCAAGCTTGTTGTTCCTGCCCCTGACCTCCCTCACCAATCGGGTCATGGCAAAATACAGAGCGGGGGGGGGGGGTAGATGCTGAAGCTGTGCCGTGAGGGAGCTTTGTGGCAGGGGTGGGAGGACAGCAGCCCTGGTACGTGTTGGCCCCCTAGTCCAACCCTGGACAACACTGAGCACTTGGCACTAGTGATGGCCAGATTTGTCCTGTTTCGCAAAAGAAATCACGAATTTCCAGCGTTGTAAATTCACTGGTGTCACAATATAAGCTGGCGACAATTTGACGCACATTAAAGTCAAAGGGCGTGCACTTAATTGCCGCCAGGTCGGAATTGACACTGTAAATTCCCAAATTGATTCGCCGCCAGCGAAATCTGGAAATTTGCCGCAAATTTGCACCTGCCGAATAAATTCGCCCATCACTACTTGCCATAAAACAGGCCATGCCAAATATCATGCAAACAACATGTGTGTCTGATCGCTGTATTGGGTTTGAGGCTTCTGTATATTACTGCCTCTGAGAATAGCTGAATTTTTTGCTGACATTTCCTACTGACTGAACTGACTTTGACCTGTCTGCTGACCTTACTTGTCTTCTCTGAATGAGAGAAGCCCATGTACAAATGACTGCAGTCCTGTCTGCAAGTTTTCATCTCCTGGCCTTCACTAAGTGGAACCTTGCTGTATGGTAGCTTAAAGAAGAACTAAAGCTTTACTAAAGAAGTAGCTAGAAATGTTGTACATTATGCTTTGAGTTTCTGTACCAGCCCAAGGCAACCACAGCCCTTTAGCAGTAAAGATATGTGTCTCCAAAGATGCCCCAGTAGCTCCTCATCTTCTTTTCTGCTGATTCACTGATTCTCTGTGATGCCGTCACTTACTGAGCTTAGGGACCCACTCACAATATACAGATATATAGAATATAAATGTTGTAATTTAAGGTTGATTAATAATTAATACAGATAATTACTACATGGCAGCACAGAAACCAGTGCAATTAGCATCAGAATTTAATAATCAGCCCTTTAGCATCAGCTTATATTACAGACCAACCTCATTTTCTGCTGGATAATTAGTGACGACCCCTAAGTTTAGCTTCTCAACAGCTGCTCAGAGCCCACTGAGCATGTGAGTGTCACAGACACTTTCCAAGATGGTGACCCCCTGTGACAAGTTTGAAGTCCTGGATCATTGCTGCTATTGACAAGCTGAAAGGTTGGTGCAATATACTCATACCTTCCAACATTTTGGAAAGAGGGTCAAAAAGATTTGCAATTCTTTTTCATCACGCCCATTTTGTGGCCACACCCCATAATAACCACGTTCATTTTACAAAGTTTGGCAGGTTATGACAGCTTGGACTCTTTTCTGTGGTTTTTCTGTGTTATTGCAGTTTTGCTAATGACAGGTAATTGCCCTTTAAGCTGCAAGTCACAGTTTTCCCAAAAGACCTGCTTATATTAAATTGTTACAATTGTTTCTTTGCTGATCTTAAATTGTTACAAATGTATCTAAATGCACCTGCCAAGTATTCTGGGCAAAAGCCAATTAGGTTTTAGAAACGTTGTATCTTTTTCTGGCTGTTGAGTGTGGGTGAGTTGAGCTGTCAAAAGTCAGGACTGTTGGGAGGTATGTATACTCAGTATAAATAATATTAAATAATAAAATTGATTTTTAGGGTTTACTTCGCCTTTAAAGAGAATCACCTGAAGGCATCTGAGAGCCCAAGAGATTAGTGGTGGCTGCTGAAGGCAGAGAAGCTCATCAAGAAAGAGGAATTAGATGCCTGTAGATTATTGTGCAAGATTTGTCCTGTCCCTACTCACACTACTTTCAATCACTGGATACATTAATATCAGCCCCCTTCCAAATTGCACTTAATTCATAGATCACCTAACTCTGGGGTCCCCAACCTTTTTTATCTGTGAGCCACATTTAAATGTAAAAAGAGTTGGGGAGCAACACAAACATGAAACTGTCCCTTGGGATGCCAAATAAGGGCTGTGATTGGCTATTTGTGGACTGGCAGCCTACAGGAGGCTCTATTTGACACTTTACTTAGTTTCTATGCAATTAAAACTTGCTTTCATGCTTGGAATTCAAAAATAAGCCCCTGCTTTGAGGACCCTGAGAGCAACATCTAAGGGGTTGGAGAGCAACATGTTGCTCATGGGCTACTGGTTGGGGATCACTGGCCCTAACTTAAAGAGCACCCTCATGGCACAACAAAGGTTTAGTAGTAACAACATGCACTGGATGTTCTAGACACGTCTTTAGGCTGCTACACAATGACTTGAAGGCAAAACACTTATAGAGATCAAGTCTTATATCCTGCGTGTAACAAAAAAGAAAAACAGTAGAACCAACACACGGCTGAATTCCAATTACATTTTCATTTCGGCTATTTGAACTCTGGCTGAATTTGTTGACAGTGTCACGCCGCATGCTTTTTCTGCCCTTCTTGACTTCCCAGAATCCCACTGACAAGGCAACAAAAGCTCTGCCATACAGTGTGCCCGGGTTGCTAATATCTGCTTTATAAACAGGTAACGTTGTTTGCATCATTACCTGTAATTAACTCCTCCATTGAAGCGGAAATGTACATTCTAGCGGATAATATAAAATAAAAACACAAATGCATTGCATAAGCATTACGTTCACTTTTGTATGAAGTAACCCTGGCACTTAACGGAATTTAATTGGAATTCTGTCAGCCTGATTTAAACCTCTGTCTTGTTTTATAAACTCGACCTCTCGTTGTAACCTCTGGATGCCACTGGTCCCAGTGCTGAAAATCAACATAGGCTGAAGTTCTGATATAAACTGCAGCCTGTCCAAGCCTCACATTACCCACCATATACTCACAGTGCAGCCTTCAATAATCTCCCTTACACTGTATTCAATTCCATCATAATCCTGCATATCTGGAAATTTCTAGACACTATGGGGAAAATTCACTAAAGCGCGAAGTGGCTAACGCTAGCGCAAATTAACCAGCGTGACATAATTTCGTTACTTCGCCAATTTACTAGCGTGCGCTGGTGTGAATTCGCTAGCGAAGTGGAGCTACTCTAGCGCTACTTCGCACCCTTACGCCAGGCGAAGTTGCGCTATGGCGAAGGGACGTAACTACGCTAATTTACTAACTTGCACATTTTACTGAACGTTAACTCTTGCGCCAGACTTGCCTTCGCCACCTGAGACCAGGCGAAGTGCAATAGAGTAGATAGGGATTGGTTCAAAAAAAGTTGAAATTTTTTCTAAGTCCCAAAAAACGCTGGCGTCTTTTCCTTTGATAAGGGTGATAGGCTAAAAAAGATCATAAATTTTTTTGGGGGTACCCTCCTTCCCCCCTACATTTCCTAACATATGGCACATGAACTATACACTGGGCACATATGTAGGGCAATATAACAAGTCTATTTTATTTTATGAAGCTCTCAGGCTTGTGTAGTGTAATGTATTTGCTGCTACATATACGTCCATTGTACTTTAACTTGGCGCCGTATGCAAATTAGGCATCGCTAGCGTAACTTCGCTTTGCTTGATGAATTAACGCAAGCGCAACTTCGCAACTGTTCGCCTCCCTGAGCGCAACTTCGGATTTTAGTGAATTAGCTGCTGCCTGGCGAAACTTCGCCTGGCGAAATGCGGCGAAGCCGTCGCTAGCGCATTTTCGCTGCTTAGTGAATTTGCCCCTAAAGGGTTATTTACTAAACTCCAAATGCAAAAATTAGTGATTTTTTTAATTTTTTTTTATAAAATCGGAATTTATTAAACCCCGATGATGGAAAAGTCTGAATTAGAAAATCTTAGACCTGTCGAGGTTGCATATAAGTCAATGGAGAAGTCCCATTGATTTTTTGATGTGCGCTGGGTTTTGTACAATACCCCGAAGTTTTTGGATTTTTCGGCACAAAGCATAAGAAATCTGAGTTTTCGTGTGAAAAATCCGAATAGTATCAAAGTTTTCCGATGAAAAATCCAAAAAAATCATGAAAATTGCAAATTTTCATGAAAATTTAATAATTAAGCGTAAAAACCCAAGCGGATTTGATCGGAGTTTGCAGCAGAAAATTGGACTTTTATAAATAACCCCATAAATATACTATTTCTGCATTTTCTAGACAATACAGGTATAGGATCCCTTATCCAGAAACCCGATATCCAGAAAGCTCCAAATTCCCATAGACTCCATTTTATCCAAATAATCCAAATTTTTAAAAATGATTTCCTTTTTCTCTGTAATAATAAAACAGTAGTGTGTACTTGATCCCAACTAAGATATAATTAATCCTTATTGGAAGCAAAACCAGCCTATTGGGTTTATTTAATGTTTAAATGAATTTCTAGTAGACTTAAAGTATGAAGACCCAAATTACGGAAAGATCTGTTGTCCGGAAAATCCCAGGTCCCGAGCATTCTGGATAACAGTTCCCATACCTGTATATATATATATATATATATATATATATATATATATATATATATATATATATATATATATATATTTTTTTTTTTTTTTTTTTTTTTTATTTACCAGTAGGTCTTTCCAGCTGACGCAAGGTCATCCATTCTGATTGAAGAAAGGAGGTTCCCCTAAATATTCAGCAGCAAACTACCGTTTTAAAACAGGACATCTCTGCATGACCTGGACACAATATTCAAACACTCTCTTATTCAACACCGATAATTCTAGGCTGTAAAGTAGTCAATCAGTAAAGCAGAATAAGAGATTAAAGGCTAATATATCAGGGCAAAAGGTGAGATGGATATCCAGCAGCACTATATTTCATGGCATGGCTGCTTTAATGTCACTCTTATCAACGTGTTTGGCTTCCATTTATTAGACAGCGTTAGACAGGGTAAAGTAATTGATTTTTCTCGAATGACAGTAGAATTAAATCTATTCCCTAATGAAATTGGTAATTGCTGTGTCTGTTATTTTTGACTAATAAAGGGCTTTTGATATTTTTTTTTTCTAAATGCCATGTCTGAAATTGGAAAAGCCTAGAATTTTAAATACCCAGAGAGGAATTTAATAACATCTAAATTGCATTTGCTGATCAAACTTCATAACCAAACTGTCATCTAAGAAATCAGAATCTGCTTCTCATTCATTATTGTAATCCCTCTCGTTCCCACGTTATTATGGAGAATTCTGTAAATTGGGAGATTTGGGGGGCCTGAAGGCTTTCCTGGTTATGGGCATGTGTAGATTTGTAGTGGTGCTTTCAAATCCATTCATGGTCAAGCGGTAGATGTCCGACCTGTAAAAACATAACAAAATATATGTGGGACTAACCATGAGAATGCAATAGTACTATTGGGTTTATTTAGAACCACAACTGAAGTGTACCATGTGCAAGTGCAATATCGGATGCAATGTTCCATGTTTTTTACCCTAATGCAACATTTTTCCTCTTAATTGTTGCTGCGAGATGTGCTGAAAACTTTTGGCATTTCCACTGATGTTGGCCATTGTGTTACCACCAAATTCGAGATAATGGTAACTTCAGGGTTCGCAATCATCAATAGGTGCACTTTCTTGCAATTCACAACAGGAGATGGGGAGGAAGCAGGCTTCCCCCCTACATTTCCTAGCATATGGCACATAAACTATACACTGGGCTCATGTGTATAACAACTCTATTTTCTTTTATTAAGCTTCCCTGGGCTTGTGTAGTGTAATGTATTTGCTGCAACATATACGTCCATTTAACTTCCCACCGTATGCAAATTAGCCAATGGTAGCGCAACTTCGCTTTGCTTGGCGCAGTAACGCTAGCGCAACTTCATCAGCGTTCGGCGCCCTGGACGCAACTTCAGATTTTATATAATCAGCGTTGTCCTGGCGAATCTACACCTGGCGAAGTGTTGCGATGTGAGCGAAGCCATCGCTGGCGAATTTTCGGAGGTTAGTAAATTTGCCCCCAATTTCTAAAGAACTTTCTATTTGGTTTTCTTAGTTTCCCATGTGAGTTATGAGGTTCTGTCTATTTGTTTTCAGTCAATGTCTATACGATTAGGGGCTCTTTAAGTTTCTTCCTTTATTGTCTGACTTATGGCTGACCTGCTATCTTTTTGAATAATGTAGAGAGTGATATTCTGAGACAATTTGCAATTGGTTTTCGTTTTTTATTATTTGTGGGTTTTAAGTTATTTAGCTTTTTATTCATCAGCTCTCCAGTTTGCAAATTCAGCAAACTGGTTGTTAGGGTCCAAATAACCCTAGAAATAATGCATTGATTTGAATAAGAGACTGGAATATGAACAGAAGAGGCCTGAATAAAACAATGAGTAATAAAAAGTACTACTAACATCAAGGGGGGGTGTTTATTAAAACTTAAATGTATCTCCTTGAAGGCAAAAACACACCTGCCATTGACTTTTACATGATTTCGACAGGTTTTAGCTGGAATATTTTCGGATTTGGATTTTGGAGAAAAATGTAAGGCTTAATAAATAGGCCCCTTAATGTGGTGCCCCCCTTACAAGCTAAAAAGAATTGGGGCCCCAAAAAAATATTTTTTAAAAAAAAGCATTCGCGCCAGGGCCCCGATTACAAGTTACAAAAAATTGGGGCACCAAAAAAATATTTTGAATAAAAAAACATTGGTGCCAGGGCCCCCCTTACAAGTTAAAAAAATTGGGGCCCCCAAAAAAATTTTTCTTTAAAAAAACATTGGTGCCAGGGCCACCCTTACAAGTTAAAAAAAATTGGGGCCCCAAAATTTTTTTATTTCGCAGCGCTGTGTAGATATATATATATATATATATATATACACACACACATTATAGGCATCACATTGTATTAAAATAGTTACAGTGCCTTGAGAAGCTGTATTTGTAATTATTTTTAACTTACCCTGAAACATGATACAAACCATAGGGTTACATTCGTTCAAGATTTCAGCACATTTTGTACCCTTCATATTATATGGAAGTCCTTACAGGATTGACATTAATGGCCTTTTTGTGGCTTGTCTAATGTCTTCACTACACGGAGAGTTGGTCTCATGCAAACATGAAAAAAGTCTTAATTAAAATGACAGGACTTCAAAAAGGAAGAAAAGCCCTTTATCTAATAGTTAGATTTGGCTGCCAGTTTAACCTGGATAGTAATAATAATAATAATGTGGAGTCTTTAAGCTACAGCACATGTGGTCAATAAAAAAAGGTTTGTGAAGTTAAAAGAAGAGATATCATTCATCTGAGCTGTGGGGGTGTATGACATAAGCCAACAGGAATCCCACCATTTAATTAGCGAGCTGCAAGCCATAAAGCATCAGCATAAACCCTTTCAGTGACCATTGTGAATCATTTTCCCCACTAGAGTTTCAAGTAAGTGGTAGGGGTGGTACTGGGAGCTCCAATGCGGCTAGCCTTCTACTGATGAAGTGGGAAACTTCAAAGCAATGTGAACGATTGGTGAGCCAGATACTTCCAAGCCCACAAGGTAGACAGCAGTGTTTTACACCATCCCATGAAGGGCAACAGGGCAATGGCAACCCAAATCAAAGGTACTTGTATGCTTTAGTGTCCATTACCCATTAAGAAACATTTGGTTGCTATTTGTAACATTACACTATAAAAATAATATATCTTTATGCAATGTGGGCTGGTTGGGTTTTTCTCTGGCTCTATGGAAAGCAGATGGAATTCGATCTTGAATATGAATTCCAGATATTGCTAAATATCCTGTCTGGCACAAGCCCATTATCCAGAAAGTTCCGACTTATAGAAAGGCTGTCTCCCATAGACTCCCATTTTATCCAAATAATCCAAATTTTTAAAATTGATACCTTTTTCTCTGTAATAATAAAACAGTACTTTGTACTTGATCCCAACTAAAATATAATGAATCCTTATTGAAAACAAAACGATCCTATTGGGTTTATTTAATATTGACATGATTTTCTAGTAGAATTACGGTATGAAGAGCCACATTATGTAAAAATACATTATCCGTAAGGCCTCCAATCCTGACCATTCTGAATAAAAGAACCCATATCTGTACTGAAGACATGGAAGGTAAAGTCACTAGCAGGCAGCCGTCCTTGTCTGTTTCTACAAATGGTACCATGGGGTACAAGTAATAGATGTATCTGTGCTAGGAAATTAAGACCCCAGACATATACTCTGTTTTTCTTTATATGGAACATCCAGCCTGTAAAAGGCTTGTCTGGTAGACTGATATTCCCATCTTTGCAGAAAGTATAATGCAATATTGCATCCTTTTACTTCTGCACCCATGCCTTTTGTACAATCCTCTCCATACTAAATTACCATAGGAGTTCCCTTTTTATAACTGTATGGACTATTGTTCTATATGCAGTTGAATTTGAAAGTTAGAATTTGTCACTAGAAACGTGAACATATAATAGATTGTTTCTTCTCAATGGAAAATGGATCTTTACAAAGGTGTATAGGTCCATGTCATTTGTTGATCATGTGTTGACCAATTGTTTTTATTACATATTCAGAAGGTCAGCAATTATAATAAAGTGAACAATTTGTGCTGTTACTTTTGGGCTTCTTCTTCTCTGTGTCCGGCCCTTCTGATGGATATGACCAGGTGTAGCACCCCCAAAGGGTAAGTTGAATGGCAAAGAAATTCCTTTACATGGGACTGCTGTATAATAATTCTCATAAATTCATTTTGAACTCACAGCACTAGGGCGGAGGTTGGTGAAGCCACCTTGATCCTCCAACTACCTTCTGAGAAGAATGATGTTGGAAATAATTCTGCTCAAGATAGAAAGTCATGTGCTTAACCTTGTGCTTGACTTGGCTAGAGTCGTATGCAGCTGCACAAACACCATTTTCATCTTGTATTGGTAACATTTTCTCAAACTAATATCCTGCTGTCTTGTACAATTGTCATAAACAGGAGGTCATAATAAACAGAAGAGTGGAAATCCCATAAGGAGGGAGTAGCAGTGGATGTAAATATGGGGGTTATGCACATTTTCCCACTGCATTTTGGCCATACTTAGATTATTGTCTTTAGTTCTAGCCCATTTCACAGTTTCTTCTTCTTCAAAAAAAAAAAGCTATAATTTAATTTTTGTTTATTATGGAATGGCTAATTCAATGCAACTTTTCAACTGGACGTCATTTTTTTATTATGTATAGTTTTTCAATTATGCTCTGTAAGGCTACAAATGTATTGTAATTGCTACTTTTTATTACTCATCTTTCTATTCAGGCCTCTCCTTTATTCATATTCCAGTATCTTATTTAAATCAATGCATGGTTGTTAGGGTTGCTAAAGAGCCCTATTAGTCAGATTGCTGAAATTGCAAACTGGAGAGCTGCTGAATAAAAAGCTAAATAACTAAAAAAAATCACAAATAAAAAAATATGAAAATTGCACTTTTACAGAGACAATCAGGCCGGATTTGTGGAAAGGCCACCTAGGCCCAGGCCTAGGGTGGCAGGATTTTAGGGGGCGGCATGCGGCCCAACCACACCCACATTGGTTCAAAAACACTGGGGATGTGCTGGAGATACAATTATTTTTTAGATTTCCCGTGCGCCAATCCCCATTGCTCCAGTCCAGATGATGAAAATTTGCACAAATAAAGGGGAGGGGACAGGGGCAACAAAGAGCAGTGGGCCTAGGGGCGTCCACTCTGTAAATCTGGTTCTGGACACAATTCACTTTTGTTGGCTGTTTTACCCACAATATAGCATTTTTCTCAAGTTCTAGCATAAAAGCGGTCATGTGCTAATTTGTGTCCTGCATTTTGCCCTGTGAGCTTCTTCCAACATGTGTAAGGATGAGTTCTGGTGATTTTGTGGGCCAGATTATCAAATAACAGTGGTTATTAAATGTCTTTAGCGTTTGAAATGAGTAAAGATTAGGACAGATATAGGAAAATATCATTGTATCACTCATTCAGTCATCATTTAAAGAATATACATCCCCACCTGACCATTCAGTGTATCTAGGAGCAGTGTCGGACTGGAAAATACCCGGTGGGCCCTGACCCTTAATGGGCCCCCGCCGGGCCAGACACCTCTCCAGATATCTGTAAAAAAGTTATCTTCCCGCAGCGCCATCAGCGCAGCGCGTTCTGCGCTTGCACCAGGCACCTAGGCGCCCTTCACGCTGGTGCGCCGAGCGGCTCCTTTGTGTGCGCGCACTCGGCGTGTCACAGTAGGGGCAGGGGGGTCGGAAGGGGCCCTGGACAGTTGTCCCCCAGTCCGACCCTGTCTAGGAGAGCAATTGGCCATTCTCTTAATTAATAATGCATTAACAACCATTGTAAATTGCTGAACATAGTATTTGTCAAGGTCTGTATGGCTCTAAGCGGGGTTAAGTTGTGGCCAGGGAGTAATGACAACAGAACAAGTACAAAATGAGGTATCTGAAGGGCTTTGAGAGTCTCTTCAAATTCAGGCAGAGGTTAAGGCTGTCAGCAAAATAGGATAGCATGAACAGGTAGACAGAAAAGGCAATTAGAGTGCTCCCAGGAACTTAAGTCCTATAATCGGGCATTGAACACTGGTCCTCTGGCGTTTTGTTGCTGGGAAACCATGCGGTGCCTATCTTGGAATCCGCTCAGGGAGAGACGAATGCGCCTGTGGTGTTTGTTACAATATCCTCCTATATGTTTCTGTAAATTACTGCCCTTCAGGCTGAGCCTGCCCCGTCAATTCTAGCCCCACCCACAGGTGGCTGCCGCTAGCTCCACAATTTGGGACCGTTGCATTAGAAATGTGCTGGAGTCGATGTCCTGCTGCATGATGAAATTTGCAACAATCAAACACGTTTTTCCCTGAGACCGCTCCACCAATTTCCCCAATAAATAGCAGCTGTTTGAAAAATGTTGCCTCTTAGCTGCTGGCAAGTTATGATGCCAATGAACACAACAAATGCCCACACCTCACTGAGTACTTGGAGCCATCCTCTATCCTCTATGTTCTATACAAGACATTAGAGGGAACATCAGGCACTGTATTTGTTTAATTAACTCAAATAACTTTTCTGTCTACAGTTGTTAACGTAAATGGCACCCAGAAAAAAAGAGATCAGATACAGTGATTTCTGTACCCTACCTAGAAAACAACAAAATCAGTTCTTCACAGATAATAGGATTTTCAACTTCTGACTCAGTAGTCCACTGTGCAGTTTTTCTGTTTAATTACACCATGAATTGTGAAGAAGCCAAACCAGTTTCCACGACTGGCCAACATCTCTGACATTAAACTACAATTAGCATGCTAGCTAGAGACACTTACAACTTGTCCTTTCTGCCTAGTTTTATGCACCAAACTGTTATGTGGAAGAGTATCCAAAGCTTCGCCCTCATTTGAATAGATCAGCACACAAAAAAGTCCTTTTCTGGTTCAGAATATTACTGTTCTTTGATGAAAGCCCAAGTAATATGGTGTGATGTCATGGGTGTAACTAGCCAAACAAGGTTAGAGATGAAAAAAATCACAAAGCTCAATTGAGCTCCTTAAAAAGGTTCTCCACCCTGAAACAGCTTTTGCATAGTGAATAAAAATGCAATTCTAAGCAACTTTCCAATAAAAAGTATTTAAGAACTTACTACACCTTTAACTTTATTTATAAGTGTCATTTCGATGTCAGCATCTGTCTGTGGTTGTATAGATTCTCTGTGTTCCTGGCTCCGACTCCTGAAATAATGTTGCAAACGAACGAATTAAAAGGAGAACCGACTCCTGTTACTTTGTTTCAAGGGTCAGACCAAAAGAATCAGATTCTGCTTTCGGCTGTAGTCGCATTTACAAATGACTTTGAAATAAAAGAAAATTCTATATTGAAAAACGCTTAGAAGTACATTCAACTTCATTAGGCAGAAAGCAAATTTTGGGAGGAGGGCCCCTTAAGCGTAAGGCCAGACGAGGAGATTTGGGGAGGTTTTGTCACCTGGAGACTCACTGAGGCAACTTTGGGCGACTATTGAAAATGCATCGCCGCGTGTGCATTAGCGCAGGCGACTTTGTGATGTAGCCTATGGGGAAAAACCGCTGAGACAATTCAGGGAGATAGTCGCGCAAAAGACTTGCCGATTAGTCGCCAGGCGACAAAACCTCTCCTCGTCTGGCCTTACCCTTAAAGGCACTGAAACATTATATGGTCCGGTCAAGGTTGCACTCCGTGTGCCATTGCCCTTGTGCAGCTTTTGAATTCTTTTCTTTAAAATTTTGATGAGTGACTGTATTTCGGATAAGCTGATCTCACCAGCCAAGAGGTGATAAGAATTACAATAGACTCATTCCAAGGACCTTAGGACAATGGAATTTTACATGGACGTAGATTAAATTATTCCATCTTTATACTATAATTTAACCCTGTGTGTTACACGCAGTTTGGCATAGTACAAATTGAAACCTGGAATCACGGAAATTCTTGGATTTCTGGTATCTTCATGTCAACTCTGAAGGGTCTTTGTTATCTGGCACTGGCACATAAAGGATTAAGTCAAAAGGAGGTCGTAAGTGAAGCCATGGGGCTGATTATCCAGAATGGTCGAGACCTGGACTTTCCAGTTAAGGGGTCTTTCCTTAATTTGGATCTCCATACCTTAAGTCTACCAAATATTAAATAAACCCCATAAAAACCCAATAAAAATTTTTCCTCCAAAAGGATGAATTCTATCTCAACTGGGATCAAGTCCTAGGTACTGTTAAATTATTACAGAGAAAAAGAGAATCATTTTTAAAAATGTGAATTATTTGATTATGATTTTCCTGTAATTAGTATATGAAAATGAGACTTACTGTGCACTTACTGTACACATTGACTTACTGATCTGGGAAGTACATGGGAGTAGCACAGGTATGGGTTCAGTTATCCAGAATGCTCGGGAATCTGGGGTTTTCCAGATAAGGGAGCGTTGCTTAATTTGGATCTCCATACCTTAAGTCTGCTTAACATTAATTCAATATTAAATAAACACAATAGGATTGTTTTGCATTTAATATGGATGAATTGTATCTTAGTTTAGATCAAGTTCAAGGTACTGTATTATTAATACACAGAAAAAAGAATTTATTTTTAAAACTTTGAGTAATTTGATTACAATGGAGTCTATTGGAGAAGTCCTTCCCATAATTCGGAGCTTTCTTGATAACGAGTTTCCGGAATACTTGTAGTACTCCTTGTTATACAAGTGCAAGGGCCTATAAGACACAAGGTATATAGCACCAGAGTAATGGATATTATGCGTTGTAACACATTACAGTTTGGAAACCATAATATTAAATCCATCTCTTCCCTGTGCAAGTATTCTGCTGTTAAAATGATGTTCTTCAACCAACGTTCTTGATAGCAACCCTGGAGTTTCCATTGTATCTCTCACAATGAGTAGAGACCGCATTTATACTACCAGAGCCACAAAGTAGATCAGAGAAATTAGGAGGCTCATGCCTTCCCTTATTAAGATGATAAATGAGAAAGTGATGGGCTATTGCTCCACATACCTGCCTATAGGAGTGTAGGGGAGCCAAGTAAACTCCCAATTAATGAGCAATTTCAATATATTTTGGTAGAATAGATATCTTTGTAGAAAAGATCAATGTACCCAATGTCGGACTGGGCCGGCGGGGCACTGGGAAAAAACCTGGATCACTTCCACCTGAAACTCCCTGACCCTGACCTCTTCCTGCCTCCACCAATAGAATAAAAGCAGGTATGCGCTGATCAGGGGCGGGGGGGAGAAGATGGACAGAGAAGGTTTGTGACTGACAAGGGGGGCCTTGAAGTTGGTGGGGGTTGGGGGTCAGGGGCCCGGATGTAGGAGCCCCAGTAGGCTTGGATGCCCCCATTCCAACACTAAACATACCAATGTTTTGGTGCCCTAAATTGAATTTGCTGTGGGTCCTGGTGAATTCTAGTTACATCAATGCTGCCCCCTGCCTCATTCTATCACAAAGAAAGCAGCAAATACATATTAGGAATCCATGGTGATGGCAAAACTGTCTTCTCTTTGGCTCTGATATGTGACCTGGAAGTGATAGAACATTAACGGGGTAATGTAATAAAAGTCAGTAACGGAAAAACTATTCGCAATGCGAAAAGTTATGCCTTTGCACAAACAAATTTTGCTTTTCTAGCTTTTGCGAACCTCTTTTTTGAAACTGTTTAGCGACCACTTCCGACAGTGGAAGACCGTTTTTTTTAATTTTAGAGTATGCGCCAATGCGCAGTCAATGTAATAAAACTTCTTACCGAAAAAGTCGTTATGTTTGCTCCAAAAGATTACGACATCTTCAAGCGCATCTTAAGAGTGCGCAATTAAAATTCACAATGTGCAATTAAAATTCGCACTGCAGTAACAGTTTAAGGAACAATATTAAATTGTGAGATGTGGATTTTTATTCTTATTGGTGCGAATTGTTTTTCTCTTTGCGACTTTAATTACATTCCCCCCTAAATGTTTAAAAGAAGAAAAACAACTTTGGAAAGAAGTTTACTGTAGGGCAGAGTTATGCCTAAACCTAAGGGGAATTATTCACCTCAGTTCACCCCTAAAGCAGAAGACAAATTGGCCGAGTTGAATTTTTACCCTTCAGTAGACCGAGCCCTGTTTGTTGAGCTGTGCATTCCTTCCCAACATTTTGGAGCTTTTTATTATTTAACAAGTTTTGTATTTCCCAAGTGACAAAAAAAGAGGATTTGGAGAATATAAAGTGAGGCAAAAAAAAACAACCTACGAGTGTTAAATAAACATGGCAGAGGCTTGTTGGAGTCGTCAGGTGAAATGAAGCCTGAGAGGCTGAGATTGATTTCTGTGACCCTGGCTGTGTAAGCCCAACTTCTCTAAAGAACAAGTAGCCTTCTGCATCCTAATCTCTTCTGACAGTCTACTCTGCGTGTGTCTTGTTTCATGCTCCCTTTGGTTAGCTGGGAAGCCCCTAGCAAATAACAGAGGGAATCCGCAGCAGATTTTCCCTAAAAGCTTAACTAAACATATTCCATTGAGTCTTGGCAACTTTTGCACCAGCGGTTGCTCTCCCAGGCAGAGAGTAATGAATGACCACACTGTAATGTGTTTTTGTTTATTGTTTTTCTGATTTGGCTTTTATATGGACAATGTTGTGCTTCTTTGCAAAGAACAGGTTTCATGTTCCAATGGTACATTATGGGCAGGTTGGGGAGTGGCGTAGAGAAAGAGCCCTTGTTAAGTTGTGGAACAGTGTTCAGAAATTAAACACTTTCAGAAAAATGTAACTACAGATGAAAGAAAAAAGATTTTTATTTGGAGAAACTCCCACATGCCTGAGCAGTGCTGGGAAATCTAAGTCAGTATTCTTCCATTTGGTTACACTAGAGTCTTTGGACAAGAATAAACACATTGCTCGGACCTCCCACATCACAGGACTTTCCTTTTGTCAATAATTTACAGGGGTAGTTCACCTTTAAAATAAACTTTTCATATGGTGCGGACAGTGATATTCTGAGCAAATTTGCAGTTGGTGGTCATGTTTTATTTGTTGTGGCTTTTGAATCATTTAGCCTGTTGTTTAACAGCTCTCCAGTTTACAGTTTCGGCAGCTGGTTGCTAGCATGATGCAGACAGTGATATTCTGCGCCAATTTGCAGTTGGTCTTCATTTTTCATTTGTCGCGGATTTTGTAATAATTTAGTTTGGGGTTTCAGCAGCTGGTTGTTAGGGTCCAACTAATTGGGATCCCTAGCAATCAGGCAATTGTTTGAATGAGAGAATGGGTGATGAATATTACAGCCTGAACAGAAAGACAAATAATAAAAAGTAACAAAAGAAAGATAAATAATAAAAAGTAGCAAAGAAAGATAAGTAATAAAAAGTAACAAAGCCTCATAGAGCAAACGTTTTTGGGCATCCGGAGTCAGCAACCCCCATTTGAAAGCTGGAAAGAAGCAAGTAATCAAAAAACTATAAAAAAATAACATATAGGGGCAGATTTATCAAGGGTCGAATCTCGAAGTTAAAAATACTTTGAAATTCGACCATCGAATCAAAATACTTTGAATTCGAACTTTTTTTCATCGAATTTGGCTATCCTGCGATTAAATCGTTCGGATTGAACGATTTTTTCGTAAGATGGAACGATTTTTACCTCGACTTCAAAAACTTTCAAATTGTTTTACTTCGAAAAATTCTTTCGAATTCACTTTGACCCTTGATAAATCTGATATTCTGTGCCAATTTGCAGTCTTCATTTTTTTTGTCGGTCTTCATTTTTTATTTGTTGTGCATTTTTTTTAGCAGCTGTCCAGTTTGGTGTTTCAGAAGCTGGTTGCTAGGGTCCAATTAATTAGGATTCCTAGCAACCAGGCAATGATTTGAATGAGAGAATGAATGATGAATATTACAACCTGAACAGAAAGATAAATAAATGAAAAGTAGCTGTATAAATAAAATTGTAGCCTCAAGGAGCAATATTTTTTTGGCTGCTGGAGTCATTAATCCCCATTTGAAAGTTGGAAAACTATTTAAGAAAATGGAGACCAATTGAAAAGTTGCTAACATACTAACAGTTCACCTAAAGATGAGCCGGCACCTGAATAGAAAGATAAATAATGAAAAGTAACAATATAAATCAAATTGTAGCTTTAGGGAGCAATATTTTTTGGCTGGCCGAGTCAGTGACCCCCATTTAAAAGTTGAAACGAGGCGGAATCATTCGAAAAATATTTTTAAAAAATGAAGACCAATCGAAAAGTTGCTAACATGCTAACAGTTCACCTAAAGGTGAACCACTCCTTTAACTTTTTCCAACTGGGTCTTGTCATCTGGCATTAAAGCTGGTGGTGCTGTCATTCGAGCTTTGTTATGAGCTGTGTAAAAACTAGGGATGTAGCGAACTGCCGTTTTGGTGTTTGCGAACGCCGTTCGCGAACACCGGCAAAAATGCGAACAGTTCGCGAATAGTTCGCGAACTTCGAACACCCGCAAAATCGTTCGATTCGAACGATCGAAGGATTTTAATCGTTCGATCGAAGGATTTTCGTTCGAATCAAAAGATCGAAGCCATTCGATCGAATGCTTTTCATTCGATCGAATGCTTACAATCGTTCGAACGAATGGAAATCGTTCGAAGGAATCGAATGGTCGAATGGTCGAACGATTTTTATTCGAATCGAACGCGAACTCAAATTGGCGAACGTCGCGCGACGTTCGCGAACATTCGGCGGACGCGAACAGTCGAAGTTCGCGCGAACTAGTTCGCCGGCGAACAGTTCGCTACATCCCTAGTAAAAACTACTAATATCTTGAAAACTAGGGGAAAAAATGACCAGAAATTGAAAAAGTGCTCAAAAGAACAAAGTCATTTTACATTCATTTAATTTAATGGTTTATTTTTCTCTCTTCAGTGCATTGCTAGGGAAAATAAACTCAGCTCAGAAACCAACTTCAACAAATTTGTGCAGGGAACAGGAGCCCCTGTTATGTTATTGTGTCACCTTAAGGGTCAGAGCAGTTGGCAGCACTGCAGCGTATTATGGCTGTTCCAGTGTTTATCTGAATGATGTGGAAGGCTGGTCATAAGGCACATCAAGATAGATTGACAGATATATATTGGCTCATTATTTTTTGTTAAACGGTAATGACAGAATTGACCCATTGATCTGCTCTGATAAATGTGTCAGAGTCTTTAAAATGCTTTCTGGACCCTCAGGAACATTTTCCTGACTGTAGCGAAACCCTGGTTACTGCTAATATCTAACAACTACTAAAAATAGCAAATGAATGTAAATTGTAAAAGCGCTCATTAAATCTTCTGTTTTTGTTGAAATCCCCTTTAAGAGGTCATTATAATCAAATACTGTATATCTGAAGGCCATATTATTCTTCGCAATTAATGCCCCTTTCTGACTCATTATTCTGAACTGATGATAAAAGAGGAGGATGTCACAACACACTAGAAAGATGAAGTGAAATGAGATGAGATGCTGCCATTGCATGCGTTGGGGGTCTGGGCAACCGAGGGCTACAAAAAACATACAGAATAAAGCTGGGATGTGAGATCATCTTTTTAATCACCTTGTTGATGGGCTATAAATTCATTTATTTTTCAATGTAAGAAAAACTAGGTTCTGTTAGATTTTAGAAGAGAGGTGAATGCCACACTAATTACTATTTACTAAAGCAGAATTGTTAAACATGGTAGTGATGACTTTGTGTCTGATTGCTCTTTATTCTTTCTAGCCGGGATCTGTAGGCAACTGTTAATCATTATTATTATTATTATAATTGTTAATCTGTAGGCAACTGTTAGTAGTATTTAGATAGCACCACAATACAATTGTAAACAATACACATTCCTGTATATATAAATCCTCAAAGCACTGCCATGTGACCAGTAAGTAGAGGTGTATTTATCGCCTCATTATTGCAGTGGTGTGGTATAAGCCTTTATAATACACAAAAGCCATGAATATCTTGTAAATGATATCCTTATAAATGGTGAGTTCTGATGTCATCAGTTATAAACGGTGAGTTCTGATGTCATTTCTGTCACATGACTCACTGAAATTTTTTGTATTATTATAAATAAATAAAGTAACCCCAGTTGCAAAATATGAAGATATTAGAAGTTACCGAGGAGTTCCATAACCTATATGGTCTTAAAACTCCTTGGTTACTTATAATATCCTTATAATTTACAAGAGGGGGTACTTTATTCAATATGTATTTTCAAGAGGGGGTACTTTATTTACTATATCATGATCATTTATTAAGTCATTTACATTTACTGATGATGTTAATTCTGGGAAAAAAACCCAGTTCCCAAGCATTTCAATAACAGGTCACATAGAGGCATGTTTTCATTTAGGGTCCTCTAGCCTTTTGTTTCCTTGACACTGAGCACTTAATCTGTCTTGTAATTATATTTTATATTGATGTGAATTGTATTTCTAAGAATGCACTTATTGTTACTTTTTATTTCAATGACCCCTCGTTTGTTACTCAAGGAGCTCTATACAAATAAAAATATACATACATACATAGTTGTATTATATCTGAACCTGTCAGTCAAGTATATTATAAATATTTATTCACTAACATTTCCCTTATACGTTATAAAGAACTTGGGCATGTGGACACATGCAGATTATCATTTACATTGCTTCCCAGTGTTGAACGGGAGCACTGGGGGCCCATTGAGGATGCAACACCAAGGTTCCTCCTTGCAGCCATTGGTGGCCCCCTTCCGATTACCACTACAGCCGTGCACCCCCCGCGTGCACACGCATGTGTTCAAACCATTGTGCTGCATCTTAGCACATGTCAATTATCTCCTTTACTTAAGGGGCAGGCGATTGGAGGAGTGGGACTGGGCCGGCAGGGGCCCATGAGGGCTGGGGCACACCAAGATTTGGGCAAGGTACAGGAGCCCCTATTATGTCATTGTTGCTGTCACCAGAAGAGTCAGAGCAGTTGCTAGCACTGCATAAGTATTATGCATGAGTATTATGGCTGCTTCAGTGTTTATCTGAATGATGTGGACCCCCCCCCCACAAAGGTAAAAAAAAACATTGGTGGTCAGGGCTACCCCCTACAAGTTTAAAAAGAAAAAAAAAACATTGGTGGTCAGGGCTACCCCCTACAAGTTTAAAAAGAAAAAAAAAACATTGGTGGCTAGGGTCCACCAAGTTAAAAAAACATGGGTGACCAGGGTCCCCTCATAAAAGTAAAAAAAATTGATGGTCAAAGCCTGCCGTAAGTTTAAAAAAATTGAATGACAGCCCCCCCCAAGTTTAAAAAAACACTGGTGGCCTTCGGCAGCTTCCCAGGCACCCCTTAATATGAATGACCCACTTTGCATTAAATAGATTAGCCCATAGGGCATGTGACTGAATGGGCAGATTGCCAGCCCAGGCCTGTTTACAGGTAGTAGTACCCAGGTCAGAACTGAACTTGGTAACACTGAATGCTGAATGACTGTATGTTGTCTGCCCGACACTGAGCCTTTTACACTGAAGCTTGCCCACCTTTTGCCTCATATTTATTGGAAGATCATTATCAGTATATATCAGGACATAGCTGCTCTGCACTAGTGGGAAAGAGGGCAGTTCCCTCAAAGCTTCACATGCATGACCAACCAGAGCAGAGACATTAAAAAAAGTGCCCACCTGCTTGTTACATGTTGAGGCTCCTAAATGTTAAAATAAATGCATGTTTTCTTATTTACTGTTTTATCGCAATTGTTTTAACAGCCTGCACAAATCTGTGTTCTGCCTTGTAAATCTATCTCCAACCACGGTAAAATTCTCTGTAGTATTTTTGCAGCATTTTAACTTTTAATGCAAAATACTGATCTCTTCTCTCTGTATATATATTACAGTATGTACTGGGTATCCAGCTGTTTTCTGAGAGATTAATAAAGCCAGTGCTTCATAAGATAAATTGAAGAACAGCATGATATTTATTGCATGAAATGGGGCATAGCTATTGTTTTCACTCTTCCCATCAGTTTTCTTACATGACAGGTTCATTGTTATCATTTGCTAGAAATTATGTACCGAAAATCAAAGATAAAGTTATGTACAGACATTCTTTATGCTCTGCTTCTGCCGTTGTTTTAGATGCATAAAGCAAGGTTTCATTCTGATGGTCTTGGAATGTTCCATTATCTCCTCATTGGATAACTTCAAATGCTTAGCTGTGGAATTATGATTGCCTGACATAATTACATAGTCATTTGTTTAATTTCTCCATCAGAATATCCAAATGCTATTTCTGACTATTGTATTCTGATTGTGTACCGATTGCCCTGATAAAAAAAAACACTCACAGGGAAACTTCTAGAGCTCTCTTCCTTATCTTTGTTATTGACTATACTTCTCAATTGGGTTTCATAATACGAAGAATATGTGACTATAGAATAATTTGGCTGGTATAGTGTTTATGGTAGTTTGTACTGACTATGAACAAACATAGACAGTTTTTTCTACATTTTATTGTGTTACCGTATATACCCGAGTATAAGCAGAGTTTTTCAGTCCCCAAAATATGCTGAAAAACTCTACCTCGGCTTATACTCGGGTCAAGCGCAAAAACGGTCGCCGGCTTCTAAGAATAGTCGCCGGCGCCTAAGAATAGTCACCGGTGTCCAAGAATAGTCACTGGCGTCCAAGAATAGTCTCCAAGAATATTCGCCGGCGTCCAAGAATGGTCGCCGGCATCCAAAAACGAAACGCCGGCACCTCCAATGGGAGCAGAAACCCTCAATTTTTTGATTGAAACTTACCAGAAGCTGCTACATTTCTCACCCTAGGCTTATACTCGAGTCAATAAGCTTTCCCAGTTTTTGGAGGTAAAGTTAGGTACCTCGGCTTATACTCGGGACGGCTTATACTCGGCTTATACTCGAATAAGCACTGCGTATCTTGACAGCGCTATATAAATAAATGATGATGATGAGTATATACGGTATTTGTTCTCTGCAAAACAGAGAACGTAAAAGGTTGTTTTGGAGATATATATTTAAGTTTCTTATCTTTGTCTTCCAGGAGAAGTATCATAAGAAAGTTCAGAAGATGCAATGGCCTGCCCATTTCTTCATACTGATTGAAATACATCTTTGACCAATATGGTTTGTAACTGTGCTACTTTTTGAATATCTTCTACCTGAAAAACTGTCTCCTTCGGTTCATGGAACATCTGAAAGTACCTCTACCAGACCGTTCATATTTGTTGCATGGGAAGCTAGAATTCAGAGAAGAATTTAAAACAAGGTTTTATAAATCATAATTAAGCTCCTATCGCCAAAAATAATCTGAAAACACAGAGATCTTTGATCCAAAAAAAAAAGAAAGCTATAAAAACATTGATGTGAGGCCAATGGTAAAAGCTACATTATTTTTGAAAAAAATGTGAAATTCAAGTCTATAACATCTGCGATTCATCAAGCTAACTGGGAAATGTCCAAAAAGGCATGGAGACAAATCTGAGTTGCCATCTTCTAACCAGTCGTAAATAATGATAGTATAAACATAGCATTGACTGCATACTAAATGTTGCTCCTCAGTGCCTATTTTTGTTGATGTACAGTATAATTGAGTGCAAAACATTTCTAGGGTTTCATAATTCAACAACCAAAACCAATACCTTTCTGGATTTGATATGATTAAAAGCTGGAGAGAAAACATCTATGCAAGTTCCTCTGCCGTCTCCTTCACTATGGTAATTCTTCATGAAAATAACACGGTAGAAAGCATCCAGCTCTGCTTGAACTGCACTCATCCGGTGGCAACCATCAACATTTCTAAGGCCATTGTGGTTGGTGTTATTTTTGGTGTGTTCATCACGTTTGGACTTCTTGGAAATATTTTGGTTATTCTTTCGGTGGCCTGTCATCGGCATTTGCAGACTGTGACCCACTATTTTATTGCCAACCTTGCGGTTGCTGATCTGCTCTTAATGTCCATGGTGCTTCCATTTTCTGCAACCTTTGAGATTCAAGGTTACTGGTTGTTTGGCCGCATCTTCTGCAACGTATGGGCTGCAGTGGATGTCCTCTGTTGTACAGCCTCCATAATGAGCCTGTGTGCCATATCCATTGACAGATACATAGGTGTCAGCTACCCACTTAGATACCCCAGCATCATGACTGAAAGGAGAGGTGTTCTAGCTTTGATTTGTATATGGGTTTTGTCCCTTGTGATCTCAATTGGACCTCTTTTTGGCTGGAAGCAGCCAGCCCCAGAAGATGATAAAATCTGTGAAATCACTAAAGAACCCGGGTATGCACTCTTCTCGGCCTTTGGGTCATTCTACCTGCCTCTCAGTATCATCCTAGTTATGTACTTTAGGGTATATATTGTGGCCAAAAGGGAAAGCAAAGTGTTAAGCAGTGGAATGAAGCTTGAAAAGTCTGATTCCGAGGAGGTAACCTTAAGAATCCATCGAAAAAGCACCCCAGAGAGTATCGGTTCCACCTCTAGTTCAAAGCAAAAGACACACTTCTCGGTTCGTCTTCTTAAGTTTTCCAGAGAGAAGAAAGCTGCCAAGACTTTGGGTATTGTAGTAGGATGCTTTGTGTTGTGCTGGCTTCCATTTTTTCTTGTCATGCCTATAGGTAAGGAACAATTTCTTTTAATATTTACATTTTACGTAGAACTTAACTTAGGCTTTGATTTTATATATTTACTCCTTATCTTTATGTGTGGACCCTATCCTTAGCATCCATACTACTGCCTAGTTCTAGTAGAGGTGCACCCAGTCCATCTTATAAACTTATTCTAGTTTGCAGATTCAGATTTGGAAAAACATATTGGAAAAAAAAGCTCATTATTTTGAAGTCAGGGTTTGACATGATATAAATGCTGCGCTGATGAAGTCCTGGATTTGGTGGACCCTGATTGCTAGGGAAATTTGCTGACAAGCAGATAACTATTTAAATTAAATTACAACTTGAGGTCCGAAGAACCAGAGTCCATTCAAATACTTCAAAGAATTAAAAATAAAGGTTAATTACAACTTGTCTTAGGGTCAGGCCACACTGGACGTTTTGGGGAGATTTGGTCGCCTGGCGACTAATCGCCTCGTTTTTGCGGCGACCAATCTCCCCAAACGCCTTCCCTCACTCTGCGCCGGCTAAAATGAAAAAACGCAGACGCTAATCACATTCGATTCGTTTTCCAAAGTCGCTCGAAGTTTGGCAATCCCCAAAATGCCCAGTGTGGCCTGACCCTTAGACTATTTCTGCCCAAACCAAAATACTGTAATGTTTATTTTTAAGGTAAACTGCTCCTTAGGGTTTGGTTGATACTGCATTATAACAAACAATTCCTAATTTTAACTCTTATGTCTGCTTTATTTGGTTGCATTCATAATTGTATTTTCTATGTGTATAAAACTCTTAAGGATTACAGGTATGGGATCTGTTATCAGGAAACTAGTTATCTAAAAAGCTTTTATTTACAGGAAGACCATCTCCCATACACTCCATTATAATCAAATAATATTTTTTTTTTCTCTCTCTCTTCCTTTTTCTCTGTAATAATAAAACAGTACCTTGTATATGACAGTAACTAAGATATAATTAATTAAAAATCTTTCTCGCTTCCTTTTTCACTGTAATAATAAAACAGTACCTTGTACATGACAGTAACTGAGATATAATGAATCCTTATTGTATGCAAAACTAGCCTATTGGGTTTATTCAATATTTTAATTGTTTTTAAGTAGAGTTTAGGTATGGAGATCCAAATTACGGAAAGATCCCTTATCAGGAAAAGCCCAGGTCCCGAGCATTCTGGATAACAGGTCCCATAACTGTATATATTATATTGGTATTATAGGTTATTCTTCCTTAGGACTATTCTATTGTTTGCACTGAACATTCAGGGGCCGATTCACTAACTTCGAGTGAAGCATTCGAAGTAAAAAAACTTCAAATTTCGAAGTGTTTTTTGGGCTACTTCGACCATCGAATGGTCTACTTCGACCTTTGACTACGACTTCGACTTCGAATCGAAGGATTCAAACTAAAAATCGTTCGACTATTCGACCATTCGATAATCGAAGTACTGTCTCTTTAAAAAAAACTTCGACCCCCTAGTTCGCCATCTAAAACCTACCGAACTCAATGTTAGCCTATGGGGAAGGTCCCATAGGATATTCCTTCGATCGTTGGATTAAAATCTTTTGATCGTTCTATCTGCGCTAAATCCTTCGACTTCGAATATCGAAGTCGAAGGATTTTAATATCGAAATTAACCCTCGATATTCGACCCTTGGTGAATCGGCCCCTCACTGTATAAAGTAATTTCTTTGGACTTCAATGATGAAAATGATAGAATGCCCCCATGTCTTATGCAGTCGTTTTCGAATACTCAGTCTAAGATGTAAGAGTAACCTTTTCAATGTGTGCAAAATATTATTGATTTTCTATGATAATTTGTCAGTATAATGTCATTTTAGTAATCCTGTGACGTATATAAGCATTTGGGAAGTAAACCAGTGGGGTTAGGTGACTCATTCTATTTGGTATCTTTTCTCTTTCAACCAGATAGAGTGCTCTGTTCCATACTACACTGCATTGTCTTATTGATACTATACAAATTATATAGAATGTCATACATACTGTATATGGAATGGGTGCTGGGGATATTCATGTTTACAGAATTTTTTATTATTAATATTATTATTATTACTAACATTTATTTTTAAATATTTCGCAGCACTGTAAGGTAAATGTGTTTATACAACTAAATCACATGAATTACATACATAGAACATATGGAATTACATGCATCACAACCAATTCTGGTACAAAAGGAGAGGAAGGCCCTGTGCAAAAGAGCTTACAATCTAAAGGGAAGGGAATAAGATACAAGGTGTGGGAGTAGGCAAAATCAGAATTAAGTGGGTGAGAGATGTGGTACTGTATGTGGTATTGCATTTGGTAGTTAAGCAGAGTGAGAGTAAAAAAGTGTGTTTTAAGAGATCTTTTGAAAGCAGAAAGGTTGGGAGAAAGTCGGACAGACTGTGAGAGAGAGTTCCAGAGGAGGGGTGCAGCCCTTGAAAAGTCTTGAATGTGAGAATGTGAGGAGGTAATGAGAGAAGAGTTGAATAGCAGGTCAGTAGAGGAGTATAAAGAGATAAGTTCAGAGATGTAGGGTGGGGCAGAGTTATGAAGTGCTTTGAATTTCAGGGTCATTAATTTGAATTTTATTCTGAAAGGTAGCGGAATACAGTGTAGGGATTGGCAGAATGGCCTGGCATGGCCTGGCAGAGGAGGAGCGGTTGCTGAGGTGTATGAGCCTCGCAGCAGTGTTCATTAAGGACTGGAGAGGTGACAGTTTCTGGAGGGGAAGGCCAATTAAAAGAGAGTTACAATAGTCTAAACTCGATAAGAATTTTGGCAGCATCTTGGGTGATAAATGATCGTATTTTGGATATGTACCTTAGGTGGAAGAGACATGATTTAATAAGTGACTGGATATGAGGAGTGAATGACAGGGCAGAATCTAGTATAACCCCAAGGCACCGGGCCTGGGGAGAGGGGGTGATAGTGGAATTGTTAACTATGATGGATACTTCTGGGATGTTAATGGTGTTAGTTGGAGTTGAAAGAGAACCATTTCCGTTTTAGAGAGGTTAATTTTAAGGTAGCGTTGTGACATCCAGTAGAGTAGAGATAGCGGACAGGCATAATAATATTATTCTAATTATTATTCTAATTATTATTATTATTAACATGTGTTTTTAGAGGATGAGAGAATGATGCCCTTCAACCTTCTTACCTCCCCCACACACCTAAATAGCTATCAGTCTGTCGGACCTGTCAATAGGAAGGCAGCAGCCAGGATAACAAATGTACATCTCCCATCTTTCTTCATTCCCTGACTCCCAGAAGAAAATCTAATAATGCAACCAAACATGCGACAGATATGTACATGTAGGTGTACCCCAAGGAACAGTTACTATCTGTCTGAATATTATGTTACTCAATCATTTCATTAAATGAAACTTATAACTTATAAAATATAACTTAAAGCCTCATAATCAAATGAATGTAAAATTGCTTACCATTGTTAGGCACTATTGTAGTTTACATAAATCATTCTAGTTTTCTATATTTTAGCATTTTTTTTTATTTTTTGTAGTTAAAAAATGAATAAAAAATAATCGCCTTGTGATGTTGCTCTGCGGACAAGAGTGATCTGATGTTTCCCTGGTCAGTATAAAGCAGAGCAACATCACAAAATGTTCCTTTTCCCAATAAGTTTATTTTCTGTCATCTGTAGCCAGTCAGACGATATGAACAGTAGGTGGAGCTGATGCTTTTAATAAATTGCAAGGATGCATAAAAGCATGCTCTGAGCAGTTTTACATTTATTTATTCTGAGGGTTAACAGTTCCTTTAGATACAAGGGAAATCGTCTCCTTACCTTCAGTGTGTTACTCAATCAGTGATGAGCTGGAGTCATATGTTAACATACTGTGGCTTGCTGCTGTGCCATCTGTTTGTCCCAGAGGCTTATTTAGGGTTGCCACTTTTCTGCTTCCGGAACTCAAGGCAGGGGGTCAGTGACATCACATGGCGGGGGACATTGGGGACAAGACTGTGACATCAGGGGTGGGATTATGGAGCCACAATCGACGTGATTTCCTAATTTTGAAAACTGGATACCATTGTGAACCCAGCAGCCTGGGTCAAATGCGGACACGTGGTAACCCTATGCTCATTTTGATTTTCCAACATTCCACACGCTGCTGAAAGTAGCATTTAGTGAAACTAAGGATGCCCTCAGTGTTCTGTGCACCACCCCCGTTGTGTTTTTAAATTATGTTCCATGGATTATCCCTTCTCTACACTTGAATAGGACCAGGTGAGCTAGGGTTGCCACCTTCTGTCCCTTCACAGTCTGGACAGGGGGGCGGGACCGGTAACATAAGGGTTGGGGGATGACGTCAAGGGGTGGATGGATGAGGTTTCAGGGGTCTGCAGTGGGCGTAATTATGACATGCCCTTCCAAAAACCAGGCAGTTCAGGTGAAAACCTGATGGCAGATGGCAACCCTAGGCCTATAGTGATGTGCTAGCCGACCTGAAACCCACAGGACCAGCGGGTGTATGCGGGATGAGCTTTTCCTGCTGCCTTTGCCACCCTTCCTGACCGTGACTTAACAGTGCCCCAATTCCGTGTCCGGTTGTGTCTATTTATAGATGCTTACCACCCCATCGGTGATGTCAGAGACGGGGGCTGGTCTGGTATATAAGTAAATGTGGAACCTTGGGTCGGGTGTGGGTCCTGAAGAGTCAGGTGTGGATCGAAAATTTGTCAACACACACATAACTAGTGGCCCAAAATGTATCCAGAACTATCTTAGAGAACACACAGTGCAAGAACTCACTAAACAGTTAGGAGCAGATTTACTAAGGGGCAGATTTACTAAACTCAAGTGAATTTCGAAATTAAAAAAGTTCGAATTTCGAAGTAATTTTTTGGATACTTCGACCATCGAATAAGATACTATGACTTCAAATTTACTTCGACTTCGATTCAAAGTAAAAATCATTCGAATATTCGACCATTCGATAATCGAAGTACTGTCTCTTTAAAAAAAACTTTGGCTTCATACTTCGCCAAATTAAAGCTACCGAAGTGCAATGTTAGCCTATGGGGACCTTCCACAGCAGTTTTCTAAGTTTTTTTTTGATCGAATAGAAATCCTTCAATTCATCGATCGCTAAAAATCGCTTGAATCGTTCGATTCGAACTATCTAATCGTTTGATCGAACAATTTATATTCATTCGATCGATCGTATACGCTAAAAATCCTTCGACTTCGATATTCGAAGTCGAAGGATTTCAATTCGAAGGTCAAATTTCGACTTTTTTTTAACTTCGAAATTCGACCCTTAGAAAATCTGCCCCTAAGGGTCGAATTTCGAAGTTAAAAAAATGTTGAAATTCGACCCTCGAATTGAAATCCTTCAACTTCGAATATCGAAGTCGAAGGATTTTTAGCGTATTCGATCGATCGAACAATCTAATAGAAATCGTTCTATTCGATTCAAACGATTTTTAGCGATCGATCGAAAGATTTCTATTCGATCAAAAAAAAAAAGTGCTGTGGAAGGTCCCCATAGGCTAACATTCCACTTCGGTAGCTTTAGTTTGGCGAAGTATGAAGTCAAAGTTTTTTTTTAAAGAGACAGCACTCGAATGGTTGAATATTCGAACGATTTTTATTTCGAATCGAAATCGAAGTAAATTCTAAGTCGTAGTATCCTATTTGAACTTCGAAAATTCACTCAAGCTTAGTGAATCTGCCCCTTAGTGTCTGGTTGCACGACGGTACCACACAATATGGTAAAAACATCATAGCTCATCTGTGCTCCCACTAGTATAAAGCAGCTGGAAAAAAAAATGATCACAAGTTCCAAATATGTCAGCTTCCCATGAGCCACCTAGCACATTCTGCTCCTAATGGCAATTGCCTTAAAAAAAATCAGCGAAATCACAGCTTCTTATTTATTATTGTGATTATGATCATTATTCTAATATGTGTATGATTAAGTACGTGCTTTGCAAATTACAGGGGACATTAACCGAGAGTCAATTTGGAAACATGCGGAGGAATAGCCCCCCAGCGTACAATGTAAAAGGAGTGGGTAGCAGACAAAGGGGCATTAGGGAGAGCCATACACACAATTATACAGGACAGAGGAGTGTGTAGGAGGAATAGAGAGGAAAGCCCTGGAGCTGAATGACCAGCAGCCAAAATACACTGGTATCAGATGTAGCTGTGAGTGGGTGAGAAGGAATTAAGGCAGGGGAAAGCTGGGGGCAGAGAAAGAGAGGGATGTAATGTCAGGGGAAGAAGCTATTCACTTTTTATCTTCTGAGCAGGTACACACATCCCACCCCCCACCCCCATTTTTTATTTTTTTTTATATATATATATTGAGAAATGTCAGGAGTTTCTCTTTATGTTCCCATATTATCTATTAATAAGCAAATGTGGAGGTATAACTGCATGTACTGTTATATAGTGGTGTATACAGTATACGCCTGAGAGTGTTTGCATCAGTGGATATATGATAATTTATGTAGGACCTTGCCAGAGTACTGCACAGGTAAATTTAGAAGAGGTAGAAAGGAGGTTCTCTCCTGTGACTGCACAGTGGGTTGATTAATACAGATGCTGCTACTGCTTGTGCTAGGGGGCAGCCTGCTTGGATTTGCTATCATCGACACACTGCAGATTCCGGACCTATAGCAGGGGGCTGAACTTCTCTCATGGTGGGAGTTGCAGCTCCTGCTCGTAGCAGAGTTTGGGGCCATCCTCTCTGTAGGTAGAGGCAGTCTTATACTCAGTGGTGGATATAATGACATAGTGCTGATCTCAAATGAGGAGCGGCAGAGCATAGTAGCGACCCCTTATGGAATTCTGGCTTCGAATATTGCCTTGGGGTGAGGCTGGCAAAACAATAAAATTGGGTTTATTTAATGTTTAAATGGTTTTTAGCTGACTTAAGGCATGGAGATCCAAATTACAGAAAGATCCCTTATTCGGAAAACCCCAAATCGCAAGCATTCCAAGTAATCCAATACATGTGTACAATTATAAGATTCTAATTGTAAATAGAGAGTTTAATATATATATAAGAGTTTAATATATATATAAGATAATCAGGAAGCCGGCACAGCACGTCAAAAAGTCATCGCTGCCTGGGTGCAATATGCCCAAAAATTAAGTAGAGAAGTGAAGAAGCTCGCACTCACAGGACTTATCAAAATCAAAAATGGTGTTTATTTCAATATAAGTAACTAACGTTTCGGCTTGCAAGCCGAAACGTTAGTTACTTATATTGAAATAAACACCATTTTTGATTTTGATAAGCCGAAACGTTAGTTACTTATATTGAAATAAACACCATTTTTGATTTTGATAAGTCCTGTGAGTGCGAGCTTCTTCACTTCTCTCTCTCTCTCTCTCTATATATATATATATATATATATATATATATATATATATATATATATATATTTTAGCTTTGCTTTAAGTCTGTGCTAAGGCTGTTGACGTTAACAAGACACGTTCTTCTAAACGTAAAAAAACACCTTTGGGGCTGTATACTGTTCAGTAATGGACAGCGACCAATCACAAGTTTGCTTTCATTATTCTAGCTGCACAGTTAAAGCTGTCTTTGAATTGGTTGCCAATGAATTTCTAAACATAGGAAAATGTAGCCATTGTTAAGACCTAGCCCTTTTCTTTCCTTTTTAGAGCCTTCATTAATCAGTAACACTTTCCTAACCGCATACTGCGAACCACACACAGTTTTTTATATTTACAACTGATTAGTTTAGTAAATGACAGTGGTATTTAACAGCCACACTGTCATCTAAATATTTGAACAAAACCATTTTGTTTAACTTATCTGTAAGTTATCTGTAATTTTATCTTATAAAGTTATCTTTGAATAGTCATTCAAACAGACCTGCACCAACTCAATTTACTAACCATGGTTTTCACCTTTTTGCACACTTCCCTGCACATTTAAAGGGGTGGTTCACTTATTCAAATCAAATCAATTATTTACATTTTTATTCAGCAGCCCTCCAGTTTGCAATTTCAGCAATCTGGGTGCTAGGGTCCAAATTACCGTAGAAACCAGATTGCTGTAATTGCAAACTGGAGGGCTGCTGAATAAAAAGCTAAATAACTCGAAAACCACGAAAAATAAAAAATGAAAACTGAATATCACGCTCTACATAACACTAAAAGTTAATTTAAAGGCGAACAACTACAGTACTTTATGAATGGGTCTGCGGTTAACAGCGGGTGAGTGGAGGCGCATAGGTGTCCTTAAAAGGTGGCCTTTAAAGTCATTCAGACCCACATGCAGGGCCATATTTATTTATAGACCTGTAGGGGGCCCTTGGGTGTCAATGTAATTTTTTTTTCTAAGAAAATAAAATCTCCCCAGCCATGCATGTGATGTCACTTTCACAAGCTGGGTGTGCACTTAGGTCTGGTGCCTAGGGTGACACCAGACCTAAATACAGTGCTGTCCCCAGATTAGGGAATGCACGGGCAAGTCCTATAACAGGTAGTAAGGGCACTGCTCTCTGCACCTCACTGTGGATTTTTATTTTGCTGCGAGTTGCAAAGTGCATATCTTATGTCAGTGATCCCCAACCAGTAGCTTGTGAGTAACATGTTGCTCTCCAACCCCTTGGATGTTGCTCCCAGTGGCCTCAAAGCAGGAGCTTGTTTTTGAATTCCAGGCTTGGAGGCAAGTTTTGGTTGTATAAAAACCAGGTGTATTGCCAAACAGAGCATCAATGTAGGTTGACAATCCACATAGGGGCTACCAAATGGCCAATCACAGCTCTTATTTGGCACCCCAAGAACATTTTTCATGCTAGTGTTGCTCCCCAACTCTTTTTACTTCTGAATGTTGCTCACAGGTTCTAAAGGTTGGGGATCCCTGTCTTATGTGAATGGATGCTAAGAGTTGTTATTTTGTGCCCGTTTAATGCCCCTACATTTCTGGCAGGGGCATGGCAAATGAGGCACACATATGGGTGTTGGACACATATGGTGATAAGAGATATAGGTAAGGTACTGGAATCCTAAGGGTTAGTCCACAGAGGGCGTTTTGGGGAGATTTGGTCCCTGAATCTGCGCCGGCTAAAATGAAAAAAACGCGCTCATCACACGCGGCGATTTGTTTTCCGAAGTCGCGGGAAGGCAGGTGAATAGGGAAACCCAAAATCAATGTACATGATTAGCAAACCTGTTTCCTGGTTGTCCCCAATGTGTATATCTATTTGCTTTTTCATGTACCATTTACTACTCTGATACTCAGACATCATCAGAAACCTACTTGAGACAGATACAAACAGGGTATTCCTGGGAGTCCACAGAATCCCAGCCCCATTGCCTTCTCTTTTAACCTCCTAGAAATGTCCTGCTTGTACCCGGCTCAGCAACACTTGCGTACCTTGTTTTTATAGGATGATAAAGACAAGGAACTGTAGAAATTTCAGGGCATATTTTACAAAAAGGAAATATTTAAAGGTCACAGAGAGCTGTCATAATTCAAGACAACAAGTTAATCCTGTCTGCATAGAGCAACCGTCATCTCAGTAAGAAAATGGGTGTTAGTTAATGTTTCCATAAACCGTGTCTGTTACTATTAAGTGAAGGTGTTTTTCGGTGTTTATCACACTTGCCTTTATCTCTTGTAAATTTTGGCACAAAGTACATTGTAGTCTTAGCAAATCTGATGTGCTAAAAGCCTTTGCTGTTAACATGCAAAAACCTTTTACAGCCCAGCACTGCGAGGAGGATAGTAATCTCTTCCTTATCGTACTGTAGCTATGAGAGACTATTCTATTGATGCAGAAATGAGAAAATAACAAGCAAAGGTGATCTTTAAGATATACTTTATATATAGCAGTATAAACAATTTGTTATTCTAGTAGCACGACGGTGGTTGAAAGTTATTTATGGGCAATTTTGCTATTACAGTTCTGTCCTTGTCGTTAGAATGAATCTCATCTGAAAAAATATTGTTTTCTGCCACTGATTGCTGCTGCTGCCGGCCAAAGGAAAAGAGCACTTCAATAAAGTCACATATCCATTATTATTCCACAATTTGTCTCAGTGTTGCAAATATCATAAGAAGAAGCAGTCTGTGAGGTTGGAACTTTCATCTTCTGTTAAATGAAGAGCAAACTGATGTCTGAACCAGTTTCAGTTAATAGGACATACTTGCATGTGACTAAGCAGAAGAGGCAGCACTGATGCAATGGCGCATGGCATAACCTGTGTCGGATTGGGGGCCCGGATCCACTTCAGGGGCTCCGCACCAGCCGCAACCCCCCTCCTACAGTCTCCCCTGCATTACCCTTGTTTTTTCTTCTTGCGACCAGGGCCAGTGGGGGAGGTGAGGGAGCATCACCCAAGGTCTCAGGATGGAGTGCGTCTGGTTTGACAGGGCCCACAGTTATGCTGTAAAGCCAGTCCAACCCTGAGCACAACTATACCAAAGTGCAAGGAGCATGTATGGAGGCAATGACTGACCTCAATAAGAGCAACATTTTTGTACATTTCAGAACAGCCGCACTTGAGGCTGCCTACATTGGAAATAAATATTTCCGGAGCTCAGTAAGCAAGCTCAGCAAGTAGAATTAAAAACAGTCATCTACAAGTTATAAAACAAAAGCAAAGATCTGATTGCTATAGGCAATATCTCTGGAGATCTCAAGAGATATGTATCTCCAGTGTTAGTGAGCATGCCCCTAAGTAACTGCTAAAATCTCAAAGCACACCTGGCATTGGTTTTTGTACCCATCTATGATAAGATTGGCCTTATGCAAAGATCATCAGCAATTTGGTGGTAGTACATGGCCTGCCTATGGAAAGTCATTGGTTTCTCTCTGGGGAGGTGGTACCTGCTCTATAACATTGCTCAGTAACGTAACTAAGAGGGCTCGGCCCCCTCCAGATGCAGTTTTCCGTGTGTCTTCGCATTGGCCGAGCATTGAGATGGCCCCAAAGGGGTACGGACCCCTGGTAGTTATGCCCCTGGTATTGTCCAAAAGCTTTGTCAGTGCTGGAAGAGAACAACCCAATAGTCCACAGGGGGCAAACAAATATTGCTGTGGGTATATAGTATAGTCCAAAATATTGGACCAGCAGTGGGAATCCAGTGGGATACAATACATTTTACTAACATCACCTTCCTAGAAATTCCCTGCATCCATGGTGGGCAGATTATTATTAAAAAATATATATATTTACCAAACTTGAAATAAACTGAAACATATGTTTTTTTATTGTAAATCCAGAACTGGCCTTTATAAATCTCATCTGAAAAATAGTATTTTCTGTCACTGTTTGCTTCTGCGATCAAAAGAAAGGAAAATAACAGTTTATTCACTCAAAGTCACATTTAGAGGCAGATTTATGAAAGTTCGAAGTGAAGGTTCGAAGTTAAAAACTTTGAATTTCAAAGTAGTTTTTGGACACTTCGACCATTGAATAGTCCAACTTCGAAAAAAACCTCGAAATTCGAATATCGAAATTTATCAAGTACTGTCTCTTTAAAAATTCCACTTCGACCATTTGCCACCTAAAAGCTGCCAAAGTGCTGTTTTAGCCTATGGGGGACTTCCTAGAACCTGTATAGACGCAATTGGGGGAGTTTGGGAGACCGAAGGTCGAATGTTAAAAAAACGATTCGAAGTAGGCCCACTTCGACACCAAAAAAGTTCGACCACCATTCGGTTGGTCTTTTTGAATTTGAAGTTCAAAGTTTTTTTTAACTTTGAACTTCCACCTTTGATAAATCTGCCCCATAATGTCTCACTAAAATGCTTGAATTATTGTGTGCCTACAATAAAATCTTATGTGCAGTACATACAATATAATACTCCTATTTCATTTTCTTAATGAGAATGGACTCCTACAGAGGCACGACAGGTACAGGATATTTGCTTTATAAATAGATACATATTAGGTCAGTGTCTCGTGCAGAGATACTTTATTTTCCTTTCGCCTGGAGAAATATGAATGCAGATACAAGTCTTAAATGGAAAAACTATTCGCAATGCGAAAAGTTATGCCTTTGCGCGAACAAATTTTGCTTTGTGCGAATTTAATATAGCTTTTGCGAGCCCGGAAACTGTTTAGCGACCACTTCCGACAGTGAAAGACCGTTTGCGAATTTTATAGTTTGCGCCAATGCGCAGTCAATGTAATAAAACTTCTTACTGAAAAAGTCGTTATGTTTGCTCCAAAAGATTACAACACCTTCAAGCACTTCTTATGAGTGCGCAATTAAAATTCGCAATGCTCAATTAAAATTCGCAATGCGCAATTAAAATTCGCAATGCAGTAACAGTTTAAGGAACAATATTACATAGCGAGATGTGGATTTTTAGTCTTATTGGTGCGAATTGTTTTTCTCTTTGCGACTTTTATTACATTCCCCTGTTAGAATATTACTATCTGCTCAAACTGTTTGCAATAACTGTCGGTATATTTAAACAGCAGTAGCTGCAGGCGTATATATACATTTAATATTAATACAAGTACAAAGCGAACATTCTTTATAATCTCTATGTTACATGCTACAGCTACATATGAAGAAACAGGAATGAAATCTACTGAAGCTTTAGAGATTCTGCCTCTTTGTATCAACTCAACAATAAAGCATTCAGCAGTCTAAAAATAATACGAAGACTGGCCGTAAGTAGAATCTATTATCCAGAATGCTCAGGACCTGGGGCAGATGGCGTAACTAAAGTGCGCCGGGCCCCGCTGCAAAATATCTTCAGAGGGGCCCGGCGCACTCCAATCTCCATCCCCACCTACTTCCTGTCTCGCCTCCGCCCTGCCCACATCCAGCCTTTACCCCAACTCCTCAGCACCCGACTCCACCTACTGCAGTCTAACATGCGTTCCCTTCCTCACCGCAGGAAAGAGAGTGGCTGGGGAGGAGGGTTTTTTTCATAAGCTATAGAGGAAGCAGACCCCACAGTCTGGGCCCCCCTGTTCCCCGAGCCCCCTGCAACTGCGGGGTCTGCTTCCTCTATAATTATGCCGCTGACCTAGGGTGCTCTGGATAAGGGATCTTTTTGTTATTTGGCTCTCCATACCATAATTCTGCTAAAAAACATATAAACCTTAAATAACCCCAATAGGATTGTGTTGCCACTATTATGGATTCATGCAGCGTAGTAACCAGCAAGTGCAAGGTACTGCTGTATTATTACAGAGAAATTGATTTAAATAATTAGCTTAAAATGGCCCCTATGGGAGATGGCCTTCCCATAATTTGGAGCTTTCTGGTTAATGGTTAACAGATCCTATACCTGTGCCTACAAGGAATCTTCAGGTGTACTGATGTGTCTATAAGAGCAGGTATCAGCATTATCCAGGCAAGGGTATTTCTGGGACACTTCGTGGACAAGCAGGACAATAAAGAAGCGAACAGAAGTATTGATGCCATCAAATTTTAATGTTGGTGAAGACATTTGAGACTTCATGGACAACAAGGAAAACAGACAAAAGGTTCTTTAACCAAATCAAAGCTGACTTCAACCTGAAGCAAAAATTAACAGATTGCAGCCATTTATTTCGGACATGTTTTAAGATGATCCAGATCATCTCGGCAAAGAGGAAGAGGACAAAATCAGCAAGAAGATGGAGGGATGGATTAAATCACAACATGAACATGACTTGGAGATTGTGCAGAAAGCCTATAATATAATAATAACACTGAGTCCCATTCAGACTGTGCACAGTAGCAGTCAAGTGATTTCACTTGCTATATGTATGTCTGGTGCTGCCGAGGCATCTCATCTCCATCGCTGAAGACAATGCCCCCCAACATTTTTGCAGTGTTTCTAATACTATTGAATGTATTTCATTAATGGATATATTTTTTTTAAATGTTTAAGTTTAATATTCTATATACAGGTATGGGACCTGTCATCCAGAATGCTCGGGTTCTGGGGCTTTCCGGATAATAGATCTTTCCATAATTTGGATCTTCATACCTTAAATCTACAAGAAAATCATGGAAACATTAAATAAACCCAATAGGCTGTTTTTGCTTCCAATAAGGATTAATTATATCGTAGTTGGCTCAAGTACAAAGCACTTGTTTTATTATTACAGAGAAAAAGGAAATCATTTTTAAAAATGTGGATTATTTGATTATAACAGAGTGTATGGGAGACAGCCTTTCCATAATTCGGAGCTTTCTGCATAATGGGTTTCGGGATAATGGATCCCATTCCTGTACTTCTATACACTTTTTTTCAATAACTAATTGAAATACAGTAGAAGCCCCATTTGACATTTTTTAGAAAACCAGGAAACAATGGTAAAAAATCCAGGAAATTGTAAAATCAGGGAAATGCATTATCCCTTTTAAATTGGTGGGACCAAAGAAAAATGGTGTAAAATGCAGGAAAACTAAAACTCATAGGATGTAAAATTGAGGTTTCACTGTATCAGTTAATTATTGGAATTAAAGCTTAGTTTTGTATATTCTTTAAAACATCTGTATTATTTAGTTTAGTAGTCTATTATTTCATGACTATATATATATATATATATATATATATATATATATATATATATATATATATATATATATATATATATATATATATGTCATGAAACAATAGACTTCTAAACTAGTTAATTTTAACTAGTTCAACTCGTTTAGTATTATATATTTTACACAAAGCCATTGGTCATAAGAATGTCATCAATTATAAACAGTTCTTAGTGGTTATGCCTCATTGAAACTGCAATGTGTTCCCTGAGGATATCAGAGGTGACTTTATCGTTCCATGGCCTGTATAAAAGCCTACAACCTCATGCCTTTCTATGGTAATGGAATTTCTCCCATGATTTGTAATATCCTTATAATATCCTGTAAACTATATCCTTATGCACCGTGCTTAGTAGGGATGGGCGAATTTTTCCGCCTTGTTTCACTGCGGAAATAGACTAAATATGGCGTCGTGCATCAAAAAAAAATGCCGCACAACATAATTTCTTTGACGCCCATAGACTTTAATGGGCGTCAACGACATTTCGCCGGCGGAGAATTTTTGGCGAAACGAAACGGATCAAATTTGCCCATCCCTAGTGCTTAGTAATGTCATAAATTAAATCTGTGCTTAGTAGTGTCATTTGTGTCACATGATTCAACATAATTGGTGTATTATTACAAATAAAGTACCCCTTGGTGTAAAATATAAGGATTAGTGATGGTTGAGGCACGAATTCACAGTGAATTTCCGCGTTTTGCCGGCGGCAAATAAATTTGCAAAATTGGTCTAAAATATGAGGATTAGTGATGGCAGAATTTATTCGGCAAGCGCGTATTCGCAGCAAATTTCTGCGAAATTAATTAATTTACGAAATTGCCAGGAAAATTTGTGGTGTCAAAGTCACTGATATTAGAAATTATCTTGAAGTCCCATGACCTGATTAAAAGCACTAGTGCCTGTATATGGTCATGGAACTCCTCAGTGGCTTATAATATCCTCATATTTTAAAATAGATGGTACATAAATATATTTTACTTTACAGACAATAGGAGGCAGTTCTGTCTGTATGTGCATTCACAGGCCAGAATCTGTGAAGGTGTTTAGAATCACAAAAGGAAACAGACAAGTGCATGGGAGGCGCTTTTCAATAAACGCCTTTATTTTCAAATCAAAGGCCTCAAAACGAAATTATTTAACAGTTCCTCTTCAAGTTATTCAATTTGAATCTAATTTTGTATTAAAGATTCAGAAGCTTCTACACGACTTCACCCACACCCTCTTATCTCCCAGTTCCCCCGGGAAATATAGAATGAATTTTATAAGGACTCGTGACTCATTTGGAAAGCTGTAAGATTCATCGGGCAGCTGTTTTCCTACCGATCCGTCATCCTGCAAGATATTGCATAAAACTGTAAAATAAATTGAGAAACTATACTAAGTAAATCTAAAACTGTCAATCCCGGACCCTGACAATATATAAAGGCAAATACAGTTTCAAGAATTTAGCAAATAGTAGGAGTTATTTATTTATTTATTTATTTATTTATTTATTCAGCCAAGACCATTACAGTTCAGGGATTGTAGTGAGTGGAAATAACAGTGAGTGATACATCAGTAACAGAAAGACAGTATTTCGGTACAGTAAGGAGCATTTGACAGAACTAGAGTGAAATTTTAGTTTAGATCCGCCTCATACCATGGAGTCCAGATTTTTTCATACTTGGACTGCATACCTCTAGCCTCATAGGTCAGTTTAATTAGAGGGATAGCCTTGTGAACCAATTGTTTCTTGACCGTTGGAGGTCAAACCTCATCCAGTGTATGGCTATGTTTTTCCTTGCATAAAATAGTAATGAGTGGTATCTATTTCAAGCATATTTGGACATTACAATATCATCTAGAACTAGTAGGAGTTATTTTTAAAGGGGAAGGAAACCCTTAAAGGGATCTATTGTTCTGTTTGTGGGTAAATAGTTTATTTTATCCTGTTTATATTCAATTATATTTAATCAATAATTGTGCATTTATTTCCTTTAACATAAGGGTGCCTCCATCCAGGCCCGGATTTACAAACCTAGGCCAGCAGCTAGTTGCTTCTTGTGCGTGTGCTCGTGCACACATACATGCGTCAAGTCCGGATCACTAACACTGGAGATTGGCACATGGGAGAGCCTGCAAATCTCCCGCTGTCCCCAGTGCTGGTAAACCAATCCCAATGCAGCTGGGTGGTATGGCACCCCTTAAATTATGCCGCCTTTGTGGCCTTGCCACAGATCCGGCCCAGCCTCCATTTCACCCGGAAGTACCTAAGCAGTATTAGGGTTCTTCATGCAGGCATTTCTTTATGTATTAACAAATGCACAATGAGCATGTAAAAATGCTTATCTTGTACTTATATGCATTTTAAATGCTCCTAAGTAAGTTTTTCATTTGCAAAATGCAACCTTCTTTTGTCTTCTCAATGTATGATAGGGCTCTTACAGAAGAGAGTTTGAAGCTGCGCTCCCCTGCGTTCCGTTTTTATACGTTCAGCCGCAGGGGAGCGCAAGAGTAGACGCATTAAGTTTTTTTCAGTGGGGCTGTACTCACACAGGCGCATGTAGGCGCCGAACACTGGAAAATGCAGCATGTTGCGTCTCAACCTGCGTTCAGCACCTACATGCGCCTGTGGGAGTACAGCCCCACTGAAAAAAACTGAATGCGTCTACTCCTGCGCTCCCCTGCGGCTGAACGCATAAAAACGGAACACAGGGGAGCGCAGCTTCAAACACTGTCTGTAAGAGCCCCAAAGCATTTGAAAATGCAGCATGTGGCATCTAAGATATAGTGATAAAATATTTTTATTAAAAGCAAAAAACATGGATGTTGCCAGGGGTGTAACTATAGAGGAAGCAAACCCTGCAGTTGCAGGAGTGTAGGGGGCCCAATAAGACCCTAATTAAAGGACCAGTAACATAAAAAAAAAATTAAAAAAATTTGTTCCTACTTCCAACTTATATATTTTGGGGCCCTAAATTTAATATGTTGTGGGGCCCAGTCACATTAATTATGCAACTGGATGTTGCAAAAACAAATAAATACACACAATCAGCACATGATAACATACCTCGCAACTGTCCTGTTTTTCACAGGCTTAACTCCTGATAACTGGTGTGTTGAGCAAGCAGTGTTTAGATTCCTCTTTATTAAAGTACCCATATGGTATTGGCTAGTCAGATACTGTCATCAGAATAAACGGTATTTACATTTGCCTCAAGCCACTTATTTAATATAATGTAGTCTTGGAAATAGATGCTTTCCTTTATTACTGCTAATTGTTTCCTTTTTGGCAAGGTACCAAAGTCCTGTCTTGTAGATATACTCTCAGCATCAGAGCCGCTGTCCCTCAAGCCAAAGCAGCATCAATTACCCTTTCCCTTGAATGGCTCATTATCATATAATGTGGATGCACTGGCCCTCAGACAATAACAGGACTTGTAACAGGAGAAGCAACTTTCCAATTTATATTCATGTATAAAATATAATGGATTCAAGATTATTAATGAACGTACTTGTAATGGAAAGCAGTATTTCTGCACTGCTGGTTGTCTCTTCAAGCCGTGTAGCTGAGATCAGCTTTCATCTAGTCGGTACTTTGTTTGCTAAAATGTTCTGCACACTTCACAGGCCTGTCAGTCCGTTGCCATTGACAGTGCAGAGAATAGAACGGGACAGACAAAAGATGCTTTCAGTTGCGATTACATTTACATATAACTGTAAAACCATTAATAATTTGTAACAAATATATATTGGAAAGTCATTTTCAACATTTAAGCTCATAGTGTCACTTCCAGTGCATTAACTATAGCATACGGAGTCAATAAAGATATTAACGTGTGATTCACTGGCTGCATCTCCTAAAAGCAGGTGTCTAGGGCTCCCTTGCACCTTGCCTGCAGTTGGGGCTGGTTTACTTACAGAAGTGTTAATTGTACCAATGCAGTTGACATTAGCAACCAATCATACTTTTGGTTTCATTCTCATAAAGGAACAGTAAAACTAAAAACAAATTTGTTGGAAAAAAAGAGCACAATTACTATGACGTGTTGAAAACACATTTTGTCTATTCTTTTAATTTTAAAAAAATCGATATCTATAGTTTATTGTCAATGTATAGCATTAATTGGAAATTGCCTTTTTTTCCATAGAATATCATCCCCCCCTCTCCCATTATAAACAGGCCAATTTGTTCAGAGCTCCCCCAAACAAACCTCTCCCTTTTCAAGGCTACAGCATTTGAGCAGCTCATAACACAATAGTGCATGGTGCTGGTGGAAAATAATAAGGGGTGCAAGATGGCACAAGACAGGTTCTCTCATGTTTCAGTGATTGTAGACCATTCAAGATATCATACATAGTTTTTAGCATGAAATGCGTAAGGCTTTGCTTGATTTGTCTATCTACATAATGTTTCAATAAACATTATACATTTAGACTATTTTTGCCCCTAACATGCTTCCTTAAAGGGGTTATCCACCTTTAGATGAACTTTTAGTATGATGTAGAGAGTAATATTTTGAGATAGTTTTCAATTGTTTTGTTTTTTTTTATTGCTTGTGGTCTTTTAGTTATTTAGTGGTTCATTCAGCAGCTCTCCAGTTTGCAATCTGTTTGCTAGGGTCCAAATTATCCTAGCAAGCATACATGGATTTGAATAAGAGACTGGATTATGAATAGGAGAGGCCTGAGTAGAAAGATGAGTTAATAAAAAAATAAATAACTTTGTAACTTTATCACCATTTGAAAGCTGGAAAAGTCAAGAAATATAAAAAATTGAAGACCAATTGAAAGGGTTCTTAGAATTTGGCCATTCTATACTATACTAAAAATAAACTTAAAGGTAAACCACCCAGGAACACTTTTGTGTAGGGATCCTATTTACCTGCCTGTAGTTTAGGCTGTGAAATTTGTCCATCTCTACATGTCACCAACCTATACATTTGAAAAGGTATTGGCAGCTGTAAATAATAAGAAATATTTTGTACACTATATCCCCTTATTGTATCATATGACTTTTTTATCCATCTTCTTTATGTTAATCCAGTTCCCTTCTACAAGTCTTCCCCCACCGCCCAAAAAAAACCAGCAGTTGGAAAGCTTTCCCTTTCTGTTCTATAACACGCTTCATTTATTGTGCCCTATTTATAGCCAAGTCTTTCAGTTTTACTACTGTATGTGGAACTATTTATGGCTCAACTCAAGCTAAATGTTAAAAGTTCACCTGGTAGAACTATACATGACCCACTATGACACTATACAGACATAGACTCCTCTATATGTACCCACCGCAAATAAATCTGTATGTTTATGGATGTTGCCTGATATTTCATATTAGGAAACTCGTAGAATTATCAGCTCCAGTACATTCCCAGGGGAGAAACACAATTGGAAGAAACGGAAGGAAAACAAATGTAAGCAGATACACAGCACGAAGTGTAAAATATTAATAGCGGAGGAATATTAACCAGCGGACATTCAGTAAATTTATATGTGAGAATGTTCAGGCCATAAAAATTTGACAGCTGAATTGCCTGAACCTTCCTCTTCATCAGTGGGATGGATTCACCAGCAGTCAGTGGGGCTCATTATTATTATTTATTGTGCAAAGCAAAATGGTTTACACAGGGATCATACAGTATTTGTCCTGCACCTATATAAATATTAATTTATAAAACTGGAAAAGATTTAATGTACAATATCATTTTGATTTTCTATTCACGCTGAAACCGTCATTGAAGAGTTTCTTAAAGGAATAGTTCAGTGTGAAAATAAAAACTGGGTAAATAGATAGGCTGTGCAAAATAAAAAATGTTTCTAATATAGTTAGTTAGCCAAAAATTTAATATATAAAGGCTGGAGTGAACAGATGTCTAGTAAAACAGCCAGAATCCAACTTCCTGCTTTTCAGCTCTATAACTCTGAGTTAGTCAGCGACTTGAAGGGGGGCCACATGGTACATTTCTGTTCAGTGAGTTTGTAATTGATCCTCAGCATTCAGCTCAGATTCAAAAGCAACAGATATGACCCATGTGGCCCCTCCTCAAGTCTCTGATTGGTTACTGCCTGGTAACCAGGGTAACCAGTCAGTGTAAACCAAGAGAGCTGAAAAGCAGGAAGTAGTGTTCTGACTGACAAGTTATACATCAAATCACTCCAGCCTTTATACATTACATTTTTGGCTAACTAACTATATTAGAAACATTTTTTATTTTGCACAGCCTATTTATTTACCCAGTTTTTATTTTAACACTGAACAATTCCTTTAAGTAGACATAATTGCAGGTTGCTAATATTTGTAGGCATAGTCTTCCTTCGACTTGTGCTACAACTTTGGTGGCGGAAAAAATATGCACTAACCAGATTTCATAAATTACCTTCAACACTATATTCAGACACAATAAACATTCACAGTACCCACGCTCACGAAACACCCATCTCATTTGCGCATATATCTTTGCAATGCACAGAAAAAGATATACATGCGCAAAGCAACTATATGCGTATAAATATGCACTTCTCAAACTCTATAAATATAAACCCTCAGTGTGTCAATACCTTCCATTTGCTTATATGAGTACTTGTCAGGCATCAACAAGGGAGAAGGGCAGAACATTCTTTCTGCTTCTCTTGTAAGTGCTATTAAAGTCACTATATTCTGAATATCTATGTGTGTGTCTCCAAATCTAAAGTGATCCCTCTGCCCAGAATCCTTATCTCTGCCTACCTTCCTATTGGGAATAATCATTCTATCTGCCCATGTGGACTTGAAATCAGGCAGAACCCAAGGAGGATCGGTTGGATCTCTAGTGTCCAGAATTCCCTGACCTGATATTTGCAGTGGGTTGTTTAAAATATGAACTTGCTAGAGTACCAGTACTGGTTCTGTCGGCAGTGGGATTTGTAGACTTGCACGGGGGATAACAATTCTGTTTCCTAGACCAGGGCTGTCCAGCTTGAAGCCCCACAGTCTCAACGAGATTTTTATGGACCCCAGTAGGCCTCTACATGCATTTTTAAGCAGTGACATAATTTTATTTTAGATACATTAGAGATCTGACCCCATCTTGGAACAGTTAGAGGGCACAGTATTAGGAGAAAGAAAGATTTTGATCAACTGTAAAGGCAGATTTTCACCCTGGAGCCTTATCAGAATATAAGGGTATCAGAATTAAAGCTGTTTATAATAAAGGACCAGTAGCATCATAAGGTTAAAATGTGTTTTTTATAAGTTAGTGTTACTGGTCCTTTAACTTTATATAGATGAAGAGGAGTAAGGACAGAAGGCCTTCAGCAGGAAACTGGATTTTACAATTGATCCTACTAGATTTAAAGCTGAGTAAACTTTTGTCAATGCCCCCAATTTTGAGAATAAAAAAAACAACAGTAGACTGCAATCTGTTTGGGGAAGAGTCACGTTTATTATGGATCATTGTTATGCGAAAAACTGCAATCAAGTGTTCTTCTATTCCAATAATATTGATTCTGTGGTCCACAGTGAGTTGAATGTCAGGCTTGTTTTGTGGACTCATTTGCAGTTTTGATTTTGGGCTGATAGATTTGTTGTTCAAAACTCAATCCTTTCCTCTTTTATTTTTTTCCTATCAAAGAAACTGGGGGTATAAGGTGTAGCTAAAACGTTAGAAAGTAGCTAGAAAGTTGGAGAAAACCTTGTGCAAAGTGATTTATTCTTATGCAGAAAACAACTCCCATAAGAATCTCTGGCTTTGCATCACAATGAGTCCAGTTTTACATTTCAGCCCAAGTGTTTAACCTCTTATTAACATATCTGAGAAGGTAAACACCCAGTCTGAGCCAAAAGGATTATATATTCTCTGGGGAGCACTTAGAAGATAACACACTGGCCTCATTTATTAAGTAGTGAGACAACTGGCGGATATAAATATAAATTTGCTGCAAATTTGCTGTGAATTTATTTGGAAAACTGTGGCAACAATCCGCGAGCGAAAAATCTGGAGCGTCAAAATTGGCATGTGCATAAAAATTGTCATACGTCATAATTACTCGGAGTATAAAAACTGACGCTCGCTGCAAAACTGACGCTCGTCAAAGTTATTTTGCCCCCGATTGGATTGCAAATTTTTAGTGTCATAATTACTCGGAGTATAAAAACTGACGCTCCCTGCAAAACTGACATTTTTATATTTATATATAAATATAAATTTGCTGTGAATTTATTTGGAAAACTGTGGCAACAATCCGCAAGCGAAAATTCGGGAGCGTCAAAACTGGCACGTGCATAAAAATTGTCATACGTCATAATTACTCGGAGTATAAAAACTGACGCTCGCTGCAAATCTGACGCTCGTCAAAGTTATTTTGCCCCCGATTGGATTGCAAATTTTTAGTCGTTTTCGCAAATTTCACGCTAAATTCGACCATTTTTTGACGAATAGAAACTGCACAGATTCGCCCATCACTAATTAAAGAGATGATTTGATTTATATTGTGTAAACTAAGACGTCCTAATACTAGGGTTTATCTTACTATTACAATTAGATCATTGTTATGCAAAAACTGCAATCATGTGTTGTATCTATTTCAATAAGATTGATTCTATGGTCCACGGTGAGTCGAATATCAGGCTTGTTTTGTGGACTCATTTGCAGTTTTGATTTTGGGCTGATGGATTTGCTGTTCAAAAGTCACTCCTTTCCTCTTTTATAAGAAAGGTGTAGCTAAATTCTCAGAGAAGATGGAGAAAGTTGAAGAAAACCTTATGCAAAGTGAATTATTCTTATGCAGAAAACAACTTCCATATGAATCTCTGGCTTTGCATCACATTTAGACATCTCACCCCAAGTGTTTAACCTCTTATTAACGAATCTGAGAAGGTAAACACTCAGTCTGAGTCAAGAGGATTATATATTATCTGGGAAGCACTTGGTTGAAGCCATTAGGAGATAATCAAAACACACTGGCCTCATAAATTAAGTAGTGAGACAACTGCAGGATCTTTTCTCCAAAGACAACAGCAAATATAAACTGCATCTGTCTCATCAGCGGAACAAGAATGTGAATCCCCGGCAAAACTTTGACAACTCTATTCAATATTAATTCTAGGGGTGTGGGATAATAATACACAGACCTTAAGGCTGGAACTACACAATACGTCTTCATCAGATCCGACGCGATGAGAGGAAACGGATGCGACGAGACGGATGCGATGAAAATAAGGTAAGTAATAGAAATGTCGGACCTTGTCGCTGTGTGCATCCGACACAAAATGACGAATGCGAACGCTGCATGATACGTCTTCATCCGACAGTCGTGTTGTGCCGTAAGGTCCGACATTTCTATTACTTACCTTATTTTTATTCACATCTGTTTCCTCTCATCACGTTGGATCTGATGAAGGCACATCGTTTAGTTCCAGCCTAACAGATTCTGATTTTGAAATTTTTTTGTCTTTTCAAGAAAATGCTGTAGATGATTTAATTTGTATTTTGTATATTAAGATGTCCCACAAGTAATGGCAATATTAGGGTTTATCTTACTATTCTAATTAGTCTTTTTTTTTATTATTTGCAATTTATGAAATATATAGTTTTTTGTTCCGCAGTTCCCCAGTCTGGACTTTTAGCAAATAACTGGTTGTTACCTTAACAACCAGGCAGAGGTTTTAAATGGCAGACTTGGAAATAAATAGAAACAGGCCCCAAATAGATAGAAATATAAGAAACAAAAAGCAGCAATAAAAATAAAATTGTAGCCTCAATTACCTATTTTTGTTGCAGGGATCCCTATTCGAAAGCAGGAAAAAGGCGAAACATTCAAAAACTATAAAGAATAAAAACTGAAGGCCAATTGAAAAGTTGCTAATAAAAAACAGTCTACACAAGAAGGTAGACTTCTGTTTTAAGCTACTGTATGACTGGCCACACAGGACAGCAGGCAACGTGACTGTTACAAATTCAAGTTATTAGCAATGTAAAACTGCTAATATCATGAAGAGTCAATTAGTAATATCACACTAAGCTGTCAGATCACAATATTATACATAACAAGGAATCCCCAGCCATTTGATGTCTTAACTATAAATTTTAAGCTAAATTATTCAGCAGCCACAATCTAATGCAGGGATCCCCAACCTTTTGAACCCGTGAGCAACATTCATAAGTAAAAGGAGTTGGGGAGCAACACAAGCATGAAAATTGTTCTTGGGGTGCCAAATAAGTGCTGTGATTGGCCATTTGGCAGCCCCTATGTGGATTGTCAGCCTACATTGAGGCTCTGTTTGCAGTACACTGGTTTTTATACAACCAAAACTTGCCTCCAAGCCTGGAATTCAAAAATAAGCTCCTGCTTTGAGGCCAATGGGAGCAACATCAAAGGGATTGGAGAGCAACATATTGCTCACGAGCTACTGGTTGGGGATCACTAATGTATGAACTATTGTGTTTAGTAATGATGCCTTGCTTTTCCCTTTTTTTTTTTTTTTTTTTTTGTACAGGATCCATTTATCCACCGGCCAACTCCTCGGATACTCTTTTCAAGATAACATTTTGGTTGGGTTATTTTAACAGCTGCATCAACCCAGTGATCTACCCTTGTTCCAGCCCAGAGTTCCGGAAGGCCTTCCAAAACATACTCCGCGCTCGCTGCTCTCACAGGCGGCAGGCTACAAGCAAATACTACTCTGGTTTCCTCCTGAACAGCCCAGGACACAGGAGTTCAGAGGAAACCAAAAATGTCGTGAGAATTCCAGTGGGCTCAGGGGAGATGTTTTACAGGATCTCTAAGTCTGATGAAGTTTGTGAATGGAAATATTTTACCCCCTTGCCCAGCCCGGCAACGTCTTATGGTGCTCCAAGAGATTTTGCAAACTGTGCCTCGGCCAGAGTGAGCAGTAAGTCTTTTCTGAGAACCTGCTGTTGCGTTGGCACTCAACAGACTCGCTCCTGCCGTGACGTGCCCACCATCAAGATACACACCATTTCTGTGAGCGAGAACGGTGAAGCTGTTTGAGCATGGGAAAGGTATTAAGGGATTATTATTCTCGGGCATTTCAAATACTTGTATTTGTGGAGTACATGTGTCATGGGATGTACACAGGAGACAGATCAGTTCCAGCTGGAGCTGGTTACATTCCATTTTGTCTTTTTCAAAACAACACGTCTATGTGTGACCAGCACTGGCCATTTTAATTATGCTGCTATCATTCCACCTCACACCTGGCTGCACCATAACTTCCCTCCAAGGAATGGACGGTGCTACGTGCATGGGAAATGTGGTGTGTCTTTAAGTAAGGCATCCGATTGCCAACCAACAACAGTTCATTCGGTGATTATAGTGTGTCCACTTTTGTATTCTCATAGTGCCACTTCATCAGTGGGTGTCAGCAATGTTCAGTACAGACGGGGAACACCCGCGGGGTGACTTGCATGCCGGCAAAAACCTCCAAAGTGCACTCGCCAACCTTTAAAAGTCCACTGTGTAACACAGGTCTACATTAAAACAGAGAGGATTTGGCTAATTTTGGTTGAAGTCTTTTATTTGCATTTTCACTTCACAACCACCTCCCTATTGGATTTGTTATTGCTCCAATGGGACGAATATGCATACAGTAGAACCCTCATTTTACATCCCCTGATTTTAAGTTTTCCCTCATTTTACATTGTTGTTTTGTGGCCCCACCTATATATTATCCATAATGCATTTCCCTTATTTTACATTTTCCTGGATTTTACTGGTCTCCTGAAAAACTTAAAATGGGGGTTCTACTGTATGTGCTTTAAAATATGCAAAAAAGTCAATAGTGCATAAGGAATAATTTAAAAGAGCAGTTCCCCTTCATTCAGTATGATGTAGACAGCAAGGTACTAATGCTATTTGCAGTTGCTCTTCATTTTGGGGCAGATGTATGAAGGGTCGAATATCGAGGGTTAATTAACCCTCGATATTCGACTAGGAACTAAAATCGTTCGACTTCGAATATCAAAGTCGAACGATTTAGCGCAAATCCTGCGATCGAACGATTATTCCTTCGATCGAACGATTAAATCCTTCGAAGGATTTTAATCCAACGATCGAAGGAATATCCTTCGATCTAAAAATCTCAGGCAAGCCTATGGGGACCTTCCCCATAGGCTAACATTGACTTCGGTAGCTTTTAGCTGCCGAAGTAGGGGGTCGAAGTTTTTCTTAAAGAGACAGTACTTCGACTATCGAATGGTCGAATAGTCGAACGATTTTTATTTCGAATCGTTCGATTCGAAGTCGAAGTAGTAGTCGAAGGTCGAAGTAGCCCATTCGATGGTCGAAGTAGCCCAAAAAACACTTCGAAATTCGAAGTTTTTTTAATTCGAATCCTTCACTCGAGCTTCATGAATTGGCCCCTTAGTATTTTGTGTGTGTGTTTTTTTCTATTTATTAGTTTTAACAATAAACAAGCTTGTTATTTTACCAATACATTTATTGCAGTTTACAGATTATTAAGATATTTAGTAACACAGTGAGATTAAACAAGTTAATTTTAAAGATATATAAGATGTAGCACACACATCTATCTAAACCAAAATTTCTCTGCTCGACACCAAATCACAAGGATAAAATCTTGAAGATAACTAAACCAGCAAAGTGAATGGGTTGACATTTTGGCATGTATAGCAGAACAGTAGCCCTCAGCATCCATACACTTTAGAATCTTTCTCTTCTTAAAGGAGAATTCAACCCTTTAGCAAAAACAACCCGTACCCCCCACCCCACGTAGACCCCGTTCCCCACCAGAGGGTTGAATTCTCCTTTAAGTGGACCATATATATCTAAAATGTGTTGTGTTGTGTGTGTTTTTTTTTTTTAAATGATTTCCATTTGTTGTTGCGCAGCTTTTTAATGTTGTGGAGTTTTAGGGGCAGATTTATCAAGGGTTGAAGTGAAAATTTGAATTTTGAAATTCAAATTTTCAAGGTTTTTTTTTTGTGGAATTCAACTAGGGAAAAGTTAAAATTCGATTAGAGGTTTTAGAAAAATTCTAATTCGATTTTTGAAATGTATGGCCCTTTAAGAATTCAAATTCAACTATTCGCCACCTTCAACCTGCCACATTGCTATTTTAGCCTATAGGTGACATCCTGGGATAAATTTGGAGTTATTTGCAGCCTTCCTGAAAATCAAGATTTTTTCGGAGATTCGATTGGAATTCGATTCAGGTTTGCAGGTCAATCCCATTCATCCGAGTTTCAAAAATTCAAATTTTATAAAATATTTTTTTTTTATATGAATTCCGAGTTCATGGGAGTTAATGGGAGTTAATGGGAGTTTTTATAAACTCCCATGAACTCTAAATTCGACCCTTGATAAATCTGCCCCTAAATGTTGTGTGGTTTCTAGTTATTATTATTTAAGCCACCAGCATGAAGTCAGAATGGCAGATGGATAGTAGAGGGCCTGAACCAGGGGCGTAACTACAGAGGAAGCAGACCCTGCAGTTGCAGGGGGATGAGGAGTGTAGAGGACCCCACTTAATGAGCAATTTCAAAATATTTTGGTAGATTAGGTCAACCGAGCATTATTTTGAAGCCCTAAATTGATTTTGTTATGGGGCCCAGTAACATCTAGTTATGCCACTGGCCTGAACAGGAATAAAAGTAATACAGAAAATTCATCCCAAGAACAAGCAATTTTAAGATGAAAACTAGAAACATGCAGAACAGGAAGGCTAATAATCCAAAAAACAATAAAGGGAAATTAAAAAATGAAGAGCAACTGCAATGAACAGGTCTGTCCATAACATGCTAAAAGTATATTGAACTTGCCCTTTATATTCAATGACAACATCAACGGGGGAATGTAATAAAAATCGCTAACGGAAAAAATATTCGCAATGCGAAAAGTTATGCCTTTGTGCGAATTTAATATAGCTTTTGCGAGCCCGGAAACTGTTTAGCGACCACTTCCGACAGTGAAAGACCGTTTGCGAATTTTATAGTTTGCGCCAATGCGCTGTCAATGTAATAAAACTTCTTACTGAAAAAGTCGTTATGTTTGCTCCAAAAGATTACGACACCTTCAAGCACTTCTTATGAGTGCGCAATTAAAATTCGCAATGCGCAATTAAAATTCGCAATGCAATAACAGTTTAAGGAACAATATTACATTGCGAGATGTGGATTTTTAGTCTTATTGGTGCGAATTGTTTTGCTCTTTGCGAATTTTATTACATTCCCCTGTTAATGTCCAATTTATTGATAAGATATATTTTTGGTCAACTGTTTTTCTCAGTGTTCAATTTTAAACGTGTGGTTTAACCATAAGACCCTGTAAAATGTGTCACTGTTATTTTTTTTTTTAGCATTTATTAAAGGGTCACTCGGCCCTCATTTTTATTTTTAATTTGCCCTTTTCTCTAATGGAATTACGGAAAGATGGATGCATAAATATATTTGCTTTATCTCCCCATTAGCTTCAGTTAAGGTGTTATTGATTTTAATGGGGTTATGTAATAAAAGACACGGGGAGGCCCATTTATCAACATTCTCACTTAAGTGGTTTTAGAGTTTTGTAAAACTACAATTAAACTCTATTTCTCTAAAATCATGAATGCAATGTAATTTATTTAAAACACAAATTGAAAAAATGCCAAACGGGCGACAAAACGAATACCTTGAAAACCCCTAAAATTCAAGTTTTTCGGGCAATTACAAAGACCTCTAAAACTCTGAATGGCTAAAAAGAAAAGGTCCAATAGGATCAGCGCAGCTTTATATGACCTCAACTGTTTTTACTTGCCAAAATTTTGTATAGAGTTTTTTGTGGTTTTTACACTATATACATTTTAGAGAAAAAGATTTGATTTGTGTAAAAAAAGAAAAAAAAAAAATTCGAATGTTAGTAAATAGGCCTCTAAGTTCAGTAACTGTGAGAGAAAAATTACGCAGCTTATAAGAATTAACTCTTCCAACAGTAACCCTCAAGAACCAACTGGTAGGTTTGTCAACTGGCTGAGATTTAACCAGCCTGGCAGGTAAAAATGGTGCCTGATGCCAACGTTATTAAAAGAGGAGGAAAAAAAAAAATAAAGATCTTATAGGTTGCTATGGGTTTCTGCACCTGGGCAAAGGTGCAGAAGTTGCCATTGTTGGAAGCTGCTCAACTCCCATAGTCCTACTATTGTTCTGTTACATAGGAGCCAGAGGGAGGAGAAGCCAAGAGGGTGTGGTCAGTGAATAAGAAACAAAGATGGATGCTTGTATAGCCACTGCAGCATCAAAAATAACTCCTATGTTTTCTCAGTGTTGGTACAAAGAAATGCCACAAACTATGACAGCCTTGTCATTCAGCACATATTTACAGAAAAAGACAAGTAAATGGTAGGCCTTTTAAATGTGAAAAAAATACCATTTTAACTGTATCTGGCAGTACAGTATATAGCAGTATATTGAAAGTTGCAAATAGGGCTGCCACCATTGATGACGATGGTGATGATGATGCAGAAGATGTGGAGCGGTGATGTTACATAAAGGTGGGTGGTGACCTCAGGCGTGGCCATTAGGAAGATCAGTGGCATGGATTTGGTGGTTTTTACAGGGGTTTTAGAACTCTGAGATCTGGACAGACAATTAGGGATGCACCGAATCCACTATTTTGGATTTGGCCGAACCCCTGAATTCTTCTTGAAAGATTCGGCCGAACACCGAACTGAATCCGAATCCTAAATAGCATATGCAAATTAGGGATGGGAAAGCGAAAACATTTTTACTTCCTTGTTTTGTGCCAAAAAGTCACGCGATTTCCATTCCCACTCCTAATTTGCATATGCAAATTCGGATTCGCTTCGGCTGGGGAGAAGTAATTGGCTGAATCCGAATCCTGCCGAAAGAGGCCGAATCCCGAACCGAATCCCGGATTCGGTGCATCCCTACAGACAATACAGGCCATCCCGTTCAAAATCAGACAGGTGGCAACTATAGGTGCCAACTGGAAAAGCCGATTTGTATCAGTTTGTGTGACTGCTTTTATTTTATGAGCTACAAAACTACATGGGCAGAATAACTTGGCTTATTGAAGTCATTTTATTTTATATAAACTGCACCACAAACAAAAAAAACCAAAATGCTATATTGCACATTAGATAAGTGTCCACTGCCCGCAGTGCAAAACGTCAGCAACGTGCAGCAAAATTGCACTCCATAGCTTCATTTTTGTTACTGGAAATAAAACATAAGGCAGAATGAGCTTGAACACAAATGGTTGTTTGCTTTGATTTAAAAGAACATTGACAATTATGGGGTAAGCTTGTATGTACGGCGTGTATAGTGATTGCTCAGGAGCTAATCTGCAGGCCGCTACCTTGGGTGCAGAATTTATAGGCAATTTCTCTTATCTCTATCATTAGCTAATACGACTCTCACGCTGCTGCCTGCCTCTGTGCTTTATTGTGGGTTTCACTATGCAGTATAATGATTCCTATTGCCTCTGTAATATTTAACATTGAAAGGGCTGTTATTGTCTGTCTTTGGACTTTCTGGCTTAAGTCAGCTTAAATCAGTTCTTTTTCTTTCACCTTCACAAAGGCAGCAATTTCTGCTGATAGAAAGAGGCTTTTCATCCAAAGCGTTTGCTCATGTAAAGAAGCGTTTGACCAAAGGCCGATAAACTTAAACCTTAGAAAACTGTGATGAATCGGTCTTCCTGAAGAGAAAATATGATTGTTTAGTGATGGAGATAAGCAAAACAGATATTCATGACGTGATCACCTATTTGTTATTTGAGGTTATATTTTGTATTACCATTATTTTTGTGAAACTGATAAAACAGATTCCGTACCATTATATGTGATGTTTCTAGTTATATAACTGAATAAGGATAATGGGGCTTGGGGCATTTTGACTGCAACTGTCCTCTCCACAGAGGTCAAAAGCACCCTGCCTGCCTGTCACCACTGTTAATATTACTGAGTGCAAAGTTCCATATTGGATTCCCATGGAGCAACAAAAGCCAGTTCTCTGTGCCATTAGACTCAAGTGAGGGTCACTTGCCATCAGTCCATGTGAGTCAGACAGGGGGCTTTACATTAATTCGATTATATTTGTAATCGTCTATTTTGAATTTTGCTTATGGTTGCCACTTGACTGGTATTTGACCATCCCAGCAGTAAATCATGAGCTGTATTACAAATATAAAGGCAGTGTAGCTGCTGCAACACCCTATAAATTCCTCCCCTCCCTTGCCCCTACCACTGCCATTCTTTTTTTTAATACCATATCTGCCTCACATATTTCCTCACCAAGTCCACCCATTTCCCTGCCCAGTCTATCCATCTCCCCACCCAATTTCTGGCCCCATCCACCCTTTCCACCACACACTCATTTCCTCACCCTTTTACATCATAACCCCGCCCTCAGTTGACCCCGCCACAACCCGTCTCCAAACCCAAAGGCATTAGGGGGAAGAAAAGGTGGCGACCATACCTCTGCTGTGCTTCAGTGAAGGGCAACAATGGTCAAAAACGTCCCATGTATTATTACCCAAAGCCATAGGACCACAAGGGCTCAGAAAATCTAAAGCACACAGTTGACCAAACAACCTGAATTTGCAGGTTGTTTATTCCCCTGGATATCACACATACAATTACACAAATTGGGGATACTGTATTTAACTTTGCTCCTTCGCAGCTTCATTCCAACTCCAAGGCTGCCATTACCATTCTGAAAAAAACAGTTGATAATATTTATATCTATATAGATATATATCTAATCCCCAAGAGGAACCTCCAGATATGACAACTAAACCCATGTCGTGAGGATGGTAATGATCCATATTCCTTATCACCCCAATGACATCTCTGCGCCATTGATGCCTGAGCCCTTACTACATGTAATGAGTGACCAGCCTGATAAAATCTGTTCCAATTTGACCTGTCATTTTGGGCCCAGTTTATGCTGATGGAGAAATTGACTGCAGCCTTAATATTCAGTAGTTAGACTGAGCAATTGGATGTAGTGCCATTTGTAAAGTCTTAAATTCAGCAAGATTTGAAAAGTAAAAAATAAGCAGGCAGGGGTATTTGTTATTTGTTATGCTTTATGCTGTGCAGCGCTCTACAGAGATTATAAACACTCACATCAGTCCCTGCCCCAGTAAAGCTCACATGCTAAGACCCCTGTCTCATTCATACATAATATATATATTCAGTTCTATTAGCGGCCAGTTAAACCGTCTGTATTTTGTTGGGGTGTGTGAGGATAGGCGAGTACATGGAGGCATCACATGCAACACTGGGAGAACATATAAACTTTCTGCCCAGATCAGGACCTAACTCAGGACCACACAGAAATAGGACAGTAATATAGTCATTGTAACATACATGAACTGCATTCAGATATGACCCAGTTATGTTTTATGAACAAGACATAGAACAGAAATGATATATTGACCAAAGTCCAACAGGAAAGGCCAAATAATTCTGCCCCCACTATTAGTCCCAAGACAAAGGCAGATAAATTATATATGGCTGAGTGGAATAAATATTTATTAGGGAGATTGTAACATTGTTTTAAAAGCTGTAGCTCTGTAATGAGCTACAAGTGAGTAAGGATGACCCCTAAATGTCTAAAAATCTCTGATCACGTGGGTGAATCTGCCCCGTTTTGCTTCCTTGAAATTGATCGAAACAGCAAAAATTCACAAAAGGCATTGCAATCAATGGGTGTTTTTTTTCACAACTTTCTCCAAACCGTGCAACAGTTTTTTTTTGTAAACTATACATTAATGTCTATGGGGGGGGCGGTTGTCACAGCGAATCCTAGCAAACAATTCACCCATCACTGCTATACAGGAGTCAATCGACTATGATTTCTAGCATTTGCCGAACATGTATTTCTGCTTATATTGTTCTTGTTTATGTCTAAAAAAGAGCCACGTACCTTCTGCTGTGCCTTCTAAATAAATGAAATGCACAATTAATTCAAGGCGGGTACAGCCTAAAGCTGAACAGATTTACCAACAATTTACATGGAGACATTGTCGTCAGATCAATATTTGTTCAAATGACTGCGTTTTCCTTTTAGGGGCCATTGTTTTCATTATTTGAATGATGATTATTCAGTGATGAGATTGTGTTTTTTACAGCCCAAAGCCCCATGGCAGAAAGTGTGTGTTCAAAAATCTCTGCATGCACCTGCTGGCCAGGGGAAGTCAGCATTGCTGGATAGGACTGTGGGCTGAGCTGTCAAAATAGGGACTGTCCTGCGAAAAACAGGACAGTTGGGAGATATGAAGGACCCCCTAGTGTTTAAAGGACCCTGTTGAGATGTGAGTTCTCCTGCATTTATTAAAGATCAGGAGCTGGCAGTTGTTGGAAGGTAAATTAATTTGCAGAGCAAAAAAAATCAGAACAAAAACAGAAAGAAATTTATTTTTGCTAACTTTGCACAGAAAGCTAACTTTCCCAGCAGCCCATGCTCTTAAAGCCACATTTAGTTACAACAGAGCTGAAACTATTAACAAAAAATACATTTGAATAAATATTCATTTGTGGTTTCTATCTCCCTGTAAAAGGAGCTTAAAATCTTAATACTCACAATAAAAAAAAAACAGGCAAAACAATATCATCAACGTATAAGAAAAACACATTTTGTTAAAATGAGATCTGCTGCAGATTTTACCAATTGTTAATTTAGCTCAGTGCATGTATCTTGCGCATACCCAGGGCTAAGGTTTTGCTCACATTATATCGAATGGGATCAGATACACTTGGTAAGTAACATTTTTGGTTGATTTTTGTAACGCTGGGTAAAATGTGGAGAGCATAGTTTATTATTTTGTCTGCAGAGGACAGAAAAAGTAGTTTGCTGGCCAGCAATAGAGAAAAGGAAAACCATTTCTATACTATATATTATACTCTACTTTCTGATTTTCACTACACTGCAAATGTGCAGTACTTCACATGTGCGCAGTCTGACAGTCAAAAGGATCATATGGAAGTGGCCAAAATATCCTGGTCCAGAGCACCGCCCTGGAAAAGAGATCAGGGGACGTACCATAAATAGGCACCCCTTCCCCACAATAGCTTATACTTTCCTGGTCCTTTAAGGTAAGGTCTGTTTTTTATCAAAACAAAAAGCAAAAAACAAGCTGGAAATTGCTTGGTCAACAGAACAACCTGAATAACTGTCTCCTACGGCACTAAGTGGTTTTGGCTGCAACCCATCTGAACATGGTTATGCCTACGGCATCTTACGACTTATATACTGTGTCTGGCAGGATAGTCTCACTGAGCAAAACGTTCCATGTATTCACAGCATTTAAAATAAAAGTGGAAAAATGTTAAAACTCTTCCTAATGGATGACCTTGTCTCTTCTGCGCAGCCCTGCAACTGAAAAATCCTCCTGAGAATCCTCTGACCGAACCTTGAATGTTTAATATACAATAATTGTATTTCCTTGTAAGGGCTTCTTTTCCAATGTCAACAAATACCATTTGGCTTTCCCTTCCTTTAATGCAGGGATCCCCAACCTTTGGGACCCGTGAGCAACATTCAGAAGTAAAAGGAGTTGTGGAGCAACACAAGCATGAAAAATGTTCTTGGGGTGCCAAAAAAAGTGCTGTGATTGGCCATTTGGTAGCCCCTATGTGGATTGTCAACCTATACTGAGACTCTGTTTGGCAGTACAGCTGGTTTTTATACAACCAAAACTTGCCTCCAAGCCTGGAATTCAAAAATAAGCTCCTGCTCTGAGGTCACTGGGAGCAACATCCAAGGGGTTGGAGAGCAACATGTTACTCACGAGCTACTGGTTGGGGATCACTGCTTTAATGTATAAACTGCAGATCGATGGCTATAGCTTCATCACATTAAACCCAATTCCAGTAAAAAAACATTCCACCCCATACAAAACCTGCCCAAAATCTGTTGCATAAGTTGTTTGCAATTATAATTCTGTTTCTCCAACTTGCATCAGATCACCACCTGGAAGAGCTGCAACGAAGACTTTTCTGAACTATACAGGTAACACAGACAAATTGACTATACGTTGGGCTTGTTGGAAATGTTCAGATAACTGTCAGGTTTGTTAATAATTTATTTTTTTGTGCTCAATAGGATTTATGCTAAATAGGTTATTCCTGATAGTTTGCAATATGACAGTAGGGGTCTTTTAGAACCGCAAGTGCAGTGTACAAAGTGTAATTTTGCATGCAAATCATAATGTTTTTCCTGCGATTCCAGATTCCACAAAGGTTGTTGCATCTTGTGTCAAAGTGTGTTTGGATGCAAGTATGGCATCAATACGTGTAACAACTTGCATATATTTTAGCAAGTCTGAACTTGCAGTTGTGTTAGAAAATGAGCCCTAATGTCTATGGGAGTGAAAGTTTTTGAATTGGATAACTGTTTTAAATCATTAGACCTGAAGACCTCCTTGGTTAAAGGGTCTTCAGTATTGCCAAAAATATGGTTGAGCACCTTATCTTCAGTCCCACTGAATCTACTGAAATAAATAACTTTAAGGCTAATACTATGTGGGACTGATTCTCAGCCTGTGGATAAACATAGACCCTCTGGCATGAGCCTTCTCCTGTTCTCCTCTATGTATTTTGCGCCGAAATCTGCTCCATGTGCCTGCACCAGTGGTGTAACTAAATGATACTGGGCCCCCAATATATCCAGAGGTTGATCAATGTATTGAAATTGCTCATTATTAGTTCCTCGAGGGTGCCCCAGCTTGAATGGTGTACTGTTTTTTTTTCTGAAGTATGGTCTTTATAACCAGTTTTTCAAGATTTGAAATATATTGAAGTTTTAGCTTTAACATACCACTAAATGCATGAACTTTCCTTTCTACCTGTTACTGTGGAAAACCTCGATCACAAGATTTAAATCTCTAGATTAGATACATTAATGGAACTTTACCAAAGGGTTTTCAAGGGAATCCGATAGATTAGGTGTCGGCCATTTGTTTAAAGTGTTTCTTTAAATCCTTCCATGCACAATTCCTGGGGTATACTCAGAGTTATGTGTGTGCATATAAAAAGATAATTGAGTTGATATGTTGTTCAGAGGTTTTCTAAAGAGTAACCTGAAGGTGGAAGATGTTTCTTCAGAATTACAATGTTAGGTAGGTCCCTAGAGGAATCTTTCTGTATAATTAGGGTAGATCTGTGTTGTGAGGGAAGACGCTTTAGAACTTGCTACGGCCTAAAGCTTTCCAGTTTTTCTAACATATTATCATTCTGGCACTAATAAGAAATGTGTTGGATGTGATGTGGCAATCTGTGTTCTTGCTATGTCAGGGCAGTTCCAGTTCTAAGAGTGACAAATACTCATGATATTGGCTCCTTCCAGATTTTGCCGCATGTTCAGTGGCTGACATTATCTTAATATAAAAGGTCCTCCAAGTAAAACCTACAGAATGAGAAATTCGGAATAAATGGGGGGAAAACAATGTAAAGAGGCAGTTACAGTATCCAATATAGTAATACTAAGGGCACATCACAGATCTGCTTCCCATAGCAGCTTCAGTCTGATCTGAGTTTGCTCCTAGGCTGCCCGAAGTTCCAAAATAGGTTGAATTCCAGCACAGGTCCTTCTCCCACGCCACAGAATTAAGCTCAGCATGCTTTGTATTCAGGGTGAGTGAAGTAACAAGAAAAATGAAGCAGCACAGGATATTATTTGCGTCACAGAGTCTAATTTACAAAACAAAATGACTTTGCTCTTTCTGTGCATACCATCATTACAAGGAGGCAAATTTACTGGAGAGCCACACATATCTTGCAGATAAACTATAGGATAGGATATTTTAACATCTCACGCCCACCCAGTCCCCACTGCACAAGATCGCAAAAGGGCCTGAAGATGCAGAAGCAGGTTGGTATGAGGAGCAGCAGGAGGAGGAGGTTGTGAGTGGGGGGTGGTGTACAAGAGGGGGGCCTAGAGGAGCAGTGTCTTAAAATCCGGCCCAGACAGTTTCATACCTGTCCTTCAATGATTCACAATTACACAGATGAACAGCAACTGAGAAACACAGCATGTTTTACTCCCTATGCCCAGTTGGATTTCTCCTTTACCCAGGGGCTCATCTGGCCCACAGATATCAAGCCCATGATGAAGCACACCATAAAGGGGTTCTGGCTGTGTATTTGACCGGCAAGTCGGTGGAGACTTAGCTGCTTGGCTAGCTGGCCCTCTCCTAACTCTCACCCAAAGTAAATTCAATGTAAGCTGCCCTAACACTAGCTGATCTATCAAAACTGCAGTTGAATAACAAGACTCTCTTTTCTCTTATAACTGTGCACCAAATGCACAGCTGCAGATGGGAGCTGGTGGAACCCACGATTGACCACATAACATTCTCTCTCTGATCTGCTGCAGGGATTGATTACCAAAGACCTTGAACACCAAAAGCCAGGAACAGGTCAATCAGGTTGCATTCCACAGTTCAGTAACAACTAGTGCTCAGCCTACTGTTGTTGGTGCTCAAGACAAATCCCCCCTCCTGCTTGTCTCCTCAGTACCCCACCCACAGTAGACACATACACAACTTCGGATCCCCAGAACCAAGGTCAGACTGGGCCTGGAAAAAACGGAGCCGCTTCCTTCCTGGCCTCGTCCGTACCCAATGACAGCTGAAATAAGATGGATCAGAGCGCTAAGAAAGCATGCACTGGGGGCAAGGGGGGACAAAAGGGAATTTGTTCCTGGGGCGGGGGGACTGTAGGGGTAGCGGGGGCCAAGTCTTACACTGCCTGGAACTACCTGCTCAGGACTGATCAAAACTGGGTGAATGCAAGCAGAAAAGACATGACACAAACTGATCCTGACTTCATCCACTTCAAATGCATGGTCTCCTGCTACAATTGAGCTCTATCATTAGCTAAAGAACAATACTTTTCTTCTTTAATCTCCACTCTGTCCTCTAAACCACAGCGACTGTTTGCCACATTTAACTCACTCATATGCCCCCCTCCACCCATTAATGTAACTGCCCAAGATCTTGCTAATTTCTTTAATAAAAAAATCTATCTCATTAGGCTGAGCATACCGTCTGACAACAATCTCAGACTAACGTGCAGTCCACTCAACTCAACTTTGCACTCCTTCACCCCTACAACACTAGATGAAGTTAGCAAACTTCTAGCCTGCTCAAAACCCACAACCTGTTCCCTTGACCCCATACCCTCTCGCCTCCTCCACCCAATCTCTGATACACTCTCTCCTGCACTTACCCACCTTTCACTCTCTACTAGTACTTTTCCATCATTATACAAACAAGCACTAATCACTCCTATCCTCAAAAAACCTTCCCTTGATCCCAGCTTTCCCGCTAACTATCGTCCGGTTTCCCTTCTTCCATTCGCATCCAAATTACTAGAAAGGCTTGTTTACAAAGGCCTGATCCAGCATCTCACTCACAACTCCCTTCTCGACCCCCTGCAATCTGGCTTCCGCCCATCACACTCAACTGAAACTGCACTCACCAAAGTAACCTATGATCTTCTACTGGCAAAGTCTAAAGGTCACTATTCCATACTAATCCTTCTAGATCTCTCTGCAGCCTTTGACACAGTTGACCACACACTCCTCCTTGACATTCTACACTCATCTGGCATTTGGGACACTGCTCTTTCATGGTTTACATCTTATCTGTCTGTTCCTTTAAAGTTGGCTTCTCTAACTCTACTTCTACTACGTTCCCTCTCTCTGTCTGAGTTCCTCAAGGCTCTGTTCTAGGCCCCCTGCTGTTCTCGCTCTATACAACTTCGCTAGGGAAACTTATTCAGTCGTTTGGACTTCAGTATCACCTTTATGCTGATGACACCCAACTCTACTTGTCTACTCCTGATCTTTCTAATTCTGTCCTTTCCCAAGTTACAGACTTTCTCTCTGCTGTCTCCTCCTGGATGTCACAGCGCCACCTGAAACTGAACCTCTCAAAAACAGAACTCATTATATTCCCACCAAGATCTTCCCCTGTCCCTCAGATATCACTCACAGTAACAACACCACCTTTCATTCCACCACACAGGCACGCTGCCTAGGAGTTATCTTAGACTCACATCTGTCTTTTTCACCACATTCAAACACTTGCAAAATCTTGTCATATTCAACTGCGCAACATTGCCCGAATAGGACCATATCTCAGTTCAGAATCAACTAAAACACTGATTCAGTCTCTCATCATCTCCTGCCTTGATTACTGCAACCTACTCCTTGCAGATATTCCAACAAGTCACCTTTCACAACTCCAATCTGTTCTAAATGCGGCTGCTAGACTCATTCATATATCTTGCCGCTCAACATCATCTGCTCCCATATGCATGTCTTCACTGGCTCCCAATCTCCTGTAGAATCAAAATCAAATTACTTACACTCACATTCAAGGTCCTAAATAATGAAGCCCCTCCCTATATTTCCTCTCTGATCTCCAAATACACTCCTTCATGAAACCTTCGCTCTGCTTCTGATCTTCACCTCGCTTCTCCTCTCATCACTTCTGCCCATTCTCGTCTACAAGACTTCTCTCAGGCTTCTGCTTTTCTCTGGAACTCTCTGCCACAAGCTGTCAGACTTTCTCCTTCTTTCCAAACTTTCAAGCGCCCCTTAAAGACCCACCTGTTTAAAGAAGCTTAATTAATGTACCTTAATTAATCAATCATTGCTGTATCATAAATCACAAAATTGTTTCTAAAATCCCAATGTCTCAATTGTACCCTAACCTTTACTTTGTAAACTCTAATTTGTAGGGCCCTCTAATCCTATTGTACTCTGTAACCCTTGTTTGTTATCCACCATTTATTCCCTGTTTGTAAGGTAAAGCACTGCGTATCTTGTCGGCGCTATATAAATATATGATGATGATGTGCCAGCACTCCCTCACTATTGTGCCCTCGGCATGTGCTTCTTCTGCCAGTAACCACCACCACGGTAGAGCTTAAGACAGCATGCTCTAGGCAACCTGGCCGTCCGTGGCGCCTACTGGGAACGCTTATGTTTGAACCGATGCTAGTGCGCCTGCGCAAATTGACACTCTCACGCAGTAACACGTATGCATGTGCGAATTGATGCACATTTCATCTCTAGCATGCAAGCGTGAATTGCCAAGGAGAGAGGAGACTGGACTAGGGGTAGAAAGCAGGTAAGGTACGTGCCTGGCACCCCCCAGCTTTGCGCCCTAGGCATGTGCCTACTCTGTCTACCCCTAGTTCTGGCCCTGATTTGATGTGAGTTCATTATACAATATAATAGAGAGATGCATGTCGAATTTGAATTAGTTGTGTTGAAAAAAAGCAAATAAATGTGAAAAAAAAAACATGTATAGAATATAATATGTATATAAGAGCCTGATTCATTCACCAGCCGTGGGCAAATTAGTAGAAGAGCAGTAACCCGTCACAAACAACTCATTTTGGCTTTATTTGTTTTACCTGCAACTGAACTGGAAAAAAAAAGCTAATCGCTGATTGGTTGCTATGGGTTACTGCCCAGGTGATAAATGAAGAGTGGCCTGATGCCAGTCTATAGGATATGTTTGATCTGTCCTGCTAGAATTGACGCAGAGCTTTTTTTTATAATAGGATACGGCACAAAGCACTTGCTCTATGGGGGAGATGCTATAGAACATCTGGGAAATGCTCACCAGTCATTGACTCCTTCACATTAACTGGATGGAGTACATAAAAAACATAAACTGGTCATAAATTAGACATGGGAATAAGTTCAACTTGAAATAAACGAACAGTAGTTATTCATCAGGAACGACAGGCCATTAAATTCAGCTGCTGATGTAAAGTAGAAACTCCAAGAGACTGTGCTTCGTAGCTTTCTGCTGTGTGTGTGGTATTAGTATTCTGAGATAGATATCACAGCATTGTAGAAACAATTCCCATTAGTGGAACAAACCAGCTATCCAGTAATCATAGCAGGAGAATAAATGGCTCAGGGGCAATGGCAGCTGAATCAATGGCACTTGTAATATGCAGTAACAAGGGCAGTATTTGCTCGGCTAGCCCATCCATAGGAGCCATATGAGGAAACGGCTTCATTTTAAATCTATTTGACGGCTATGTGTGTAATGTTTTACATATTTAGCCCATTTCCAAAATGGTGTCCACTGTTGAAACGTCCATAGTGAGGGAATTTACGCTGACGTGACAGAGCGCGGCTATTGCGCCGCACACCGTCACACTGACGTTGACACCTGCGCACGAACGCTGCTTATTTACGCTGCATTTCTGCGCACATAGGTGACGTCATCCCGACCACATGGGAAGCCACCGACCCACAAGGCTTAAAGGGGAAGGAAACCTAGTTGGCGCAAAAACCCTCCCCCCCTCCCGTGTGTTGCCCCCCTCCTTCCTCCCCCCTGGCCTACCCGTCCCACTGGGCAAATGCCCCTAACTTGTTACTTATCCTTCTGCGCAGGTCCAGTCCAGGGAGTTCACAGACGACATCTTTTTCCACGCAATCTTCTTCCTGCTTTGAACGACGTTTTGGCGCATGTGCAGTAGGTACGATCTACTGCGCAAAAGTACATTGTTAAGTTTCCTTCCCCTTTAAGTGAGCTTCTGGGAACTGTAGTCCTAACACTACATGGAGACCAGCTTGAGAAAGGGAGCGGCAAGCACCCAAAACGTTGCATAGATCTCCATATGGATGAGTATATTAAAGCTTACCTTGGCTGTTTATGCTTATGAAATAAACGCTATGTTTTAAACTTTTATATCATGGGGTGCGATCTCGTTGGACAATATACATATTTTTAGTGGAGTGACCACATTTTGAGATAACGCACCCAGTATAACTTTATCACTTTTTTTAACTTACTGAAACTCCGCTTGCGCTCCTCTTCAGAAACGGCGATAGGGTGACGAGCCATCGTGTGGTGCTCGATTACTAAATGGATCGCCGCACGATGATTCGTCACCCTATCGCCGTTTCTGAAGAGGAGCACAAGGGGAGTTTTGTTAAGTTATTTCTTAATAAAGATTTCAAAGTTTAATATGTGTTGGAGTCTTTTTTTCGTAGCATAGTGTGGTGAGGTCACTACTAGGATACCTGGGAAAGTCCAGGACGGAGCTTATTTATGCCCCAGGTTCCTAACAGAGTGGTTCCGGGACTGTTAGTCCAGCCCGGGTGTTTTGAGTTGTACTGAGGTATCTCAGGTGGTTAATTAAAAAGACAGCTCAAGCCAGAGTGGAGAGTTCCTGGCTGGGGAAAAGACACAGGAAATCTGCCTGTGTGAGAGGGATTGAAATCATCATCATCATCATCATTTATTTATATAGCGCTGTCAAGATACGCAGTGCTTTACTGCAGTTATAGCAAACTGGGAATATATGGTGGATAACAAACAAGGATTACAGAATACAATAGGGTTAGAAGGACCTAGAGATTAGAGTTTACAAACTAAAAGGTTAGGGTACAATTGAGACATTAGGATTATATAAACACTTTGTCATTTTTGATACAGCAATGATTAATTAAGGTACATCGAATAAGCCTTTTTAAACAGGTGGGTCTTTAAGGAGCGCTTGAAAGTTTGGAAAGAAGGAGAAAGTCTGACAGCTTGTGGCAGAGAGTTCCAGAGAAAAGCAGAAGCCCGAGAGAAGTCTTGTAGACGAGAATGGGCAGAAGTGTTCAGAGGAGAAGTGAGGCGAAGATCAGAAGCAGAGCGTAGGTTTCGTGAAGGAGAGTATTTGGAGATTAGAGATGAAATATAGGGAGGGGTTTCTTTATTAAGGGCCTTGAATGTGAGTAAGTAATTTGAATTTGATTCTAGAAGAGATTGGGAGCCAGTGAAGGGACATACATATGGGAGCAGCTGATGTTGAGCGGCGAGCTAGATGAATGAGTCTTTGTTTTGGGGAGACAGGCGGTAGGCCTTCTCCTGGTTAGTTAGGAAAACTGAACTGTATTAGTTAGAAGCCCATTAAGTGGCAAGGATTTTATTTTGAATTGTTTGTTTTGTTTATTTTTTCTGCAAGAGACAATAAACTGCCAAAAAGAGACTATATACTCATGAGTTGTGCTTGTGCCGTGGGCTGTGTTACCCCAGGAAAACTGATCCCAGCTACCCAAACCCTTACAATAGTAACATTTAAAAAGAAAATGTTTTACTGTTACTGTTCCTTTAAGACCAAGTTACTATTTGTGCCATTTTTACATGAACAGTAAAGGGCACAATTATTAGTAAAGGAACAAATATAATGCTTAAAACAGGAGATTCCACCGTTTAGATTAAACTCATATTATCTTCTCCCCATTTGCTTGGGTGGCTAAGAGTACCTTGCTAAACACTAATGAATTGTCTTCCTCCACTCCGAAAAACTCTCTGTTACCATGGCAACAGAAGAATTGTTATACACAGGGAAAATCTGTGCACATTTTTGGGCGGAACCCACTCTCTTAATTAATGCCTTCCTTTGTACAGTAAAGAGCCTTCATTTCACCAGGCTCCAAATGCAACAATGCTGGTTAATTGTATTAAAGGAGAAGGAAAATTGTTTTTACTTGGGGTTGACAAAAGTTAGGCACCCCCAAGTGATTATATATACTTACCTCACACCCTGCAGCAGAAAACTGCACCAATCTGGGAGTTATTCCAGTGAGCACCACCACCAGTGAGCGATCGGCTTCCTTCTTCTTCTTTCTTCAAATTTCCCAGGTCAGACACAAGTGCAGTAGAGTGAAATAGCCAGCTTTTTCGTTAAGGTTGGGCTTTTTGCTTTACTGCACATGCACAGCCGTGAGAAGAAAGAAGAAGCAGGAACATGATCACTCCATGGCTGGAAGAACCCCTGGACCCAGTCGCCCCCTTCCTCTCTAAAGATTGCGCGCATCCGCTCAGAGGCTGGTGTCCTCCGTCATCCTTTCCTTCTCCTTTAATGGAACAATAATATATAATATATAAAGAATGCAGCGTATATGACATATCTGTTACAGAAGTGTGTATGTGCAACTGCCAGTTGGTAAAGTATCTCTGCACCAGTTCCTATCGTTGGGATACTGGGAGTTGAAGTTCTGCAGCAGGATCTGTCGGGCCAGAAGGTGCAAAATATCAGCCTCGAGGAAGGGCATGGTGCTGGTTAAACTGTCACAGTTCATATTCAATATTCCGATTTTCAATATTCTCATGTTGTGTCTTTGTTGACTTTTCTGTTTTCCCCAAGAATCTTCTTTCTCTCCTGCTTTGAAGCCTTTTATATGCTCCCCCAGTTCCTTCTACACTCTGATGCACTGACAATTACACATGCCGGAAAGATCTGCCATGCTAGCATGTATGTATATCATGTTTGCATATCATCATCATCATCATCATCATTTATTTATATAGCACTGTCAAGGTACGCAGTGCTTGCTAAGCACAATATGCAATCATTAATAAGTGGAATAAAAGCAAGGGGTTTTCATACCTGCCACAGCAGAATTAAAATGTGTTTGTGATATATCCCCCGTTGCTTGTCTGCCCAGAGAGACAGCTGGAGGCAAGACCTGGTCACCTGCCTCAAGTCTCCTCCATGTATAAAGGACAAGGTCAGTAAGTCAATTATTGATCTCAATGCATCAGCACAACACAATCAATACATGTACCTGAAGGTGCCATTATTATGGTCCCATCCTGACCTTATGCCCTTTGTAAGAAGATGAAGGAAGGGTGGAAAGTAAAAAATGACTTGATTTATGCAAAAAATGACTTATACACCTAGCTGCGCCAAATTTTTAATAAACACAGCATCCTTCAATGCTAAGATTCAGGTATCATAGGCTATAAATAAATACAGGTATGGTATTGGTTACCGTTATCCAGAAAGCTCCAATTATGGAATGGCTCCCATGTAATCCAAATAATGCAAACTTTTTATCTGTACCTTGTACTTGATCCAAACCAGGATCTAATTAATCCTTATTGGAGGCAAAACCAGCCTATTGGGTTTTTATTTAATGTTTACATGATTTTCTATTAGATCCAAATTACAGAAAGATACATTATCCGGAAAACCCCAGGTCCCGAGCATTCTAAATAACACGCCCAATACCTGTATATATATATATATATAGCGCTATAGTAAACTGACTTTGTTTTAGTCAGTTTTAGCTACTTTCTGTGTGGAAATAATACAAATGAGGTCCTCTCTCTCAGGGGTAAGCCCTCGCAGTGGGGTGGAGGCAGGGTATAGTGCAACTGTAACCAGGTGCGATAGCACAAATAATGGGCGCCAGTAGTTCTTTAATGCTTAACCAATGAACTGTATTTATTCAACATAGCACAGATCCACAAAGGAGTATAGAACAATCAGACAGCATAAAGGTAGCATATATTCACAGTACCAGTATAGGCTGAATCCCTGCAGGCCAGAGAGTATACAGCAGAGAGAGTTGCAGCTTGTGAGGGGTATTGCCCAGTTTTCAGGATCTCTTTCAGTGGCAGTCTAGGGGAATTCCTATCATCCCCAGTCTCAACACTTTAGCCCTACTCTGTGTCAGTAATACCCTGGGATCTTAATCCCTCTAATATCCGCGTCGGAGCCTTGAGCTGCTCAACTAAATAACTTCTCTATCACTCCTAGAGTGATCTATAAACGAGTATGCTATCACTTTACTAGGGCCAATGCACCTAGGGTCACAATACCCATTCTCTTGCTTGGTTGGGCTAAAGCAATGGAACCAGACATCATGGTTTCCAAGACTTTTATATACTTTATGCCATCTGGTGTACACTGTGAGAACTACAGGGGTTACATAACCACAAGGTCCTCATAAGGACCCACTTAGGTGTCCATATCGATGTGCCTGTCAATAAAGTGTAATCCCTACATTTATATATATATATATATATATATAAAATTGCACCACACACACACATATATTCTGTACTTGAGGGGGGGGAGCAATGTAGCATTAGGAAACAGAATTTACAATGGATCACATAGTGAAGGCTCACTATATAAAAAAAAGAGGGGGAAATATTTACTACTGTATATTGACAATTTTGATACTGGGTGAGGGAACCATGTAGTAGATAATTCAGTAGTTCACTTTTCTTATAACCCGAGGGTTGGAGACCTTACTGAATTGATCCTGCTTTAGAGATTAAAAGAATGGGTTTGAGGGATAAACATAGCCACTGGTAAGAAGTAAAGTAAGGGCCACAGGAACCACATAATAATCAAAGCTCCAAACTGACTTTGTTACATACGGGTCTTTTTTTCTGTGTTTAACAATAAATGCATTTACTAATTGATTCTATTATATTCTGCTTGGTTGTACTCCTGAGCATTCTGAGTTGCATTTTACTCCATTTGCATTTAATTATGTTTGTTTCTACACAGCATGTTGCATTTTTTGCACTTGACATGTGTTCAGCTATCAATGGAACAGATGGAACAAAAGGGAGGCAAAGATTGGAAATTAGGAGCACATTGCGGCAGAGGCTAAGTCTAACCCCAAAAGTTTTTAAGGTATATTATTAGTAAAAAGATGCAGGTTGAGATTGTTGCCCCTTTAAATAATGGTACCAGTATGATTGCAGCAGATACAGAAAAGGTAAATGTCCTTAATCAGTTCTTTTCTTCAGTGTATACAATAGAGGAATAAGACTGAAGAGGGTTTTTTTTATGAGTAGAGTATTTACTCACCACATATAGGAAATGGCCCAGGTGCACCGCCCTGAGCCCTCAGCTTGGGGAGCGGACAACCGTAAATAAATCTGATGGCAGGCATTCAAATAAAGGCAATCTTCCAACAAATTGTAGAAAAGATTTATTATGTCCTCCGCCTTATTCATTGGTTGACTCAGAATATGGTACATAATGCTTTACTAAAAATTAATGTGAACAAGGCACCAGGGGCAGATGGAATACACCCACGGGTTTTCAGAGAGCTTAGTTCAGTTTTAGACCGGTCTCTTTTTCTGATTTTCTCAGACTCTCTTTCAAGTGGTATAGTACCTCTGAATTGGAGGAAAGCTGAAGTCATTCAATATTTAAAAAAGGATGACGATCTCAGCCTGGCAATTATAGGCCAGAAAGTTTGACATCCATGGTGGGCAAATTATTTGAAGGCTTGTTAAGGGATCACATTTGAATGCCATTATGAGCCACAATCAGCATGGCTTTATGAAAGAAATTTGATTGCTTTTTATGATGAGGTAAGTAAGATGCTGGACAGTTGAAAAGCAGTAGAATGCTTTCTAAACTAAGGGCTGTGGGGTTTAATGAAGTCATTTGCACATTGATAAGAAACTGGCTACAGTATAGGGTACAGAGGGTGGTGTTAATGGTACATTCCCTACTTGGAGTAAGGTTCTTAATGGGGTCCCTCAGTGCTTGGTATTGGGTCCACTTTAATTTAACTTGTTCATTAATGACTTAGGGCAGGGCTGTCCAACTGGCGGCCTGCGACCCCCCCTTCTGTGGTCCCCCACATGCTGTGTCTGCTTACCATATGTAAACTTTAAAAGGTATCACTACAGAGAGTAACTGGCCCCTGCATAGTTTAAACCTCAAATTCAGACTCTATTCCCCTGTATTGTTCAACCTATGATCCCCCTGCATTGCTCACACTTGTGACACCTCTTTTGTTTATATCCTAAAGACCTGTACTGTTCTACCTGAGACCCAGACTGAAACTGCCCACATTGTTCACCTGTTCACACCTTATTCAAAATGCTAATGGGGCACCAGCACTGTGTCACTGTATGTAGTACATATTAGAATGAAAGGTTTCCCACTCTCCTGCTCTGTTCCGCCTTCCCTCCCTTGCCCAGTACTGCTTGTGTGTGCCATTCTCTGCTTACTCAATGCTGCTTGTGTGTGCCATTCTCTGCTTGCCCAGTGCTGCTTGTGTGTGCCATTCTCTGCTTACTCAATGCTGCTTGTGTGTGCCATTCTCTGCTTGCCCAGTGCTGCTTGTGTGTGCCATTCTCTGCTTACTCAATGCTGCTTGTGTGTGCCATTCTCTGCTTGCCCTACGCTACCTGTGGAATGTAAGCTTGTTAGCGGTTTGTTCTTGGGGTTTGTTAGCATTTGGGAATTTGGAAATTGTTGTTAAGGGCCCCTAAGGTGTTTAATCATGTGTTGGGGGTTGTTGTATTATCCACAGTGGAGGATGAGGCATATGGATTTAAGGGTATGTTTTTAACATAAATTAAATTTTTCATTATGAGTGATGAGGGATTTCCCTGCAGTTTGCACAAACCATTTGGTTTTTTGGTGTGCTACCACCGTTAATGTGGATATGATCTTAAAAGTTCTTGTGGTAGTATGGGTGTGGTTTACAGTGGGTGTGGTTTAAAAGGGGGAGTTACCAACACTGACTTCCATTATTGGCCCTCCACCACAGGATCTTGACAAACTGGCAATCTGGGCAGCTAAGTGGCAAATGAGATTCAATGTTGATAAATGTAAAGTCATGCACCTGGGATGTAAAAATATGCAAGCCACTTGTTACCTTAATGGGACTGCACTAGGCAAATCCATTATGGAAAAGGACCTTGGAGTCCTTGTAGATGATAAACTTGGCTATAGCAAGCAATGCCAGTCAGCAGTATCAAGGGCAAATACGGTCTTTATTTACAAGCAGGTCCCTCACAAGAGGGCATCCATTCCAATTAGAAGAAAGGAGGTTCAGTCTAAATATTCGGAAGTGATTATTTACAGTGAGAGCTGTGAAGATGTTGAATTCTCTCCCTGAATTAGTCATACAGGCTGATACATTATATAGTTTTAAGAAGGGGTTGGATAACTCGTAGTACAAGTTGATCTAGGGACTAGTCCGATTGCCATCTTGGAGCCAGGAAGGTATTTACACCTCTGAGGCAAATTGGAAAGGCTTCAAATGGGTTTTTCTTGCCTTCCGCTAGATCAGTGATCCCCAACCAGTGGCTCGTGAGCACCATGCTGCTCTCCGACCCCTTGGATGTTGCTCCCAACCCCTTGGATGTTGCTCCCAGTGGCCTTAAAGCAGGTGCTTATTTTTTAATTCTTGGCTTGGAAGCAAGTTTTGGTTGCATAAAAAACTTGTACTGCCAAACAGAGCCTCCTGTAGGCTGCCAGTCTATACAGGGGCTACCAAATAGCAAATTACAGCCCATATTTGGCACCCCAGGAACTTTTTGCATACGTATGTTGCTCTCCAACTTTTTTTTACATTTGAATGTGGCTCACGGGTAAAAAAAGATTGGGGACCCCATGTTCTAGATCAACTAGCAGTTAGGCAGGTATATACAGACTTAAGTTTGAACTTGATGGTCGTGTGTCTTTCTTCAACCTAGCTTACTATGTTACTATGCTAATTGCAATTTGTAGGGCAGGAAAGAATCTGAGAAAAACAGAGCTGCAGGTGAACGTTAACTAGAGTTCCTCAATGCTGGGTAAAGGATTACTTGCGTTCACCAATTTGGTAAAAGAGGGCCTTTACACATACAACAATAGCTCAGAATTATTATTTTTTAAAGTTTTTATTTTTCATTTTTCAATCAAAGATAGAATAGAGAGAGAGAGAGAGAGAGAGAGAGAGAGAGAGAGAGAGAGAGAGAGAGAGAGAGAGAGAGAGAGAAAAGCAGAGATCAAGAATAGATGGAGCAGAACATGGTACTGAAGCAATCAGTCGTAAGAAGTGCATTTTAACAATTCACATTTCCTAACATATTGACCGGGTTATCTTTCTGGGTCAGCCAGGAGCCCCAGATAGTATCAAACTTCTGTGGGCAGCCTCGGGCAAGGTATGTCAGCTTTTGTTTTGGCAGTGAGCTGTTAACTAGGTTCAACCAAAATGGCAGGGACTGTGGGGCGGTAGATTTCCAATTCAAAAGTATGGCTTTCTTTGCAAAATAAAGAAGCTGGAGATAGCAGATCCTGGTGCAGTTGTTCAGTCCCATGTCTTCTGCTACTCCCAATAGACAGGTCATCGGAGATAAAATTCTTGGCAAGTCCAAAGCTTCCGAGGAGTAATACACAATGTCCTACTTACATCAGAATTTAAATGAAAAGAATGAGTGGAGCTCTAAAAATATCTAGAAGGCATTTCTATGGAAATATATAGAATAGCTAAGAAGGCGTTACTTGAGTAAGAACAATGTCACACAGGGCAATTCTGTGCTGTGATGTTGCACGAGTCTGCAAATACATGGCATGGTTAATGGCACCTGCATCATGGCACCCGCACTGTAAAGCTAGGACTGGTCTGCGCATGCAGGATGATGTCAGCACTCTGCTAAATGATGTAAAATTGATCATTAAAAGGACCACTGATGCCAATAGACATTGTATGCTCATTAGGTGGACCTTACAGTTGGTAGTTCCTCCTGTGAGCACAGTGTTATTGATCTCCTGGTATGGGCTTTTGGCCTGTTCCAGAACCTACATTTTTTACTGCCTGCCCTGATCATTTGTCTGAATTTGGGTTTTGAGCCCGTTAATCCCCTCTGGTACCTTACATTACTTGCCTGTTTACCTTGCATACCGTGCCTGTTGCAATACACGGTATTTTTCTTTGTAGCTTGTACTTGATCCAAACTAAGTTATAATGAATCCTTACTGGAGGAAACCCCAGCCTATTGGGTTTATTTAATGTTTACATGATTTTAAACGAAGATTCAAATTAAAGAATTATCCATTATCCGGAAAGCCCCAAGCATTCAGCATAAAAGGTCCCATATCTATACCTACTTTTCTGTCTTGTTTAAAATGCCTGCACCTTAATATAGGTCCTGAAAGTATCCCGGTTCCTGCTTCACTTCACACTCGGTAGGTGGGTTTTAAAACTTCCTCAATCCCCAGGTATTTTATTGCTATAAGAGAGACAATGAGCATTAATTGAGTCCAACCTGACCATTGGCAGTAGCTAGGCAACCACCCAGGATGAAGTTGAATGTCCCTTTGAGTCAGCCTAGAAGACTTCTTTATTAGGGCATGTAAAGACAAAAAAATAAAATCCCATTTTTACTTTCTTTAATGAAAAATAAACCTCTCCAATATACTATAATTAAAAAATGTGTACCATTTTCATAAGAAACCTGACTGTATGCAGTGAAATTCTTCCTTCATTTACTGCTGTGGATAGGAAATGGGAGATGGTCCCTAACTGCTCAGCAGGGAAACAATCATACTTATGAACAGCAGGGGGAGCCCCCCCCTTACTTCCCAGCCATGCAGAACTCAAGCAGCTTTGTTTATGACGATCCCTTAGCAGCCCAGACCACACTGAGCATGTGCACAGTCTTAGTCTTGCAAAGATGTTTAACCAAGTTACAAGATGGTGACCCCCTGTAGCCAACTTTGAAAGCATAAATTATTTGTTTGATTAGGCTTGTGGTGCAGTAAGTTCATGTTTATATTTAGTATACAAAATACAACATTTCTAGCCTTATTCTATTTTAGACTTTACATGCCCTTTATGCCCAAAGTCCAGTTTTATTGAGAAGAGTCTGCTAGACCTCAGAAAACAATAGTTAGCTAGATTGCAGAGTCATGCTGCTGGACTAAGTGCATACAAATAACCCCTGTCTTGGTATATTCATGTTATGCACAAAGGTAACAACTTCTAGATTTAAATGTAGCACAAGTAATGGAAATGGAAATTATTTTGGGTTGGATGAGGCTTAAGAAAGAATCCTGTGCCTATAGGAGCTGCCCAATGTTTTAATATAGGTCAACAGATATCCGTTTGGGACTTAGGCACCAGGCAAATGCATAGTACCTACAGAGTACTTAGTACGTACAGCTAATCGACATCTGTGCAGTAAATACATTGCAGAAGTGCAATTTATTCAGAAAGAGCAGAGGAAAGATAACCCTTTTATGAAAGAAAAAAACTATCAAATTAGCTAGTTGAAAAGAAAAATATCAGTAATAAAGTGGAACAGAAGGATAACACAAGCCGTTGTTTATGTTCATATGCATTACATACAATACATACCTAAATAAATACAATATTTGGTGCAGTGTTCCTTCCACGTTTCTACAAAATGTATTTTATATATTCATACCCCTCAACTGAAATGGACTGGATGTGCACGACAAGTGAGCTGCTCTAATGTGTCTCTTTTTACTAAATGTTACCATTAAGTTGTACAAAAATTAGTTTCCCCATAAGTCCTGCAGGTTGACCAGGTGACTTCGGCCTAGACATGACGGAAGTCCCTCAGCTTGTGCTGGTTTATCTGAATATGTGTATGGTCAATTTCACTCTGCAGAACCTAAAAAGAACCCTTCTCTATATTACTCTGCTCTAGTAGCCTATCCAGTCCTGTTGAAAAGGCTGATTAGTTTAAAGGAGACTGGTGAACTGCACTATGGACTTTGCTGCTGCTTAGGCTTTGGCAGTGACTTGATCCCTTATTTGTCCTTCCTCACATATCAACATTCTATTTATAGGAGAAGAAGGGTATGTGACCAAAGCCATTAGCCTCAAGCATTTAAAATCAAGTATTTGCCTTGATAATGCCAGTCCATGAGTATGGAATACATCACAGTAATTCCAAATATATATTTTAACAGGGTTGTTTGAAGTGCCCGGTGCCATGATTGGAGAACTTGGAATTCCTAGAATATCTTTATTTGGCACTGTAGTCTACACTACAGAACTCTCATCCATTTAACGTGGTGTTAAAACTACTCATAATACAGTTATTCCTTGACATATCCTTTGTCACTGTGGGGCCTTACCGACAGGTTGATCTTGTACTTACATCCCTCCGCCAGCTTCTTCTTAAATAACCAAGAGTCACGAGAATTTGAGCTAAGGAAAAGACTAGCAAAGTCTCACCCACTCCAATATACAGTACATATTGTAACGTCTACCAGGAATTCTAAATCAGGAATAACAGAGAATAACTCCCCCCTTTAAATGGGATAATTCTTTCCAAGAACTCTACATCTAGGATATCAAGAATAAATCCTCTAAGGAACACTACTGTTGGTTTAAAAAGTAATAACCCCTCCCAGGAATTCTCCATCTGCTTTTACAGCAAGAACTCTATATCTGGGATAAACTGCAAGAGGTCTTCTCTGCAACTTTACATGTGGGTTCTTCCTCCCAATGCCCTTTAGAAATTCTGTTGGGAGGCACAAGTTACAACTGCCTGGTTACTGCTGTGATGACTGAGTTTGGGGGCAGAAAACCATTACCCTTGTGACATTTGATTTAGCGGGTGGCCCTTCTTTCTGTTCTCCTTACACAATGTCTCCAATTTCAAAAGAGAGATGAAATCTCCATTCATTTCTCGTGCTCCGTTTTCCTTTTTGTGTATTGCTATAACCTTGTCAGATCTCCAGCTCTGTGACTCCAACTGGTGCAAAGGAAATTCTGAATGAATGTCAAGATTAGAAGAGTTCTACTGGGGCAGTCAGGATACTTTATCACCCCACTGCTCAGCCCTTAATGCAATAACAGATAGACCATCTCTGCCGCTTCTTGAGGATTTGCATACACGTTCAGTTTAGAGAAGAGATGACACTCTGTCTTTTTATAGAGCTGTCATGATGGAATAATAATATACCGGAGATCCATCCATCTATTTCACTTTCCAGAGCACGACTCTGCCATTTGTTCCTTGGGATACATCAAGGACTTGTATACAATGCCCACCTGTCAGACAAATCCCAAAAAATGAAAAAACATTCCTGTCAGACAGCATCAAAGACTACAAAGGTACACTATGTACCAGCCAGACAGATCTGGAGCCAAGTACAGTGTATTCCTGTAAGGAACTTCCTTAAGCACATTCAGTACCTTCTTCTTCTAATGTATAGTAACCTTACAGCATTCTCATAGACAGAGCACATAGGTTAATCCTTCATATAAATACACCCTTTATATTTCCTCATATCACCTATGCATGCATTAGGGCAGATTAACTTAAGGGCGAAGTGACTAACACTGGGTTACCGTTTTTCACATCGCTGATTTACTGACGGGCGCAGGCATAACTTCGCTAGTGAAAGAGACAGACGCTAGCGCTCATTCACACTCTATCGGCAGGCAAATTTTTTGCTCCGGCAAATGGACGTTACGCCGCAAATTCACGAAGATGCAGATTTTTACTGAACGTTGCCTCTTTCGCCAGACTTGCCTTCGCCAGCTCAGTTTCTAAGTCCAAAAAATTGCTGCCGTCTTTTCCTTTTTTCAGAGTGATAGCCTGCAAAAGTCCTTAAAGGGGAAGGAAACCTAGTTGGCGCAAAAACCCTCCCTCCCGTGTGTTGCCCACCCTCCCTCCTCCCCCCTGGCCTACCCGTCCCGCTGGGCAAATGCTCCTAACTTGTTACTTACCCTTCTGCGCAGGTCCAGTCCAGGGAGTTCACAGACGACATCTTCTTCCACGCGAGGGTAAGTAACAAGTTAGGGGCATTTGCCCAGCGGGACGGGTAGGCCAGTGGGGAGGAGGGAGGGTGGGCAACACACGGGAGGGGGGGAGGGGTTTTGCACCAACTAGGTTTCCTTCCCCTTTAAAAAATTTTTTTGGGTAACCGGGTTCCCCCATACATTTTCTAACATATGGAACATAAACTATACAGTGGACTCATGTGTAGGGCAATATAACAACTTTATTGTCTTTATTAAGGTTCCCTGGACTTGTGTAATGTAATGTATTTGCTGCAACATATACGTCCATTCAACTTTAAATTTCCCGCCGTATGCAAATAAGTCTGAACGACGACCTCTAATGATGTTGCGATAGGATTTCCTTACATTGCCAGCCTTCAGCGCTCTGGATGCAACTTCACATTTTAGTAAATTAGCACACATATAAGGTCAATTCTACCTCCAAATAACCAGATAGCAAGATGTTAAAGAAGCAGTACTGTATACCTTATTTTTAAAAATGAGTTAAAAGATTAGGACTTGTGCTGAACATACTTTTTGCCAGTTGTTTTTAATTAGGAAATATTTATTTTTTTGTTATATTCTTGCACTAAACAGATCAAAATCTGAAATAAAGTAAAGTGTAATTAACACAATCAAAATAAATTACCAGTCAACAGAGAAGCTCTCTGTATAAACAACCCCCTTTCCCCAGCTACAGTTTCTATGATAAGTAGCATGTCATTATGGAGAGGCTTCTCAGCTGACTGAAATTGTTTTAATGGGACTACTTACTCAATTTCAGATATTGCCCTGTCTAGTGCAATAAGTCTACACCTATAGATTTTTACAAATTAAACCTATTTTCAGCACAAGCCTTATTTGTTGCACTAATATTGGCCCTATCTGCTTATAAAAAGCCTTTTGCACACAGAAGCCCACCCCCAATACTTGCAATGAAAGATTCCCTCCTTAGTTTAGATGTAGAGATGTGATTAGGGCGACAAGGATCCAGTTCTGGATGTTTTTTTTAACCCGATTCCTCTTAACTGTAAATAGTAACATGAAATAAGGCCTCAAAATACAGAGTGGATCATTTTCTTCTAACCAACACGGGGTTAGTAAATCTGTAACCAAATCACAACCCTGACACTTTGTACTGCCTTTATGATTCTCTGCCCATGGCTCCATGTTGATAAGCTTCAGGCATGGACATGGCCCCAAACCTCTTTACATTGTATTGCTTTGGTGTCTGCTCTAATATACCAAGTGATTAGTTCAGGTCTGAAAAACAATAAGGGGAATGAAGCCCGCATAGGGCAGAAATGGGGTTAAGCAAGGCCCTCCTTCCCCCTACGGTGCAGCGTTTAGCATCCCCCAACCCTTCCCAGCTAGCCCCCAGGTGAGAGCAATGGAAGGGGGCTAGCAACAGCTGGAAAAGGAAGGGCTGGCTGGGGGAGAAGTCAGAGGAGGAGTGTTATGCAGGGCAGGGTTTTTAAGGGGATGCGGTTCTTGAGGGTCTCATTACTCACCTGTTTTTTGTTTGTGGCTGCAGTTAGGGTTGCCACCCGTACGGTATTTTAGCAGGATAGCAGGTAAAACACCTGCCAAGGCCGGGGCCAGTATTACAAATTTACTGGCAATGTAGTAGCCAGTAATTTGTAATACCCTTAAGAAAAGCCCTTGGCCTTCAGTGGAAACGTACCTTTTCTTCATCCTCTCGGCATCTCACAACGTGGTCCCTCCCCCTTTTTGCAGCAGGACTCCCCCTCGGCCCCCGTCCCTTTTTGTGCCACGACCCGCCCCTTTAGTTCCCGTCCCCTCCACTGGCCGGTAAGTTTTTTTCTTTTTTTAAAAGGTAGCAACCCTATTTACAGTGCAAGCCTACCTTGAGTGAGTCACGAGTGTGCATCAGTCACGAGACTGCAGGGTCTTCTCTGATGCATGCAAGAGACTGGGTTAGCGCCATTTATGCACAATGAGGGAGCAGGGGGATGGGTAAAAAGGCGGTCACTGAGTGCGCCTGGCCCTGTAATCCCTGCTTCATGTTTGGAAACCTTTTGGGAATTGAGCCCACGTTTTTTGTGTTACAAAAAATTTTTGGCAGTGAGCCCACGTTTGGAGAATGAGAGCCACAGCTGGGGTCAGGGTGTACCTAGACTTTGATTCTTTAAAGGGGACCCGTTACCCAAAAAAATTATTCAAAAATCCTATTTTATTATTAAGAACTTTAATTACACTGTATAAATTATTTGAATAGTGTTTCCATCAGTCTGGGAATTCATAATTCTAGCAAGCAGGCAGGAGCCATTTTGTGGACACTGTTATTAAGACAAGCCTTGTATCATATCAGAATCTTGTTTGTGCACCAGAATGGGGGACCTGATGTCCATCCCCATGCCCTGGCTACACAATTAAACAGTGAAGAGAACGGGGGAATGTGGGGAGAGCAGTGACATGTAGGAAGTACTGAATGGAAAGTGAAAGCAATTGTCTGCCCTACCTCTATGCCTAGGCATAGAGGAGGGGCAGACAGTATTTGATTGACAGCTGAGATTTTTAAATGAGCTTACAACAGCTATGAATGCTTTAATAAAAATAGAATATGGATTTCATGTTTAATTTGAAAATTACTTTTATTATACAGATTTTTGTGTCTGGGCAACAGGTCCACTTTAAACTGTTAAATAAAGCCTGTGACCTCCACAGATTTTTGCCATAATATGTCTCTGTGGTTTTTTTTTTATTGTACAACCTGGGGGATAGGGGGTTCCTTGGCCTATAACCAGTATGAAGATGGGCTACACAGCTTAGTGCAGAATAGCATTCCAGAGGCAGTACAGGGCTGCACATTTCTAATAAGCAAACGTACAAGCTTGTGCCTCGTCACACTTGAATTGTCAGCCGCTAGAAGGGGTATTCAGGGGACCTAGGATTTTCCAAATAATGGACCTTACCGTAATTTGGATCTTCATACCTAAATTCTACTAGAAAATCATGTAAACATTATATAAACCGCATTGGTTGGTTTTGCCTCCAATACAGATTAACTATATCTTAGCTGGGATCAAGTACAAGCTACAGTTGTATTACTACATAGAAAAAGGAAGTCATTTTTTACAAATTTGGATAAAACAGAGTCTGTGGGAGACAGCCATTCCGTAATGCGAAGCTTTCTGGATAATGGGTTTCCAGATAACAGATCCCATACATGTATAACACAACAACTGTAAATTATTCTAAAAAAAAAGTACTTGGTATTAATATGACAAAGCCTGTTTATTTGCTCTTAACTATGAAGCCAATCATAAGGCTTTGCCTTTAATATTAGGATTTAGGGGTTGGCAGTAAATGATATGCATTGAGTTGCACAAATGAGCTCACTGACAATCTTATAAAAGCAGTAGAGGCAAAGGCTTCATCCCTGAGCTGGCACTGCCAATATTGTTTATGATAAATGAACTCTCTCCAGTACGGTTCTAGCTAAATAAATTCACCCATCAGTCCTCAAAATTAATGCAAAGGAATAAAAAGGCAGATTTAATTAAGTCTCTGTTACTAATGTTAGTGATTTGTAAATGGGCAGCAAAACACAAGAGGCAAATGCAATGCACAAATGCAAGCTGAAATACAACTACACCCAATTCAGTATGAACAAATATATAAATGTTTTCATAAGGAGATCCTACAGTCATCAAACTGGCAATACAATGCAGCTGAAACAAACTATACACATTTTGCAATGATTGAAAGTGTTTAAACAATGTAAACTATGAAATCTAATGTAAATCAGTAAATTTCCATAGCCCAATATCCATTTGCTCCAAGTATCTTTCGCTATGTATCGCAGTGGCATGAGACGAATGCATTTTCAGTGAATGAGAAGTGTAAAATGAATGAGGGATTTCATATGAATGTGTGTTCAGCAGGAAGATGAATGTGCTACAGGATTAATGAGTGTGGAAGCAAATGAATAATAGCATGGGAAAACTAATTAGAACAGATAGATAAATGAGCAGTGCAATCTACTGCAGAACAAATGTGTAAGAGTGCTGCAAGATAGAAGTAGCAAACAAAGGGTGAGTGAATGAGTGGCACAAGAAAGATGAACCATGGACACAACGAATAGCAAAATCGCTCTTTTCAAGCAATTACTATAAACAGGTGCAAGATCCCTTATCTGTAAATTTGTTATCTAAATTATCGAAAGGCTCCACCCATAGACTCTAGTTTAAGAAAATCATTCTAATTATTTTAACGATATCCTTTTTCTCTGTAATAATAAAACAGTATCTGGTACTTGATGGTGACTAATCTGCATGAATCCATATTGGTTATTTCGTGTTTAAGGGGGTTATTTATCAAAATCCCAAAATATCTCATTTTCTGAAAGCTACTGCAACCAAATCCGCACAGGTTTTTTCCCCGTTATTTATCACTACATTTTTCCAAAAATCTCCTGTGCAGGAAAAAAACTCAAAAAAATTGTGAAAAAATTTTGAATCGAATGAATTTTTTGAACTCTGATTGCACGAAACCCAGCTCAGATCAGAATATCTTCGGGATTCTCCCGTTGACTTATATACAACCTCAGGTCTGAGATGCTGGATTTTCAGATTCTGTCGTTTTCCATCCTTGGGGTACAATACATCCTGAAAAGATTGAAGTTTTTTTTCCACTAGAATTTTTCAAGTTATTGGTTTTCAGACTTTAATAAACAGTCCCCTAAATGTTCTTTAGCAGGGGAGTTATTTACTAAACTCCGAATACCCGAAAATCCCCGAAATCCGAAAAATTCGTGATTTTTTTTGTTATAATAGGCTTTTAAAAAAATCTAAAATTTTTCAGAATTTACTAAACCCTGAGGGCTAAAAAGCCCGGATATAAAAACACGGCATCTCAAACCTGTCAAGGTTGCATAAAAATCAATGGGAACAGTCCCATTAATTTTTGGTTGTTTGCGGGTTTTGGGCAATTTCACGATGTTTTCAGAGCTTTCGGGTGATAACTCCCAAAAAATTCCGGGGAAAATTTTACGAAAAAATCGTGAAAATCTGAGCTTTTCCCGCAAAGGTAATTTTCGGGAAAATGTATGATAAATAGGTGTTAAAAACCCGAGCGGCTTAGATCGGAGTTTGTAGCAGCCGATAATGAGATAAATTTAGACCTTGATATACCCTTAGTATATAGAGTCAAATTCTGGAAAGACTCCATTTCTGGAAAACCTCAAGTCCTGAGCATTCAGGATAATAGATACAAAACCTATACGTGTATCCGCACCTTTACCTGAAAAATGTACAGTGTAGCATTTAAAAGAAGCAGAAGAGTGGCACCAGACAAATGAGTTTGGCACAAGATGAATGATGGTGGTAAAGGAAGGAGCAGGCTGAAAGATTGTGAGGGAAGTAAGCAGGCCCGGATTTGTGGAAAGGCCACCTAGGCCCGGGCCTAGGGCGGCAGGATTTTAGGGGGGCGGCATTCTGTCCAACCACACCCACATTGGTTCAAAACACTGGGGATACGCAGGAGATACATTCATTTTTTAAATTTCCAGTGCACCAACCCCCATTGCTCCAATCCAGATGATGAAAATTTGCACAAATAAAGGGGAGGGTCAGGGGCGCCCACTATGTAAATCCGGCCCTGGAAGTAAGGTTGTAAAATTTGAGGTCAATAGTCAGGTTTTTGATCCTCTAAGGTCCAGACTGGCAATCTGTAGATTCCAGCAAATGCCAGAGGGGCTGCTGTATGATGTCATAGACAGTCACCATTTATTGGGCCTGTGGGGGAAGATATGCACATTGAAGGAGTGATGTGAAATCAGTAGCGTAACTAGGAGACCATGGGCCCTGGTACAAGAACAAATCTGACATTGCATATATAAAAAGTATAATCCCTTGAATATCCCTTTGCATGACCAACAATACGGCTGCTTTCTGTTAGAATAGACAATTACATGCTATAACTCCTGGCTTAAATGCTTGTTACAGTCCCGGAAACAATTTTATGAAATATTTTGCCCATAACTTTACAATGGTCTAACAGCAAATGGCCTGGTATAAATAATAAATACCCACTCTGCTCTTGTTTGCATGCGTTGGAGATTAGTGCACGGAACCCGGCGATACTTAGGAGCTGAGAAATAAACACTTAGGCTGTTTGTGCCAATTTACGTGGTACAGGATCACTTCTAAATAAACATGTAACCATTTGCAGGTTCGGAATATTAAACATCATTTGCAATTCAAATACTGAAATTAAATAACAATTTTTTTTTAAAAAAAAAAAAAAAAAGAAAACAGATTTGGACTATTCCCTGCCTGCTGTACTGTGACTGCCATCTCATGGAAAAATGCATGAAATGCATGTGATGTAATTGCCTGTCTCCAACTGTATGCAGTGTATGCCATCAAGTGGACAATCGGATATAATACAGAACAAGTCCAAAACTTGCACTACCAGAAGGTTTGTATTATGTACACTTTTATTTACATTACAGCACTGTTTGTGTATGGAACGCGGTGCCCTATTTCAACAACAAATCCCAATTATTAACTACCCTACTATTCCCCTATTCATATAATTACAGTCAATGTATTTTATTCATAAGTAAACATGTCTATTGGCTTTTATCTTCCAGTCTCTGCAACCTCTGTGTGCAGATTTATTTAATCAGAGAGGGGAAGAGCAGGGAGGACTGTCCCGGAGCAAGTCCCAAATCCAACACGATAACCCTCTCCTTGGCAGTAACCTGTCATAACATAAACAGATAGTGTGAGTTGGAATGCTCACAGGAAACTAATGTACATTTCATACTACTGAAATAGACATCAGCTGCACCATTTAAGTACAGGTTGGCTATGGCCAGATGGAAGTCTGAGCATTCCCAAGAGAAGCCAATGGGAATACTGTACAGACTGTTCACTGGTTCCAAGCCAGAATGTCAAGAAGGAATCTTCAAATTTACCTGCTATAGTCACAGTGTCCCCATCTTGCAGGAATGTCCTCTTGTGTCCATCTCCGAGATCTACAGGTTTGCTTCCTCTCCAGGACAGTTCCAGCATTGAGCCAAAGCTTCCAGGGTCCTGCCAGAAATGATACCAATGTGAAACCCAAGGCTGGAAAGTTCAGTCCCTACTACGCAGGATTCATGAAAACATAGGCATCATTTAAGCAGTTTCTTAAAGTGATATTGACATGAAAAAAATACTCTTCAAAATAGTAATGTATGTTAAAAGATACTCATGTTGATCCTTTTTCACTGGTAGATTTGCTTTATACCCTCATAGAGGAACACGGGGGATCGGATAGGTAATGTAAAAGCATTGGGAAAATACTTTTATGGCAAAATTATAAATACAGTAGCATACAAAGACTCTGTAATGATATATGTATGTAGCAAACCCTTGAGTGCACTTTAGCAGTGTCAGTTATAGTGTATGACCAGGATTATTTCTGCTTGTATTGAGCCATTGACCCACTTGTACCTGAGCAACTCCGTGTAACTCCCGGTACCTTGAATGCTCCTCTTTTGTTGAAAGATCCAGATCACAGAAAAGTCTCTTGCAGCAAATAACAGGTTTATTAACAGTGAACAGTTCAAATGAAGGAATTTACAAACACTTAGATGTAATTCAATATAATATTAACAGAATCCCTGCCAGAGGTGAAATAAGCAAAATATAAATTACAACACTCCTAAAGCAACTCCTCCTAGAGGTAGAGCACTGGGTATAGGGGTCCTCGGCCTCGGGTCTTGTATATTGACACCCTATCTGGTCCTCAACTCACCCACTGAAATCCCTACACTAGTGGCTCACACACCACGGGGTCCTTACCCCATTAATCCTCCTTGTTGGAGCAGAAGCTGCTCACTATCTTCCCTGAGCCTTCCTCTTGCTCCTAGAGTAACTATGACAAAACGGACTAACCCAATCTAAGCTTTTACCAGACTGTAGCACTGGAACTGTAACAACCTCACAGAGAGGTAAGATCCCAGGAAAGACCTTGAGCACATGGGGCTATATTCCTTTTATACTTTGTGCTGATTGTATTTCAATACGACCCAAGTCGTGTAATAGCAAAGCAGGTTTTCTCCTGCTTTGGTTTTATTCTCATGTTTACCATTAAGGAGCAATGCAACCAATTTCTGACTTCATTTTCATCTCTACAATGCTCAGATCTTCTCCAGCCTGCAGGAAAGATTTTTTTGGAAGGGGGGGCAGTGGGGTCTGGGTCTGAATCATTGTCTCTCATTGTATTTAATGTATTTGGGGCTAAAGTTCCCACTGCCTCTCACTGTATTTATTGGATATGGGGCTAAAGCTCCCACTGCTTTCTTTGTGTGTTGAGTGAAATGATGGGAATGAATAACAGTGTTGCCTTGTAGTGACTGGGTTTCTCCTAAATAGAGCAATCATGTAAGGCAGTTACAGTCAATATGAAAGATTCTGTGGGCTTCACATGTGGACCCTAAATATTTATAAATGAATGTAATGTAAGTGTTTTATAAGCAGGTTAGAGGGACTAATAGTTATTCTGCCATTAAATTCTATATCTCTATGCAGAGTCTCAGCTCCGGCAGGGGCATAGAGGGCAGGGAGAGAATGCTTATTAACTGCATAGAGGGAAAATGGGAGAGAATTATTAGAAACATTCAAATATATCAAGGGAATGAAGAGAGGGAGCCCTGTCTATTTGCGCTTTATTATTAGACAGAGTTTTCAAATTTCATTTAGTTGTGCTGTATTATTTGAAAGTATTTTGCCACCTGCTGCTGACGCAGTATTTCAGTAAACTCACAATCCTTTTGAGGCTCATTTATAAACACAGGACAATGTGCACATGGGCAGTAACCCGTAGCAAGCAAGTGATTGGCTTGCCAGCTGCAGATTGACCAATGAAAGCAAAAATGTGATTGATTGCCATTAGTTACTGCTCAGATACAGGTTTGCATAGTGTTTATAAACTAGGCCAACTAAGTTTGCAGAGGTACAGTATCCCATGCCAAACAATTAATAGGTTTAAAAGCAAGCATCCTATTGGTTACTGCACCTGGGAAAATGTTGTGGCTTTTAATAAACAAAGGCATTAGCCTAATTCTTTTTGGACTGCATGGTATCAGTCTTTTCATAAGGTATTGGTTCTTTACAGAGAGACTGGTACCAGAAAGTAAACCACTTTTTACATATCATAACAGTGTCTTTGAATGCTATTTAGTATTTTGCCATAAAAGTATTTGCTTGATGCTTTTACGTTACCTATTTGAACTCGCATGTTCCTCTATGAGGGGGCTGCCATATTTGTGCAGCAGCAGTACATTAGCATTAGAAACTCAGGATAAGAAGGGACATTCATGTTGGCAAATCAAAAGCAGTGAAAAATGATTAACATGACCTATAGGTACTTTTTAATGTAATTTCCTGCCCACAACAAAGCAGATGTAATGTCCTGTTACATACCATTACTAAAACCTCCCTTTGATTGGATTATGCTGATTTCTGCAACAAAAATGGTTATTTCTATAATAGTAGTAAACATTGTACATATTGGTTAATGCTCACCGGCCCACTTATGGTCCCGGACGCTAGGAGGTCTCCAGGTCGTACGTTGCACCCAGTAACTGTGTGGTGAGCCAGCTGCTGCTTCATTGTCCAGTACATGTACTGCAAAGCACAGAACGTTAGTTTGGCACAATCTAATCTAGGGTGCTTTGTTGTCTGTATGAAAGGCATGATTTTCTTTTATAAGCCTGGAATTTACATGGTACAAAATATTATAAAAATTATTTTCATGCACTTTCGTGTTACACTAATTTGTATTATTATTTTTGTTTAAGTTTTTTATATATTTGCTCAACCAACATTTTTCTTTGTTTGCAGACGCACTCATGATGTGAGACAGATTTCCCCAGTTCTAATTCTAGCAGTTTGTAATGCACTACTGACAGAGCAGGGTTGGGTTGATGCAGAAAAAAAAATTAGGTTGAAGAAGGTAGGGTTGGACTGGGTCAGTGGGACACCAGAAAAAACCTGGTGGGCTCATGGCCTTCATAGGCCCCACCAGCTCAGATCTGCTCCCACCTGCCTGGCAATCAGTGCTACATTATCTCTCCCTGCCCCAACCAATGCAAGAAAAGCAGGCAAGGGGGACATGAAGTTGGAGGAGGGAGGGTCGGGGGTCCAGAGCTGGTGTGTGCGGGCCTGGAGCCCCCCAGTCTGATACTGGAAGAAGGTCACTAATAAAACATTTACAGCTCCCATTGGTTGGTTTGTGAGCAGGGCCCTCGGATACAATTTATATTCTGCGACCTTTGTTTAAGTTACTGTAAGATGCCTTTTCATTATTCATTAATGTAAAGTGCAGAGTAACGTGCTGATTTTATATAAAAAAAAACAATGGCTATGATGATGAAAAATAAACAGAGGGAGAAAAGCAAATGTAGAAAACAAAATGGGTAATGCTGGAAATAGGTGAGAGAAGAGGAAAAAAAGGACAGGTGGATCTGGTCGTGGGACTGGTGAAGAGAAAGAAAAAGAGTAAAGGACTGAGGGCAACGTTCCTTTCAGCCTACACAACAAATACCAAGGATTACACAGGCAATTTGGTAGGCACAGAGACATAATACTAACGAATACATGGCCCACAGAAGGCTCCAGTCACTGACACTCAACCAAAAAAACATATCAATCTGTGGATTAAGTAGAGCTCAGAGAAGAGCTGAAAATTTTATACCAATTCAAAAGGTGATATTCACGGTGCAATCACTTCCATGCCCCACCTACAGAATATTTACTCTTTCTTATGTTCATTAAAATAATGTGTAATGAGCACATTAAAAACCCAAGTATAGCGTATATAGTGTTATTTACCTTATAGTTAGATTTACATATAGAAACTGGATTCTTCATTCCTTTCCCTGTTAAAAAGAAGCAACAATAAAAAAGAGAAATAACTGTTAAAGGTGAAAAGAACAAGGGAGATCAAGGGAGACCAATAGAGACACATGCACTGCTATCTACTCCATTCAATTTAGGGTCAGACAAGGAGTTTACCTTGAATGCAGACGCACAGGTTGATATCAAACCTGTAATTGGTGTTATCACGAAGGTAGGGCAGTGGCACAGGATCCTGCAGATAGAGATTATAACCTAGATTAGCCACTGTATTATGTGCTTCTTGGAAGAGGCTGAGAAAACACCAGTAATATTTTTGTGGACTTTTATTCACCATATTACTGTTGCAAAGACCCAAAGGTACTTTGCTTGCCTTGTTTGTGTGCACTCACTGATTATACCTATATTTATTTGCAACTAAGTGGGTATAGTCAAACTGTAAAAAAGCACCACTATAGTAGCACCACTATCGTTTATTTGTCGTATTTATAGATGATTAAAAGAACAGCTTGTACAATCACAGCCATTAGTCTAGTGTAGCAAAGCACATCTATATTCAGCATGGGGCACATAAATAAAGCTCTTATAATAAAGTACTGAATCATTGTTTTGATTTTACCCTTACTATCTTCCCAAGTCTCTCTCTTGTATGAGACTATAAATTAGGTGCCCGCCCTCCACCTAAGCCTTACAGTTAAGGAGGAGTTCATTGTACAGGTAGTTTAACTGGGAAGGATTGTTGATTAGCTGCAATCTCTTCCTTTTAACTCGAGAGAACTGTCACTGCTGACAAAAATTTTAGGCATAACAACATTTTCTGCAGAAAGAATACCACCACTGGGTGAGAAACTAGGTTGGCGCTAGTCCAAAGCATACCTAGAGACTATAGGGGTCATTAAAGTTTCCCTGGGGTGCGAGTGCTAGAGCACTAAAGGACACAAGAGCCCACCTTAAGGTGGCCATACACGGGCAGATTAAAGTGCCCGTGTGGGGGCTCCCGACAGGTCCTCCAGGTCAATATCAGGCCAAGAATCGGCCAGATATCGATCGGTCAAGTTTGATTTTTTTTTTTATAAGATCCAGGACCGCATCGGCTAGTTTATAGGGTCCTAGGACCCCTCAGAGACCATTCCTAGTATTGTAATCCGATCGTTCGGCCCCAGGGCCCAACGTTCAGATTCATCCGATATCGCCCAGCCGTTGGGCGTATCGGGTTAAGATCCGCTCATTTGGCGAACTTGCCAAATGAGCGGATCTTATAGTGTATGGCCAACTAAAGTTAGGGGACAGGTAGGAGATATTTACTGGATGGGAGATCTGCAGGCAGCTATTCAAGGGACTACCATTAGACCTATGCGCTTCATTTCTCTGTGCTTGTTTTCAGCACAGAGGAATTCACTCCATTGGTACAATAAAATAGCTAATTTGTGTCTATCAAAACAAATGACAGTATTTTGCATTATTTGCAAATACAAATATAAGAATTATCCCTTCAAAAATCACGTTACATTATTCTGCAAGGCTATAGCATCTGTATTGCAAATAAACTATTTATGGCATGTGCTGACATACAAACCCTTACTGCATAGCCAGTGGAAAGAACCATGGAAATAGCAATGCCAAGAGTAGTTCATTTGGAGTTATTTCCTTTCCCTTTGTTCCCAGAGCTTCTGTGGAATTGCTAAGAGCTCTGTCAGCAGAGGGATTAATGTGTCAAATGGCTTTTTTACTCCATGAATGTGTTATTCCAGAGATGGTGTGTTTAGTGCCCTAATGAGGTCCCTGGAGTATTTGCACAAGACATAGTTATTCCTCACCCTTACCTGCACTGGATTTGGCAGAACAAATGGCATAAGGGCTTCCATCGGTACAACCCAGGGAGAAATGGTGGTTGCAAAATTCTTACTTAGAAATGGCCCAAGTGGAACATATTCCCACTTTTGGATGTCTCTGGCTACAAGGAACATTAAATGTTAATGGTACATTGTATTTCAAATTCATTATTTAAAAAAAATGCAAATTAAGTCTGTACTAAGAATAACCAACCCAATGCCTTGCTACTATTACTAAATGCAGTCTTAGCCATTCAGTATCTGTCAGGGTTCTGATATATAGGCTTGGATGGCAGCTCAAGCATCTTCTGAAGCGTCTATGCTGCTAGGTTTGCCTTTAAAGTTTAAGCCCCACCGGATTGCCAGGTAATCAGTGGCTTCAATATTTGGGAGTGCGCCAAGCTCTTATAGCTACGCATCATTTAAAGGCTATACAGGTCCATGAAAATAAGCTGCTCACCTATTTAAATAGATCATCCACTAGGGGCTTAATTTCCGGTTTATATGCAGTGTTATTGCAGGCTAGCAATGACGCCCCATTGGAAACTCTTCGGGTTAAATGGGAAACAGCAGTGGATATTATTCTAGATGAGGAATGGCAAGAGGCCCTTGAGTCTTCTCAAATAGTCTCTGTATGCTATAAATTGAGAATGGTTCAATTATATGTACTACATAGGACGTATCTTACCCCAGTAAAATTGCACTTGATAAGCCCTGCTATACCTGAGGTCTGTAATAGGTGTGTTGTTGAGAAAGGTATGTTAGTACATATATTATGGGAATGTAATGTTATTAAACCTTATTGGGCTGAAGTGTTAAATTATCTAGATAATATTTCAGGCGTTGTCATTCCTAGAACATGTAAGGTCTGCTTACTGAATATCCTGGGTCATAAGGTCTCTAATCAGTATACCAGAATATTTATTCAAGAATCTCTCTTCTTGGCTAAAAAACTTATAACCCAAAATTGGAAAAGTAGAACTCCCCCAGAAATCCAAGTATGGATAAATGTCATACAGGATACTTGTAATTTGGAACGTATAATTTACTTTAAAAGGGGTTGTCCAGAGAAGTCCCATAAAATATGGGATAAATGGATTGATAAATATCCCCAAATCCAAACTATGAATGCTTAGTGAATAATTGGCTATTTTATTCAGTCCGCCAATGTTATATGAATAGGATGTAAGTGGTAGATATTATGATGGGTGTGCAGTAAATTGCTCTTAACAACAAAGGTGTGCAACAGGAGCATATTCAATTTTGAATACAAATTTGTATTTTATATGATCGTAAACACCTGTAATACTAAGGGGCACATTCACCAAGCTCGGGTGAATGAATAGAGGGAAAAAAACTCGAATTTCGAGTAGTTTTTTGTTCTCCTCGACTATCGAATTGGCGTAAATTCGCCTCAGTAGAATGATTTGAATAGATCGAGCACAAAAACGCTGCGACTATTCGCCCATTCGATAGTCGAAGTACTGTCTCTTTTTAAAATACTTTGACTGCCTACTTTGCCACCTAAAACCTACCGAATTGCTTTAAATGCCTATGGGAAAGTCCCATAGGCTTGTTTTCTAAGTTTTCGATAGAATAAAAAGGCATTCGATCGATCATTAGATCGAATGAAAATCCTTCGATCGAATATTCGATCGCGCGACTATTCGCCGGACGAATATTCGCCCATTCGACTATTCGCCAGCGCGTAAATTCGCCCGAATTGCCTATTCGATTCTATTCCCCAGTCGAATTTCGAGGGATTTAACCCCTCGAAATTCGACCCTTGATACATCTGCCCCTTGATGTGAAACACTATCTTTTCTGCTTTTGTGACTGCTGAGCAGTCTAAAATATCATTCGTGTCATTGTCTAATTTAGAATTTGCCAATAAAAGCTACCTGAATTAAAAAAAAAAAAAGTTTAAGCCCCAATATAGCGGTGCAGATATTGGATAGGCTAGAGGATGAACTTTGAACCTCTCTCCAGCCAATCAAGTTCCCAAACAGCTGTAACAGAACCTAAATTTTGAAGGCAAAATCAGCAGCATGAAAGTTAGCAGGTAAGATAGAAGAGTTCTGCAGTCTACACAAGGTAAAGGAGAACTGGAAATCATAGGCAGAAGCAGAAGGCCACCACCTGAGGGAAGCCAGCAAGGGGCCCCATGGTAGAACAGGATCCTGAGACATGCCCCATCATGGCCCACAAAGAGGGAAGAGACTATGTGGAAGAGTTTGATATTGAAATATTGTTTAAATTTGGATTTTTTTTAAAGGGGTGGTTCATCTTTAAGTTAACTTTTAGTATGTTATAGAATGACCAAGTCTAAGCAACTTTTCAATTTGTCTTCATTATTTATATTTTATAGTTTTTTCAGTGACCACCATTTGAAAGCTGGAAAGAGCCAGAAGAAGAAGGCAAATAATTAAAAAAACTATTTAAAAAAAATGCAGGTCAATTGAAAAGTTGCTTAGAATTAGCCATTCTATAACATACTAAAAGTTAACTTAAAGGTGAACCACCCCTTTAATGTAAATTTCAGGTTCTATCAGTTTTTAAAGAACTTGCAAGACATTCCATTGCTGACAGCAGTTTATTCTAAAGTACTTACCACTCCAGTCATTCATCAGTACCATCCCGAAGATGTGCTCCTCAGCTTTATGAATTGGAATGGGGTTTCCTAACGAGTTTCCTGAACCCACAAAAAAAGCCTGAAACAAAAGTGAAACATTCATAAAGACAATTTAGTCTTAGTAGATAAATTTGATTATTGTGTCCAATACAGTGGGATAAATATACTAGTCACAATCGGAGGCCATGATCCCTATTGATTGATGATTGATTGGGAGAATTATGGCTGAAAGACACAAGGCAGAATGTGCAAGTGGAATAAGAATCTAAACACTGCAGTGAAAATATTGTCACTTCTCTCAGTATTTCTATTAAGACAAATACAAAGGATAAATATAAAGGATTTATCATGCACCTAAAAAAAAGGAGGAAGCCGTCTCCTGATACTGTTAATCTTATTGTAATATGAAACACATAGTTTATGAATCGGCAGAATTACATCAAACCCCCATAGTGACAAAACAAAATATTTATTTTGCTCTTTTACATCATCTCAAATGTTATTAAAAAAAAACCATAAAACAAAATCAAAGATTTAGAAATAAAGGACGATACATTGAAATGTATATTTTTATAGACACCAAAGCTTTTCAGGATTATTCATAAATGGAAATCAATGTCTCCTGGCAACAAAATCTTTAAATCAGTCTCTTCCCATAACATTTACTGCAGTGTATGTGTATGTATGTATATATATATATATATATATCAAAAAAAACTTCCGCACACACAGGTCTCTTTCAAGACCTTTGTGTGCGGAAGTTTTTTTGCTTTTTAGATACGAATTTTTGTTCCAGCATCTAGGCATCACCATGGCTATCTGAGTGCACCTATCTAGTATGTATATATATATATATATATATATATATATATACACACACCAATTATTTAAGTCGCATTTCCTTATCAGAGTATATTAATTCATCAAAACCCTGTCTGAGACCGATTTTGAAAAATAAAGGAACACGTCAAGAACTGCTCAAAAGACACTTTTCAACTTTTCAACCATGGATGTACAAACCCAAGGAATTAGACAAAAATATACCTGAAGCCATAATGTAACACAACTTCCCTGGGTATATAAAGACATCAAACTTGCTCACTGTAGCTACACATTTGATGACTTGGCTCAGATTTGAATATGCAGATTAAGGCTTGAATTGAATTTAGTGCCTGGCTAATATTTTTTGAAGGAATAGTAATAGGCTGAATAGTAAAAAAAAAGACAAACAAACTGAGGTTTGTTTGTCTCCTTACTTTTAAGATGTGTATGTGTTTTCAAAATAGATTTGTGTTCTAGTTTAAATGTAACAAGGGTACAGGACTTGTTATCCAGGATGCTCTGGACTTGGGGTTTTTCGGATAACGGATCTTTCTGTAATTTGGATCTTCACACTTTAAGTCTACCTAAAACCATGTAAACTTTAAATAAACCCAACAGGCTGATTTTGCCTCCAATAGGATAAATGATATCTTAGTTTGGATCAAGTACAAGCTACTGTTTTATTATTACAGAGAAAAAAAAATACTTAAAAATTTGGATTATTTGGAAAAATTGGAATCTATGGGAGATGCCCGTAATTCGGAGCTTCCTGGATACTGGGTTTCCGAATAACGGATACTATACCTGTATTAATTAAGTTCAAATATGACAACCAGTTGAAATCACTGCTGTTCCAACCAGTGCCAGTGGGCAGTGTTATTTTTTACCCAAATTAGAATGTTGTGCTTAGGGTGAAGAGTTTAGACTTTTGATTCAGTTTGACAAATAGTAAATATTCAAAACAAAAAAAAAATAAACTTTCTGCTTAATGGTTTGTGCTTCAAATTTAGGGACATCTTTATGAAAGTTTTAATTTTTATTCCTTTTATTCCTTGTCTAAAGTTCACTATTTCACAAGACGTCTCTAATTTACGAAAAAATCACAAGTACGCCGTTGCGAGAGTAATGCAGCACAGTTCCTCTTCAAGTAAATTCTCCAGTGTATTTTCCCCTCATACAATTGAAGTGGGGAAAATTCTTTAGAGAGTTTATTTCATGAAGAAATGACATATGTGAGATGTTCGGATGGAGGAGATGCTGTAAATAATGAGGCGCACAAGTGGCTGCTCTAGGTTTATAATGGTAGTTTGTCAGCCTGAAGAAATTTCTCTTGAATGAAATTCTTTCTTGAACTCTTGTTAAATTGAGTACTATTCACAGTGTTCCTTGTGAAATCATGTGAGTCCTGACAACTGCAAAGCAAATTCACCAAAACGTAAGAGGATTTGTTACCCACACTTAAATGGCTGCACAATAAAAGGAGCACATTTACTAAGGGTCGAAGTGAATTTTCTAATTTAAAAACTTCTCATTTCGAAGTAATTTTTGGGTACTTCGACCATTGAAAAGGCAAATTCGACTTTGACTTGAATTGAAAATACTTCGAATATTCGACCATTCGAAAATCGAAGTACTGTCTCTTTAAAAAACTTTGATTCAAACGATTTCTACGATCGATCTAACGATTTTAGTTCGATCAAAAGCAGCTAAATTTAAACAAAAAAAAACTTTGACTACCGAATTTTTAAATTTGATGGTTGAATTTAGAAGTTTTTTCACTTCGAAATTCGACCCTTGATAAATCTGCCCCTAAATATGAAAGATAAATATTTTTTCTTAAAAGGTCCATAACTGTTATAAGTGTATTTAAAAATCTAAGCGGTCAATCATATATTGTTTGACCGCCTCTATGCCTCAGACATAAAGGTATATTTATCAAAAAATAAAGTTAGAGATCCCCACAGTCCTCTAGAGTGAAATTCCGCCACTCTCCATTTCTATGGGATTTTGAAAGGCGTATTTCTCAAAGGATGAACTTTCACTTTCACCCATTGATAAATACTCTTTTAAAAATCCCATAGAAATGAATGGAGAGTGGTGGAATTTCACTCTAGAGGACTGTGAGATCTCTAACTTCACTCTTTGATAAATATACCCCACAGAGAAGAGGAAGTCAACTTTCACTTTCCATTCAGTATTCCTAGATGTCACTACACTCTTCACATTTTCCCTCGCTCCTTGCCATTTAATTGTGAAGCCAGTGCATGGGCATGGGCATCAGGTCCCCCATTTTGGAGCATGATTTTGAGTTGATAAAAAAACATTCCTTAATAACAATATCCACAAAATGGTGCCTGCTTGCTTGCTGTGATTGTGAATTCCAAAACTTAAGTGAACAAACTTTAAATAATTTATATAGTGTATGTAAAGTTTGTTTTGCTCAACTAACAAATTTCTTAGGGTGACAGGTCTGCTTAAAGGACCAGTAACATAATTTTGTTTTTTTCTTAAAAAAAACAAAAAAACAATGAAACTCTGCTTGCGCTCCTCTTCAGAAAAGGCGTTCCGGTGATCCATTGTGTTGTACTCGATTTCGCCTCACTGCCTTCTTTATAGGAAATAGCCAGGAAGGAGAAATCAAGCGTCGCACAAAGGATCGTTGCCCTGGCGCCTTTGAATTGTAATAAATAGGCCTCTTGATAGCTCTTTGGCTTTGAAAGGTCATAGTTCCAGGTTATATTCAAAAAAGGAAAATTTGGAAGTGTTACTTATGGGTCTTTGATGATGCTGGCAGAGTGATAACACATGATTCCTTTGGGGGTATAATTCACATAATGAATGTTGTTTATTGTAAAACAGTAGGCATCTTGCATATGACTTGCACTTACACTGATATTTCAGTGAGCTTTGAGCCTTACCCCACATCTAATGATTTAGATGAACTAAAGCATTTCTCACCATTTCCAATTCAATGTCCAGAAGCTTGCTGGCCTCAAATTCTGGAGGCTTGTCTGCAACAAGATAGAAAGCAGAAGCAGAGTTAACCAGAATAGTTCCAAACAAAGGGTGAATATATCTTATACCTTCTCATGCTGTTCCATCTATTCCTGTAAGAATGTTAATTGTTTATTTTAATATCCAATAGCAGCTTAGCACTGGGAGGAGTAATGAGAAAGGTTGTGGACACTGGAAGGGGAAGTGTGTGTGGGAGGAACAGCCAGGATTATGCTGCAGTCTGGCAACTCTGTGTGGATTCTTGTAGTTCTGTTACACCCCGCAACTGGTCATCATATACCTTAAAGGGGTTGTTCACCTGCCAAAACTTTCCGTTTAGTTGGTTTCAGATAGTTTTACAAGAAATAAAGACTAGTTCCAATTACTTTCTATTTTTGACTGCTTTTCTAATATACGTAGTGTAATATAAGTGTAAAGTTTAATTGTTCACCTTCTAAAGCAGCTCTGGAAGGGGGGGGGGCATTGACTCTTTTACTGTTCTAAAGCATTACATTTAGTTGATACATTTGTTATCTTTGTCCCTGCTGAACAGAATCCCTGAGCTTTAGTGATGTGCGGGTAAGGATTTCCCCCAACCCTAACCCACCGTCCCTGAGCCCGCCTTCATCCAACTTCCAGGTTGCTTTCATAGACCCGCCCACTGATGACGTCACAAAAGGGACGGGTTGAGCAGGCAAAGCCTTTATAAAAGATCAACCCGGAAGTCGGAAGAAGGCATTTGACCGGTGCGGGTGGGGAGAGTAGGAGAAGAGCTCAACCTGCACCCGCCCACCACCCGCGAAGAAGAGTGCGAGGTCGGCCCGAACCCGCCCAGCCCGCGGGTCTCGCGGGTATCGGGACGGCCCGCACATCACTACTGAGCTTTATTAAAGGCAGCTGTTAGAATTGATATAAAAGTTGCCAATATTTCAGATACAGCTGAGAAATATATCATCTAATTGTATCAACTAAATGTAGCAAATTGTAACAGTTCGGAATTCTGGACCACTGAACTGCCAGACTGAGATACAAAAGACATGAACATTAAACTTCAATTTTGGGAAACCGGTAAAAGATAGACAGCAACTGAAAAAAGATTTTCTTTATGGTGAAAAAATCTGAACTGAAAAAAGTGTTTGGAAGGTGAACAACCCCTTTAATATAGTTTGTTATTTTTTTCTTAAAGTCGAACTAAACCCCACTTTATGCAAAAGTCCCCCACTGGCCCCCCTCCCTGCTTCCCCCCTGCACAGTGTTACCCCTGAATTGTGTCCCCTCTTGAAATACTGAAGAGTCAGAGCAGCGGAGTTCACGGGACCTTCGTTGCTTTGGTATTCTTCGTTACATGATCGATGTATTGGTGCATGCGCAGTTGGAGCAATCTTCCATTTAGTTACAACTGTGCATGTGCCAAAAGTGATGGAAATAGACAAAGGGAAGGAAGAAGCCACAAAGATTACCGAAGCACTGGAAGATGGCGCCCTTGAGCTCCACTGTGCTGACTCTGCATGTGCCGTCACTATTTCAAGAGGGGACACAATTCAGGGGTAACACTGTGCAGAGGAGAGGCAGGGAGGGGGGCCAGTGAGGACTTTTGCCTAAAGTGGGGTTTAGTTCTCCTTTAACTTCTCCAGCGATAATGAAGAAGTTAAGTGATAAATGGGATTCAACACGGGAGGCCTTTTCTAGCGAAATTCAAATTTGTAATTTTAAAGGTTTTGCTTATTTAGTTACAAATAGTGATGGGTGAATCTGTCCCATTTCGCTTGGCTGAAATGCTTAGAAACTGTACCATCATTTGGTCGAACCTGGCCCATTGGCCTACGCACTGGAGTTCCTGATACCACCACAGAGGATGCCCGACCATGATATCCCACTGGAAGATGAAGCCTGTTGAAAAGACAAGCAAGGACTATTGTCATAAGTTGAACTAACAATACATTAGGCAGCTGTTTCTATGATTATAACGGCTACACAACCTAACACATCGAAGTAATCTCCAATGTATACCATTTTTTTTTGCTTGCTTACAACCCTTCTAAAGAAACAACTTTATTTGACACCGGCATCAAGTACTGTATACTCATAGTCACATCTAAACTCACCAGTTTGGCATCAGAGCATTGTCCTTCCCTCTGAACATAATGCCTACATTAGTAGCATGATCTCTGGAGGAGTAGAAGTCGGTGTAATCCCCTAAAAGTAAAGCACAAAAGTTAGACTAGAAAAAAAAATTAGGGATCCAACAAATCCAAGATTCAGATGAATCCTAGCACTTTGTGAAGAATTCAGATTTGCCACAGTCCTAAATGTTTAGTTGAAATGTGACTTTATATTTCTCAAATTGGAAAATGAAAATTAGTGTTTAGATTTGGTTAAGTATTCGCCCAGATCTTTAGTGGCGTATTTGGTATTTAGCCAAATTCAAAAATGATGGAATCAGTGCATCCATAGAAAAGATCTCAAAGATTATAAAGCAAAAATACACATACTTTGTGTGCTACCCAAAAGTCTTCTAAAGTGTATATAACGAAGTGGACTACTAATGCTGGGGCCAGATGCCTAAAATGGCCACAAAGCACTTTGTTTTTACCCCTGCTTTAGTGAAATTATTTGCACTCCTTTGAACTTCGTAGGGTGGGCAAAAGATGTATGGTATGAGGGCAATTGTTTAGTACAACCCCTAGCTAAGGAGAGACAGTGAGCCCTGTAGCACCTGCCACACACTAAGGGGGTTTATTTATCAAGGTCCGAATTTATCTCAGTATTTCTAATATCCAACTTCAAGCAAATCCAAATTCTCGAATGGACCTTATTTATGAAGAAAAGAGCTTGAAAAAATAGGGTCGGGCAAAACTCCGAAAACTTTGGAACTTTCCCTGAAAACTCAGTTTTCCGCAAAAACAAAGTTTTTTCTTAGTCTTTTGCTCTGAATCCCCGAAATCATCGGATATTGTATGGACATCAGCACAGACACTGGGACCTTCCCCGTTGACTTATACAGGACCTTGAGAGCTTTTAGATTTTGGGGTTTCGAATTCTGAGTTTTTAGACCATCGGGCTTTAATAAATCTTGAATAATTCTTCGTTTTTTTTTTTTGCTCTGAAAACTACGAATTATTTGAGGTTCCGATATTCAGAGCTTCATAAATAACCCCCTAAGTAGAGAGCTCCCTAGTCTCTGACAGTGTTGCCAAATGATCCTTGCACTCAATTTTTAATCTGGCCCTCAGTGATTAGGCCCTAAATTGTGCACCCCTAGCAATGACAAAAGATTGCTATAGAGTGCTACTATATGATACATTTTATTGCCACAATACTTAATCATAATAAAAGAGCAATATTGGGGGCTGATGTTAGAATTATCCAAAGTGATCCAGATAGTAATAAAGTCTGTTACAAGGTCCTACAATTTCCCAGTGTAAGCCCCGTATCAGTATCTGAAAGTCAATGAGATAAGCAGTAGTTTGTATAATGAGAACTTGCTTTGTTTAACCATGATTCAAAATGTATTGTATTTGGAAATATTTTTTTTAAATAATGCAAGAGATTCATATCCTATTGATTTCCTATGTTTAGGCTAATAACACACAGGGTGTTTGATGCCCAAAATTGCCCAGCTTGTGGTAAAATAACATGGCTGGCTACCAGCTAAGAATTAGCTTTTAATGATTTAAAACCAATATATGTAGAAATAAGTCAAATCAACTTGACTTGCTGTGTTTTTCCAGTCTAGTTGATTTCACTTCTACAGATATACCACGACCTGGATGATGGACGAGAATCTTCACAAAGATTTGAAATCATAAGCTTGAGATACTGGAAAAGAAAGACATACCAATATTTGCTGGAAGATGAAGGGTTGCCTTAGCTTGTGGCACAAATGCCCTAAAAGAAACAAATCATTTATAAAGAATGCTAGAAGAACTCATTGCAGCACATTTTCATTTGGAGAGAGAAACCTATGAGTGGTAACTCTCCTTACAGCCAAAGGCACAGGTCTTGGGTCATAGGCATTGACCACTGTTATTACTTACACAATAGATATTCCAATACATAGATCTCACTGTTTTAATAGAAAGAGATGGACAGTGGCCGACAAAATTGCAATGAAAAAGGAAAATAGCCAAAAATGATAATGATTATTGTCCTCATTACGATAGTAAAGGGAGACACATTACATGTGCTAGATTTTCCTTCAGCAGTTCATGAAGGTAGTAACTTACACAACATAATTTAAACTGCCGTAGGAATGATGTTAGTAGTAGATCTAAAGCATCTGCAATGGCTAATGCTACCTATCCCTGCACCATTACTTTCCCTGACCAATACTGCATGGGGTCTCACCTGGATCGCAGCTCCATGTTGTCCCTTAGCAAAGGTTCTGATGCTGATAGCAGCTTCTGGAGAAACTGTCTCACCTCTCGCCATGCATTGTGCCCCAGGGCCATAAAGCTATTGAGGATTGGCTGCAGGAACAAAAAATAATATGCATGGTTTTTTTAGAGCCTTATAAGCAATGTTCCCTCTAAGGTGTGCGATTGTGTACAAAAATTTTGAAACCAGAGCACACAACAAATTGTGGTGCGCACAAACAATTTTGTGTGAAAGCACAACATTTTGTATTAATTCTGAACTGAGCAAGCAGTTTTTAAAAACCACGCACAAAGATATTTTTTTTTTTTTTTGCACACAAAGCCGAGAAGGAACTAAACATGTGTCATTAGCTTATAAGCAATGTAAAATAAACAGACTAAAAACATGGAGTATACTATGCTCAAAAACGTTTATATATACATGGAACGTAACAAACCCAGCACCCTGGAGCAGTAACCGTTATGAAACCACAGGCAGTAAAACAAATCATGCAGTACTTTACCTGGTTAAAAACATCTTGATTCCCCGACACAAAAGGTCCAGTAAATAAATGTCTGATGACACTTAGATCTAAGATTTGGTCACCAATCGCAACCCCTATCCGATGTCTGGGCTGCAAAAAAAAAGATAAATAAAACAACAACAATATATATATATATATATATATATATATATATATATATATATATATATATATATATATATATATATATATATATATATATATATATATATATATATATATATATATATATATATATATAGTAACATAGTAAGTTAGGTTGAAAAAAAGACACACGTCCCATCAAGTTCAACCGTTTAACTTTTTTTTCCCAGTGCCTAACTGCCAGTTGTTCCATATTATATATATATATATATATATATATATATATATATATATATATATATATATATATATATATATATATATATATATATATATAATTTATATTAATATTGCAAATATGGGAATGCTAGGAAGAGGGAATGGATTTGCTATGTTGGCGCTTTATAAATACATAATAATAATATACCATTTCCTTAAATAGTAAAAAATGAAGGCTTAGGCCTTTATGTGCATATTACCTCTCTGCAGATCTACATTTATACATAAGAATAATTACATGAAAGTCGGTCTCAGCTGCAGACATCTACAGTGCAACATATTTCTAACCACTAGGAGTGCAGCTGCATTGGAGGTATGTTTTGGATCCTATGTCTAAGATATGACTCCTTCCCCCATATGTAATATAAGGCACTAAGTTTGGCCAGGAGCAGTAACCCATGGCAGCCAATAAGATGCATGCATTTAAACAGGTAACTAGTAAATGCTACCTGCTGATTGGTTGCTATGGCTTATTGCCCCTGAGCAAACTTAGTGCCTTTTATTACATAACCCCACATGTCTACTGAAGAGCATAAGTGGAGGAAAAAAACATTTTCTGCTGTTTTTCTTTCTTGGTGTCATGAAATATGGATATGTGTATAGTAGGACTAAACATGCAGAAAGGCTGCTTTATATACATGCCTCCATCAAATTGTTTTTGAAATCCAGTACAGACAATAATTTACTAGCACAGCAGGATTGTATTTAAACTTTCAAACAGAAACAGCCATATGAATTTGCCTTTCCACAATAAAGAAATCTTTCCATGCATCCATTCCCATATTTATTCAACAATTCATGCAAACCTGTACATAATTCAGCTTTATTGTAGGGCATGTAAACCTGAAATGAGAATGCATTTCTAAGCAATTATCACATATACTGTACACAAGTTCCAGATTTTTATTGGTTTTAAATACAATTGCTACTTAAATCAGTCAATCCCTTTCTATTCTCCGTATTACCAAATCAGACTATTGAAAACAATTTAGCAGAAGCCCACGGATTGACAGACCACAGTATAAGTATGCAAGGCTATTTCTACTACATTGTTTCAAGAGCTGCAATCAGCAGTGAAGTAAAGCGCAACATCAACTTGAAAATAGATAATCAATGTGTATGGGAAAGTTGCTTAGAAGTGCAATTAGGCAACATGTTCTTTTGGGGTTCACACCCCCTTTAAATACAAACGGAATTAAGGGATTGTTGTGCTAGTTGATTTGATGCTGTTAGACACATACAGTACCTTTTCTGATGTTGTTCAGGTAAGGGATTGTTTATCTGGTAACCCATAATCCAGAAATCTCAGAATTTCGGAAAAACTTTTAGTATAAAAATATCATATTTTGAGACAATTTGCAATTGGTTTTAATTTTTTAGCATTTGTTGTTTTTGATTTATTTAACTTTTTATTCAGCAGCTCTCCAGTTTACAAGTTCAGCATTCTGGTTGCTAGGATCCAAATTACCCTAGCAACCGTGCAATGATTTGAATAAGAGGCTGCAATATGAATAGGAGAGGGCCTGAATAGAAAAAATGAGTAATTAAAAGTAGCAATAACAATAAATGTGTAGCTTCACAGAGTATTTGTTTTTAGATGGGCTCAGTGACCCCTAACTGAAAGCTGGAAAGATTCAGAAGGCAAATAATTTAAAAACTATAAAAAAGAGAAAATGAAGGCCAATTTAAAAGTTACGTAGAATTAGCCATTCTATTCTATAACATACTTAAAGTTAACTTAAATGTAAACCACCCCTTCAAGATATGAAGAGTCAAATTACTTTATCTAGAAAGCTCCAGGTGCCGAGCATGCTGGATAACAGGTCCCATACCCATAGAACATTGCCAGTGTAACAACCAATATTTGCCCAACCAGTACATTCACCCAAAGGTTCTAATAGACACACACTGCAGCTGTTCCCATCTTGCCCTGCCCCCATTGCCTATGGGGAGACTTGTAGTTGTGCAATAGCTGGAACGCTGCAGATTGCCTATCCCTGGCCCAAGTTTTTATACACTGTACACTATGCATTGGTTATTGTATATTAACATCAATTAAAACATAGTTCAATGACTGTCAATAGGTTCATACTGACCTCATCGTGTGTTGAGAACACTCCGTACGGGAGGTTCTGAATGGGAAAATCGGAATTTGCTTCCACTTGAATGAAGGACATGATCTGCAGAGATAGAGAGACAGAGGCACGGCTGCTGTGAGTGGAGCTGCTCCCAGGACTAGCACAGAGAACTCCAGATGTGCCACACAACAAAGTAATTTGGGGCCTGCTCTGCTTCCTCCCCAACGTCCAATCGTGGAGCAGTGAGCTCTCCCACCCCCAGGATTTCACTAATCAATAGCAGGGTCACAATGACTCAGCCTATTTCAGAGGGCAAAGGTCCAATTTCATTTCTAGCTCCCCAAATTCAAGCACATCTGGTTATTTTACAGATTCAGGGCCTGTGATAATGAGGGAGAGGACTCTATAACTATCACCCCAGCTACTCTGTTAGGATTTGCAATGCTACAAAGCAAAAGGTATTTTATTTAAAGTCATGGCTGTGGGCTATGGCTCATATTTGCACAACAGCAGAGCATTTGGACCGTTATATTACAGACTGTGCCTCACACACAGGCAAATTGTGCTTTTAAACCATTCTCATATCAATTCCTCATGCTGCAAGGCTAATTATTAAGAGGAGTGTACACACTGCACAGATTACTGTGGAGCTAAAAGTTACACAGGTATGCGATCCATTATCTGGAATTCATTGTCCAGAAGGCTCTGAAATAAAGGACTGCACTATTTAAACATACGGTGCTATTTAAACCAACGGTTCTAACAGCGCTGTGCAATATGTTGCCACTCAATAAATACATTTTAATAACAACTGATTTTCTCTGCAATAATAAAACAGTGCCATGAACATGAGCCTTACTAATGGCTCTTACACATGGCCGTTTTTCCCTCCGCTCTGCTTTCTTCCGTACAGCCGCAGTAGACAAAGTCAATTATTTTGAAGGGTATGTACAAAATGAAGAGAGAAGGCACACACCCTAGAAATCAAACTGAGGGCTGCCTTTTTGATTTTTTTTTTGATTATTTGTGCCCCTGAGAAAGACCCTTAAGGTCGAAACGCGTTGGGCTCACCAATATTATTTTGTATAATTTTTGTTACTTTCTGTTATGATTTTTTTCTTTTTTGTAATAAATTTACATTGGTAAATTTTTACAATTGTTTTCTAAATTGGGTGTGATATCCATTACTCCTAATTATTTTGAAGGGGGCTGTACTCACACAGACGCATTTATGCATATAACACAGGTGAAATGCAACATGCTGCTCCCCAACCTGCATTTGGCACTTACATGCGTCTATGTGAGTACAGCCCCCTTCAAAATAACTGACTGCGTTTATTCCTGTGCTCCCGTGGCTGAATGGAAGATAGCACAATGCAGGAGAGCGCAGGCAAAAACGGGCGTGTGTAAGCTGCATAAAGCCATATTGGAGACAAAGTGATCCAATTAGATAGTTTTTATTTATAAAGCCATGGTGCTCCAAACTACAAATGTTTCAGGGGATAATTTACTAACAAGAATGTTAAATCGCAGCTGTAGCAACCAATCAGCAAATCAGACAACAATTGAGCACCTAGGTAAATAAATCAGCCCACTTCTATAGAAAAACCCAGGTCACAAGCATTCCAGTTATTAGGTTTCTTAATTGTATATGCATTGCCATAAAGCACACGTGATATACGTGCCGTGCCCAGCCCAGGTGTTTAGTAAATGGAATTAATAAAAAAGGAAATTGCATTTCCTTAGTTTATTCTCAGTTGTAGTTTCAACCAATTTCTAGGCATTGTTGCTTTTATTATAGCTCATTTCTGTGTGTGTCATTGTGTGGCTTTGGAAATATGCTAAAGGTATGGGACTTGTTATCCAGAATGCTCAGGACTTGGGTTTTCTGGATAAGGGGGTCTCCATACCTTTAGTCTATTATAAAAACATCTAAACATAAGCCCAATACTATTGTTCTACCACCAATAAGGGTTAATTAGTTGGGCTCAAGTACAAAATAATTTTTTTATTATTAAAGAGAAAAAGAAAATAATTTAAAAAAAATATGTAATTATTCTATGGGAGATGGCCTTTCTGTAATTTGGAGCTTTCTGGATAATGGGTTTCCAGATAACAGACCCCATACCTGAAGAGGAAGGGAGTATATTTGCAGTTGGAAGTCAGCACTGCATAGGGCCGGCACTGCCTCAGTATAAAGCTGCCCATAATACCTATGGTTGCTAAACAAGCAGAAGTTTGCCCATGGGCTGGTCTAAATTAGCCTGATCTGATCACACTGAAGGCCTACAGTGACCCACTGGGAAAAGATTATATCAACATGATGATGTGTTTTTTTAGAGGCCAGTGTATGGCCACCTTTATTCAGGTATTGATGTTCTGCTTCATAAGGGCTCTTACTGACGAGCGGTTGTAGCTGCGCTCCCCTGCGTTCCGTTTTTCTGCGTTCAGCGCAGGAATAGACGCATTACATTTTTTCCAATGGGGCTGTACTCACACAGGCGCATGTAGGCGCTGAACGCAGGAAAAATGCAGCATGTTGCGTCTCAACCTGCGTTCAGCGCCTACACGCTCCTGTGTGAGTACAGCCATTGGAAAAAACTGTAATGCGTCTATTCCTGAGCTCCCCTGTGGCTGAACGCAGAAAAACGGAACACAGGAGAGCGCAGCTACAACCGCTCGTCAGTAAGAGCCCTAAAGCTGGTGCTGTCTGTAATTGTAAAAAAATTGCCCCAATGTGAGAAACACACTGACCTGACTGCAGCCAGCGTGGCCGACTTGTAAGAAGTCCGACTTGTAAGTCCCATCTGCTAAAAATAGAGATAGTTGCTAGAGCTTTTTTGTAACATTACAATGCTGACTATTATTTGGCTTCTAAGGCAGTTGCCTAAATGTAACACATGCTAAACAGCTGTAGGAAATTACACAACAGTTACTAGAAGTCAGCCCTTTCTGGGAGTTGTATTTCACAAGAACGAGAATGGAGTGTTTTTTACACCCATAGGCCATTAACACGGCTGCAAAGTAGATCAAATCCTAAATATCTTTTGTGCTGTACAGTAGTAGAACAGGAGTGCACCCGCAACAGCTGCTAGGAATGTGGGGGAGGGGCGTGGGTCGTAGAGTTTGGTTTGTTTTAATATATCTTTGTGAAGGTCTGCAGATTAGGTGGGGCCTTTTGCTGTGGTGCCCATTACTTATATAGCTGTAAAAATATGTATATTACTATAGGCACCCTTTATTTATATAGCTCCTGTGTGTTCTGCAGCACTTTTGTACATCATTCCCTGCCCCGTTGAAGATTACAATCTAAGGGCTCTTAGGGCTCTTACACATGAGCGCTCCGACCTGCGCTCCCCTGCGTTCCGTTTTTTGGCGTTCAGCCGAAGGGGAGCGCAGGAATAGACGCAAGTCATTATTTGAAATGGGGCTGTACTCACTCAGGCGCGTGTAGGTGCCGAACGCAGGTTCAGACGCAACATGCTGCATTTTTCCTGCGTTCGGCGCCTAGGTGAGTACAGCCCCATTTCAAATAATGACTTGCGTCTATTCCTGCGCTCCCCTGCGGCTGAACGCCAAAAAACGGAACGCAGGGGAGCGCAGGTCGGAACGCTCATGTGTAAGAGCTCTTACACACGGCTGTTTTTGCCTGTGCTCCCCTGCGTTGCACTTTCTTCCGTTCAGCCGGGGAGCGCAGGAGTAGACGCACTCAATTTTTCTGAAGGGGGCTGTACTCACACAGACGCATGCAAGTGCCAAACGCAGGTTGGGACACAGCATGTTGCATTTCACCTGCGTTCGGCGCATACATGCATCTGTGTGAGTACAGCCCCCTTGACAATTGACTGCGTCTACTCCTGCGCTCCCCTACGGCTGAACAGAAGAAAGTGCAACGCAGGGGAGCGCAGGAAAAAAAATCGCCCATGTGTAAGGACCCTAAAAATAATATTTTTTATATATATATATATATAAAAAATATTTTTTGAGGAGGTGGCTCTCTCCTTAAATGCTCGCTCTCCCAATCCCCGCCTAATGGTGTCTTTGGAAGAGATCATGCTGAATAAAGAGAAAAGCAGGTATGGGCTGTCTCCCTCCCAAAGGTAACACTTTATTTTTTTCACTTAGGATAGGACTGACGCATGGACACTGCCTTGACGGGGCGCGTCAGCTTATGCATCCTTTGTACAAACTTTGTAACTAAAAGGGTCTTTAAGAAAGTTAAAGTTCAGTTGTGCAAGAATATTTTTTTCAGGGGGTTATATATTGAGAGTGCTTGGGCTACCTTGTTTAGTATGTAAATTAAGCCTTGCCCACGTGCACCCAATAAGAAAGAAATAAATATATATATATCTCTCTCTCAAGGGTATGGAACTCTGAGGTGACTTTGAATTTCTTCATATTTTACAAGAGGGAGTACATTATTTAGAATACACAATTTACACTGAATTCCACAGGAATTACGCACTAAGCATCGGTCATAACCAATGACATCCCTAGGCATAATTTATAAGGCAATAATATAGGATAAATCAAGTGCTAAAAAAATGTCCAAATATTGAAACTCGCGCAGGGTTGAATTAAAGATTACTTGTGCCAATGAGCATGACCAATCTTAGAGACACCAGCACATACCTAAGTGTATTATGTGCACGGCCGGGTCATTATGCAGCAAGACAAAAATACACATCATTTGGTCAAGGACTTGGCAGGCAAGAAAAATAGAAATAAGCGACTTAAAGGAGAAGGAAAGTCTTTTAGCACTTTAGCCAAATGGCGCTCCTTTCTTTGCGCAGCTCTGCATGCGCATCAGAGTGAAAAAATTAACAAACTAAAAAGTCGGCTTTTTCATTCTACTGCGCATGCATTTGCCCCCGGGAAATTTGAAGCAAGAAGAAGCTGGAAGAGGATCACTCCGTGCTGCTCGCTGGAATAACCCCGGGCCTGTGTAGTTTTCTGCCGATAGGAGCACTGGCCCAGGGTTTCAGGTAAGTAAACACATTCACTTGGGTGTGCCTAATATTTGGCAACCCCAAGTGCTAAACTACCTTCTTTCTCCTTTAAACAAATTGTCAAATATAATAGGGATGCACCGAATCCACTTTTTTGGATTCGGCCAAACCCCTGAATCCTTTGCGAAAGATTCGGCCGAATACCGAACTGAATCCGAACCCTAATTTGCATATGCAAATTAGGGGTGGAAAGGGGAAATATATTTTACTTCCTTGTTTTGTGACAAAAAGTCACATGATTTCCCTCCCTGCCCCTCATTTACATATGCAAATTAGGATTTGGATTCCGTTCGGCCAGGCAGAAGGATTCGGCCGAATCCTGCTTAAAAAGTCCGTATCCTGTCCGAATCCTGGATTCGGTGCATCCCCAAATTATAATAATAAAAACTGGGTAAATATATAGCCCGTGCAAAATAAAAATATTTCCAATATAGTTATTTAGCCAAAAAAATGTAATGTATAAAGGCTGGAGTGACTGGATGTCTAATATAACAGCCAGAACACAACTTCCTGCTTTGCAGCTCTCTTGGTTTCCACTGATTGGTTACCAGGCAGTAACCAATCAGTGACTTGAGGGGGGGCCACATGGGTCATATCTGTTGCTTTTGAATCTGAGCTGAATGTGGAGGATCAATTAAAAACTCACTGAACAGTTATGTCCCATGTGCCCCCCCCCCCCCTTAAAGTCTCTGATTAACTCAGAGTTAGAGAGCTGCAAAGAAAGAAGTTATGTTCTGTTCGACATCCAGTCACTCCAGCCATTATAATTACATTTTGGCTAACTAACTATAGTAGAAACATTTTTTATTTTGCACAGCCTATTTACAAAGTTTTTATTTTTACACTGAGCTGTTCCTTTAAGCATAATTTGTGTAGAGGAAATAATCTGGCACACAGCTCATATGAATATTACCAATGGTATTGAAATGCTTATCCAGAAACCTGGATATCCAGAAGGCCCGGAATTAATAGTGCTCATGAACAGCAAATACTTTTAATTTTTTCAAAATGTATTTACATTTAATTCTATAAGAATAAATGGTGCTACCTACCTGGTTTAAATTTTTAAAGGCATAGCATAAATAAAAAAAAAAATGTTGTAGGCAATAATGTATACTATATGGAGCTGGTTTTACATTTGACTGTAAATTAATATGGTCTTCAAAATTAGCCCCTTTATTTGAGATCCCCATTGATGTTCTTATCAATGGGGATGTCCATGTTTCAAATGAGGGGTGTGTCCTAACAGTTCCTGTCAGAAGCACAGTAGGAGTGGAATAGCCAATCACAGCCTTGCAGTCACACAAGCAATCAGGTCAGCATAGCTGCTGATTGGTTCCTATCCTACAGTGCAGTGTGCTGGGTGCTGCCAGCTCCCCTGCACAGCCTGGTAAAGGAGGCAGCAGGAACAAGTGGAACAAATGGGCTTTTTGCAAAAATTTTCAATAAAGTAACCAGAAACACAACTTTTTAAAGCAGATTCCTTCTATGAACATTCTTTTTTCACATAATATGTCTCCTTTAAAATGTCTTTATTATAAAGTATCATTGTTTTGTTTTAACCCCTACTACCATTCGTCCAACCCTCACAGATCTGCAGTGATGAGCTCTGTCTGATCAAACCCGTTTCCTCAGTTGAAAATATCTCTGGTTCAGCAGAGTTTATTGTATTGGGGGGAAATCTTGTGATGTTGCTCTGCTCAGAATATACAGTAAATACAAATGAAAACCAATTGCAAATTGTCTCAATATCACTGCCTACATCATACCAAAAGGTATTTTAAAGAGAACTATCCCTTTAACTAGCCACCTATAAAACCAGAGTTCTTCCACTGTTTTACAGCTGAAGAAATTCTGCCAAGGATATAGAGAGGGATGCTGGAAGGTCAACAGCAACTGAATAGCACCCAATCCTTAGCAATGGTCCAGCATTTGTTTATGCTTTTTTTTCTGCAATGTAAACACTAATTTAGATAAGAATAGAACTAACCGACATCCAAAATGACAGGGATCCAGCTGTACATACAATTCAAAGCAAGCTGGATATTGCATAGGGTATTGTGTAAACTCACACAGGAGAGTTTTAGATACTACCATCCTTGTGATTGTCCAATCTAGCCAAACTAGACTAAACTACTATATGTTGGGGTTACCAAATCAGATCAATGCATTAAATAAATTGGAATAATCTCACCCACACATTTGCCATCCACACGGTTTTCAAAGTGCTTAAACTAGAACACCTCTGGCTTGTGTTTTACTGGCAAAATACTATAATTTTATTTAAAGGGCAACAGCAGCTGCCGAGTTTTAGGTCCCTGCACGTACTTACATTTCTAATTCTCCCCCACCACAAGCACCCCACAGCTGACGGATATTATAACCCAGTTCTATTTTAGTCACAGGTTGAACTATTATAAGCAAGTTTTCAATTGATCTTCCGATTCTGCCTCTTTTCAGGCTGCTCTTAAGATATGACGTCCGCTTGTCCTGCTCCCCGTTATATTGCTTTTGTACAGATCATCTACTATTCATCTTTCTGGTTGCTAGGTTAGTTATCCATCTAGGAATCAGACAAGAGTTTAAATTAAAGTTAACACCAAAAACAAAGTATTTTAAAGGAATGACAAGATAATGTACTGTCGCCCTGCACTGGTAAAACTGGTGTGTTTGCTTCAGAAAGACTACTATAGTTCATGTCAACAAACTGATGTGTAGCCATGGGGGCAGCCATTCAATCACAGGATACACAGTAGATAACAGACAGGGTCTGAAGGATCCCATTGTATACTACAGAGCTTATCTGTTATCAGCTGTGTATCCTGTGCCTTTTCCACTTTTTCAGCTTGAATGGCTGCCCCCATGGCTACACAGCAGCTTGTTTATATAAACTATTATAAGAGTTTCTGAAGCATCACATCGGTTTTACCAGTGCATTATATTTTCATTCATTTAAAAGACTAAATTTTTTTGGTTTTACTGTTGCTTTAAAACCTTGAGACCTACAGGAATAAAAATCAAAGACACACTTTTTAGACTTTCTGCCGTCAACATCACAATTAAAAATAAACTGTTCCCTTTTAAGGCGCTTACTATGGGCGATCATCGTATGGTTTTAAAGTAAGATTCCTAGTAGAAGAAAAGACAGTTATAGGCATTAGTGGTGACTTTTCAGAACAAATATACAATGAAAGAACAGTTAAATTGTACATAGTTTCAACACATTCTAAAAGGGAATTCTTTGTATGACATCATCATTTAAATACAATGTATTTTCCAGACATGCTGCACCACATGTATAAAAACTGAATGGTGCGGATAGAGCAAGCATAGTCTTGGGAACATTCTTGTAAAACCAGCATCCCACTGGGCAGAGGTTAATAATCAGGTTATTAGTAGCCACATCTCACTACCAAAAGGACAAATAAACATGATTACACTGATCTTCCTAATGGAGGCACAACAATCAGGCACTCAAAAAAAAACCTGATAAAGGCTTGGGAACGTTCTTGTAAAACCAGCATCCGACTGGGCAGAGGTTAATAATCAGGTTATTTGTAGCCACATTCTATCAAAAGGACAAATAAACATGATTGCACTGATGTCTACTGGTGCAAGAGTATCTTCCTAATGAAGACACAACATTCAGGCACTCAAAAGAACCTGAAACAGGTTTGAAATATAAAAATAATAAAAACACAGTCACATTGGGGGGTTGCAACTCACTGCCAATGGAACCAGATCTGCTGATGTGTGGCCCATGCATGCTACTAAGCGAGGCACTTTTTGCTTTTTTTTTTTTTAAAAACATGATTGACGACAAATCTGTGCCCAGTGATGGACATGCTGTAATAAAGCTTCTGCTTAGAGTTGGCACTTGCAGATGCCCATAAGTTTACCCTCTGGCTTTAAGGGCAGTTTCACCTTTAAGTGAACATTTACTATGTTATAGAATGACCAATTCTAAGCAATTGGTCTACTAATCTTTTCAGCTTTAAGTGGGGGGGGGGGTGGCATAGACCCCATCTAAAAAAAAATGCTTTGTAAGGCTATAAATGTGTGGTTATTGCTACTTTTGATTACTCATCTTCTCTATTCGGGTCCTGTCCTATTCCAGTCTCTTTTCAAAGCAGTGCATGGTTGCTAGGGTATTTTGGACCATAGTGGCACGATTGCTGACTGGAGAGCTACAGAATAAAAAGCTAAACTCAAAGAATTAAAACAAACTGCCAATTTTCTCAGACTATAACGGTCAACATCATAAAAGTTAACTCACAGGTGAACACCCCGTTTAACAAAATAAAATGCAACATAAAGAGGTCACCCTTAAAAATTGGGGGGGGGGGAAGGCAACTATTACACACTTAAGCTTTGCAGTAAAAAAACAGCTTGCAGCAGAACAGAGCATTACTCTAGATTTTTAACTTTTATTTAATAAGATTGACAAACATTAAGCCTTTCCTTGGGGGACCAACATTCACACATCTGATTTCTCTACTTAAAAAAAAGTCAGTTGTCAACATTCTCAGGCTGGAGAAAAAAGGGAAAAGTGTGGAAGATAGATGCTCAGTTTCCTGTATACAGACCAATCTCCCAGCCTAGAGATGAACAAACTGATCTCAAGCTGACTGCAGACTCAACCAAATCAGGGCTAAATAGCACCTATTAAATGAACAAAGAAATGCACCACCTGATGGGGAACAATCAGGTTATATTGTTTTAATGCATCACAGTTTATATAGTAAGAGTTTCTTTAATCATCCAAACAATCACACAATATGTTGTAGAGCAGAAAGTTCATAGAGCTAAGCTCTCCGAGGAGACCGTTTCTCTAGAACTCACAAGCATACATAATTAAATTGGTCCAATAAAATATCGATCCATTTACTTTAGGATAAATACAATGGGTTAAGGAGTTATTGGCTTAATTTTTTGGGCACCAGAGAACCTTGCAGTGTGTTGTGTTTTGTAATGCAAGGGTAACTGTCCTCTGAAGAATAAACCTACATGTAACTGCTCGTCGGTTGAAAACACAAAATATGCCAAATAGTATCGTGAACTCCTGTTTTTAAATCCTCTGTGTCTCTAAAAAATAATCTAACCGGTCTGAAAAGGATGAAAAACTTGTAGAAGATTTTACTCAAGTCTGTTTTGTATCCTTTTTTTCCCCACTCAGAAGATTCAGGAAAAAGATGAAATAATATAGGAAAAATTCAAACTAAAACTGAAAAAAATTAAAGCCGGCACAACTGTATCCCTCGAATCAGAGTCAAAAAGACACAAGGTGGTTTGAAAGATTTTTTTTTTCCATTTTCCCACCAAGGCCCATCTCCCGCAGCACAAAGCAGGTTTCATCAGGGACACAGATCTTTCAGCCCCTCTTATATTTTTTGAATCTTTTCTCCGACCACAACAGGATTTTCTTTCCTGATCTTCTCAGCTGCATCCGCTTTGTAGTCATAAGAGCAACTGTGCACATCAGAGTAACGATGAGTCCCGCAGAATACATTTCCACATCGACATTCAAACCCTGGCAATGAAACAAACAATAAAAGAAAACAAATTCATTAGAAATTAGTCATTCTGGATGCACCTTCACTCTCAGGGCTGGGAGTTTTGTGTAACGGTATGGCACACCCAGGGCCGCCATCCGAAATTATGGGGCCCGTACAACATAATTATCTATATCTTTTTATATACAGTTACATCTATATGTATATATTTACAAACAGATAGGAAAGAGATAGGTGCTCAGTAATGCCGATTAGTGATTATGACAGATACATGGAATGGGTGAACTAGATTATTCTTGGATAGTTTTTCATAAAATACATAAACATTTTATAAAACTGAAATAATGAATAACTAGACCAACGTTTTTATTGAGTATATGTGATCAATTATGATGTGATAACAGTATTCTATATTTGGTCCTGACATATATGCACCCCATCAAGTACTATGAGAAATTAACTGTAATGCCCCGTTTGTGAATGGCCCTGTTTGTAAGACATGTTTGGTTTGCAACAAATAAAGAATCATACTGTAAAATGCTAAATGGGACCGAGGTAATGTCAATGAGAGGGAAATGGACAGAGGATGAAAGGATTGGGAAGTGAGAGAGAGTGGGGGCATGTGGTCAGAGGACAGAAAGAGAGAGGAGTCTTTAGGTTAAAGGATACATAGTAAGAGACAAAGTGTTTAGAGAACAAAAAGTCCTTAATCAGTCTGGTGTAATTCAATATCAGTGTGGGCTGGGCAAGTAGAGCTGGACCAATCACAATTGGGAGTGGGCTGAGCCAATCAGGGCTTGGGTGGGCTGGGCCACACGGAGCTGAGACAGGCAGTGTGGGGACGATAAAGTAGAAGCTCCTGGTTTTATGTCCTATCCTGTTGCGGCCCGGCGCTGTACACTAACATCTGGGAGGGGGGGGGCAGTTAATCCGAGTAAGTGCATCTAGGCCGGGCCCTCCTTAAGGCCCAAAACTACAGGGCCCGGGACGATTGTCCCCCTGATGGTGGTCCTGAGCACACCACAACAGTAAACTACTGTAAAAAATGAGTGCAGTCATTATGAGAAAACTAAGTCCAGCATATGATGGACAAACGGAAGACAGAACATGGAAATTTTTTCCTTTGTGTTCCTGTTCAAAAAAACAACTCCACATGCTTTGTATCATATTCCTTATGACAGCTGCAGTTTATTCTACAGGACATAAGCCCAGTGCTACCGTGCTGCTGATCTGACACTGAAGTTTGAAATAACTATAAAAAGAGGTAGTCAGGGCTAGGCAACAGAGGACATGCACTTCATGTAGAGATCTAATGTTGCATGTTACAAACCAGTGAGTCCAATCTTTTTGCGGCACATAAAGCAACGGTTCTTTTTCAGCTTGGCTTTTTCAGGAGAGCGATCAAGTTCCTCGGATGAGTTCTGTGCACTGTCTGATGTGGCAGCTGAGAAAAGGTTAAAGGAGAGAAAGAAAATCACTCTTGGGGTCCTATAGATCAAAATCACAGACACAAAAAAAAAGTTTTTTTTCTCTTAAAAACCATGTGTGATCAAGTTTCAGACAGATCAATATGAAGTGGAGTCTACGACATTCAATCATTATACTAATATTTCACATCCGCTGACTTTTGCTGGACTTCAGTTCTACAATTCAGACTGCTGCAAGCTAAATCAGACAGTACAAATCACATTGGCAGTAATTGCACATACAATTTAAGTTTTTCTGTACTGATTGATGCCATCACATCTAATGGACAATGACAGAATAAATGAAACAAGATTACTAATAGCAGCCTGAAAAGGTCCAAAATTGCTACTGTTCTAAAGATTTTTTGGTTCAGTTCTGGCCATGTTCCAACTTGTCAGAATGGTCCCTCTTCACAGAGTTGACAGCCTACAGTATAGGTCCGTGCCTGAGCCTGCAACCAATAAATGCTTGCTCCCAACCAAACAAGCGATATACGGAGCAGCATCTCACTGGAGAGCTATACTTTTAGCAGTGATTGCTATTCAGTCTGGGATGAGTAACCTCACCATATAATTCTTCAGTCAATTTTCTTTATGAGCATAGGAAACTCCCTAATATTTTTCCTTTTTCTGCAACTATTACACTGATTAAAGGGGTGGTTTGCCTTTAATTTAACTTGTATATTATAGAATTATATTATAGAATGGCTAATTCTAAGAAACTTTTCAATTGACCTTCATTTCTTTTTTATAGTTTCTGAATTATGTGTATTTATATTTATCACTGACCCCATCTAAAAAAAACAAATGCTCTGTAAGGCTGCAAATGTATTGTTGTTACTACTTTGTATTAATCATCTTTCTATTCAGCCCCTCTCCTATTCTTATTCCAGTCTTGGAATCAGTGCATGGTTGCTAGGGTAATTTGGAGCCAAGCAACCAGATTGCTAAAATTGCAAACTGGAGAGCTGCTGAATAAAAAACAAATGCAAAACAAAGTCAAATATTAAAACCAATAGGCAATTATCTCGGAATATCACTCTCTGCACCATACTAAATGTTAAATTAAAAGCTCAACAACCCCTTTTTACGAGCACACGCCAGTACATTATTAGTCTATGTTTGCTACAAATATGCTAGTCTCTCTGTTCCTTTAAGCAGCCCTATACAGGAAAGCTGTAGTTCATCATCTATTCTACATGGCTTCCAGTTGGTTGTCACAATATGGATGAAAATGGTTTTATTTGTTCAGGCTAGCACATCTTTAATTAAATCTGATATTTCAAGTGAGGTATCAACACACTAGCACATCCCATAATCACTATCAGTTCTCACCTGGTATTTCTTTTGTATCTGTAGTTCTGCTCTCTGCATTTTCAGCTTGTGAAGAGGACGACCCAGTTTCCAAGAGTGGCAACGAGCTAAGCAGACATATGGATGCAAAATTAAGATGGGAAATTTGACAAAGCTGCTACATAATTGTAAAAGCCATAGAAGTACCTACCTGGCCTGTGTAGTCTGTGGAACCACAGGCTCCGCTACGTCACTCGACTGTGAGCTCTCTGCATTCTGTGGGGTTGACACCTCCACTCCACTTCCTACTGAGACAACTGAAACAAATACATGCATTTACACAATAATACAAAGTGTCCCCTATTACAGAAGCAGTCTCATGTCTGACCCAGTACAACCACTTCAGGGAATGGATGACATCAATATTCTAGAAAGGTCCTCAAAGCACGTTGTTGTAATGTAGCAGCCATATTCTCTCCTTTAAATAGTATAGACCTGTTAATGCAGATTAAAGGGGTTGTTCACCTTTAAATGAACTTGTAGTATGATGTAGAGAGTGATATTCTGAGACAATTTGCAATTGGTTTCCATTTTGTATTATTTGTGGTTTTTGAGTTATTTAGTGTTTTATTCAGCAGCTTGCAGTTTCCGCAATCTGGTTGCTAGGGCCCAAATTACCCTACCAATCATGCAAGAATATGAGTAAGAGACTAGAATCTGAATAGGAGAGGGCATGACTAGAAAGAGGAGTAGGGATGCACCGAATCCAGGATTTGGTTCAGTATTCGGCCAGGATTGAGGCTTTTTTAGCAGGATTCGGATTCTGCCGAATCCTTCTGCCTGGCCGAACCGAAATCGGAATATTAATTTGCATATGCAAATTAGGGACGGGGAGGGAAATTGCATGACTTTTTGACACAAAACAAGGAAGTAAAACATGTTTTCCCCTTCCCACACCTAATTGCATATGCCAATTAGGATTCGGTTTAGTATTCGGCCGAATCTTTCGTGAAGGATTTGGGGGTTCGGCCGAATACAAAATAGTGGATTCGGTGCAACCCTAATAAAAAGTAGTAATAACAATACATTTGTAGCCTTACTGAGCATTTGTTTTTAGATGGGGTCTGCGATTCCCATTTGAAACTGGAAAGAGTCAAATAATTCAAAAGAATTATAAAAAAGAAAAAACGAAAGCCAATTGAAAAGTTGTTTAGAATTAGCCATTCTATAACATACTAAAAGTTAAGTTAAAGGTGAACCTCCCCTTTAATCTCTCAGTGCTAAAATCAGTAGCCCCTAAAAGTGGCCTACAGCTTGCCACATCAGGTAGCAGTCGCCACATGAGCAGATTTGGTCCTGATCTGGAAAACTAAATGCAGGCTGATCCAAATGTTGGCCCTTGGGCCAAAGATGAGCTAATACAGTGGGATTTATGGTGACAAAGGATACGAGGATAGCATTACCACACCAAAGCGCTCCTCGTCTGACAGGATTTTCAAAGCTGCACTGTTTGAAGGCACAGTTTTAGCAGATTTCATTTGACTTGTAGAAGAGGTACCAGTGTCAGCATTCCAACTTATAAAAGGCTGGATTCTTCTAAAAGCCTTACTTAGCAGTAATAAATCCTAAATTGCAAAAGGTCTTCTCTTTATAACCAATTGTGAGAAAGACTGTAAAACAGTATGCAGAGCAACAGGCTAGTACCAGCCAGAGCTTTATGCTTCAGATAATAGAGTGCCATAGATATATCACTGGGAGGACAAGACTCACAAAAAAATCCTACAACATAAAATGCAGAAAGACTTTACCTGGAGGACTACTTCTCCCGCCGCTGTTGTTTTGCCTCTGTAGATGCTCTTTATAGCACACAGAACAGAGGCCATTAGTTCGAGGATTACCATAGAAGCCACAACCTGTAGAGCATAGCAGCGGTGCCTGGCTGTGTTTTGTCTCCTGCGCCATAATCATCCACCATGCAACTGTAAACAAAAAACAGATTCACTTATCACTTTAGTGAAAAAGACACATCAAAACAACGACTGAATGTAATAGGTATATATATTACATAGAGCTAGGTGTAGGTCAGTGGTCCTCAACCAGTGGCTTATGAGTAACATGTTGCTCACCAACCCCTTGGATGTTGCTCCCAGTGGTCTCAAAGCAGGTGCTTATTTTTGAATTCCAGGCTTGGAGGCAAGTTTGGGTTTCATAAAAAAAAACAGGTGTACTGCCAAACAGAGACACCTATAGGCTACCAGTCCACATAGGGGCTACCAAACAGCCAATCACAGCCCTTATTAACATCCCCATGGACTTTCTCATGCTCATGTTGCTCTCCAACTTTTTACACTAAATGTGGCTCACGAGTAAAAAAGGTTGGTGACCCCTGGTATAGGTGCTAGCTGCATACACAATACTAGGGTTTCAGTCGACTCCTGAAATATTGGGTGGTAACAATGTTGTGCCTGAACTATCTATCACTCCTTACAAACAACCCCCCTTGCAAATCTGTAGACTTCACAATTACAAACATTTAGCAGCAAGGCAGTGGATTATACGGTGCCTTGAAGGACTTCTCATTTAGATGTGGGCAAGCTTCTCTTTATTTAGAGAGTGGTAGTAGAGATATCGGCAACTTGGCACATTGGCTAAACATGCTGTAACATTTGTGGAGTGCTGGGGCAGACCAGGAGAGTTCCAATGACAGTTGTGCTGCTGCAATGTTCTCAATGTATGATTACTCACTTGCTTGGCAACTCGTAAAAAATAAAAATAAGAAAATCTCTACCAGAAATGTCTAACAAGCAGCTACCAGAGAGTCTAATGTAGCAGTCGGACAATAATGCATGCTGCAGCTGTTGGTTTGCTGATCAAGGGGGTTTTGATAAAATGGAGTCTACGGCATTTCCATAATTCGGAGCTTTCTGGATAATGGGTTTCTGGATAACAGGTCCCAAACCTGTAATCTTAAATATATATATAATTATCTGTAGAAATTGAAGGGAGTTGGACATATCAATCTTAACGCATATTTACCATGTCAATCTGTGACATGCTGTATGAAGAATTAAAAGATTAATGATAGTCATGAACAATAACAGTTAACTCTTAATGTGCAAAGGGCATAGCAACAGGTTTAAAAAAATAAGAGCGGATATGATTCATCTTATTTTGGTGATGCATATTCAGCACTGAAGTACTTATTTATGACACATAAAGGCTAAAAGTTTAATCACATAGGATGCATACATCACTTATCTGTGTATATTGCAACAGCCCTAATTGTTTTCATTCCCAACCATTCCTCTCTGCCACCTTGAATTCTGATACAAACAAGTAACGTTATTATGAAATACACACAACCCTATACAATCACATTCTATTTATGGGTTTTATCCACAAAGCAATATACAATGTGTGTGTTGCAGCAGTGCTGTCCAACTTCTTTGGATTTTTCTGGTCTCCGTGATGGAAGGCTGATAATGGAAGCCAGCGTTGACCATGCACCTTTTTAAACCGCACCCATGTTGCCACAACAATTTTTAAGACCATGTACCCATTAATTCTGGTAGCACACCCAAAAAACAAATAGTTGGTGCTCAATGCAGGGATATCACTCATATGTGGGAAGGCAGAGTATGGCATATACAGGAAGCATATGGAAGGCAGAATACAGCAGGGGACAGGGAAACCTATCAGGACCAATTTAAAGGAACAGTTCAGTGTAAATATAAAAACTGAGTAAATAGATAGGTGGTGCAAAATGAAACATATTTCTAATATTGCTAGTTAGCCAAAAATGTAATGTATAAAGGCTGGAGTGAACAGATGTCTAATATAATAGCCAAAACACTACTTCCTGCTTTTCAGTTCTCTAACTCTAAGTTAGTCAGCGAACAGTGAAAAGTAGAGTTCTGGCTATTATGTTTAGGGAGTAGAGTTCTTTAGGGGTGCACCAAATCTACTATTTTAGATTCGGCAGAACCCCCGAATCCTTTGTGAAAGATTCAGCCGAATACCGAACCTGAACCCTAATTTGCATATGCAAATTAGAGGTGGGAAGGGGAAAACATTTACTTCCTTGTTTTGTGATAAAAAGTCATGCGATTTCCCCCCACCCCAAATTTGAATATGCAAATTAGGATTTGGCCGAATCCAAATCCTGCTGATAAAGGCCGAATCCCGAACCGAATCCTGGATTCGGTGCATCCCTAACTATGTTAGACACCCAGTCATTCAAGCCTTTATACATTAAATTTTTTGGTATTAGAAAAACCTTTATTTTGCACAACCTATCTATTTACCCAGTGTTTATTTTTATACTGAACTGAATAGTTTAAGATGAACAGTTCATACTGTGCTACATACAGTGACACAATGCTGGTGCTCCAGCAGCAGTTTGTATGAGCTGTGAATAATGTGGGCACTTTCAGTCTAGGTCGGAGGTGTGAACAGTACAGGGATATAGGGGTGAGAACAATAGAAGTGTTACAGATATGAACAATGAAGGATTTTACTGCCCGAGGGGTAAACAATGGAGGGACCAGTTAATGTCAGTACTGATACCTTTTAAAGTTTCTTTCATGTGGGGGCCACACAAGGGGGGGGTCACGGCCGTCAGTTGGACAGCGCTGCTTTGCATTATTAAACTGGATGGCTGTACCTGTATGGCTATTTCCTTGTGTATTTTTTACCTGTGACTCACTGTATTGCATTTATAAAGTACTTATTACATATTCACTTAGAAATACAATACTCATTCATACAGTAATGTAACAGACCCACGTTTTTAACCCCTAATACTGTGTGCATTGCTAAGGCCATATGTGCTGGTCAACAGGTTGTTTTCTTTATATACACATTTGCTGTGCAGTGCTTTTCTGTGTTTACAGGTCTCCCAATGGCTTTGGACCCACAGAAAAACCTAATGAAAACAGGTCTTGTTCAGTTTTAAAAATATTTAGGTATACGCTGCTCTGCCAAGAATGCACAGAACCACAACAACTGTTTTTACACCATAGCCGCTATGTGTATGGTGTATTGAGATTAAGATTTGATTTTGATTAACATTTGCCATTTTAGCTTTTACAAGTTTACTTGTTAAACACCATCGTCTAAAAAAATCATTCCGACCAAGCCTAATAGCATTGGGAAAGCCAGTAAAATGGTTATTGCTTTACAGTGAAAAGGTAACAGAGCAGTTACAATAATATACCAAGTCTTTTACATCCAAGTGAAGTGCTAACTACTTGCTAGTGTTAGATTCCAACGTGCTGAGCAAGCAACTGGTCACTAGAAAACATCACAGAGGAAGAGAGCTAGTTGCTTCCTCTCACACAGCAACAGCTGGGGATCTGCATTTATATATGCAACGTCCACAGTAAATTGAAGGAGACATCCCAGGGAGCAACAAAACTACAGCGGATTTTGCCCATAGCCTGCAACACTTGATCATTACTCACATCAGTCTCTGCTCCAATTACGTTTATAATCTAAGTACCTATCACATTAACACACAACTATTTGTAAGGCAATCCACCCACCACAGACACTGATTAGAATTGCTAATCTTAGACAGCAGACCAGAACTGCTCATTGTGAAATTCACACCGGCCTGGCACACTATCTTAGTGGGTCCCCCCACCACCATGTTCTTTCTTCCCCTGGCATCATTGTCGCTGCCATGGGCAAACGCTCATGAGCAGAAGAGCAAAAATTCCGTTTTTCACACGTACGTTCTGTTTCTCCTCGACTGTGCGACATACAGTAGGCACAAGATTTCCCCTGGAAGAGTTAAGAATATGGCTGCACAGTGCTCACTGGACCTCTGCATTTTTCAGTGTAGAAAAGTGCCAGCTTGGGTTCTGAGGTTAGCAATCGCTGTGGGGTGTGTAACAAATTGCCACCCCCAGGAATTATAATTTTCTTTTGTTAACCTGCCAGTATGTTTTGATGTCTGGGAGGAAACCAGAGCACACAGAGGAAACCCATGCAAGCACAGAGATAACGTATAAATGCTTTACAGACAGTGCCCTGGCTACAATCAAAGCCAGAGCAGCAAAGTTACCCACTAAACCAAGGAAAGAAAGCTGAAGTAAGATCTTTTGGGCAGGGTCCTCTTTATCTCTAGTATCAATAGTTGTTAGGGTTTCCACCTTTTCTGGAAAAAAATACCGGCCTGCCTATATATTTATCTTTTTTCCCTATTAATAACATCGGGATCAACCATCATTTTTACCGGCCAGGCCAGTAAAATACCGGCCAGGTGGCAACCCTAGTAGTTGTTTTCTGTATGTTCAATGTATAAACCCATTTGTTGCACAGGGAAGTGGACTATGTTGGTACTTTATAAATGTGTTATAATAACGTATAATTTCACTTTAGCCTCTAAAATGTATGGATAAAAGGTTATGCTGTACAGATAGCCCTGTCACATATTTGTATGGAGTAGAATAGCTATAAGACATTGGACCACACAGCAAAATCATTTTAGGGCCAAATGTATCCAAACTTTGGAAATAAGATGAATTTGTATGAATAGGTGTCGATATTGCTTATTGCTCAATTTTAATCCGAGACCTGCAATCCCCCAGTAGCCCCATGGTCTGATACAAATAAGAGTTTCCACCTGGCCAGTATTTTACAGGCCTGGCCAGTAAAAAATCTGCTTGGTGACAATGTTATTAATAGGGAGTAACCATAAAAATTATAGGATGGCTGGATACAAACAGGGTATACTTTTATTTGTACCAGTGTTTGTGGGAGCTGACATACTGCTCAGTATAGCAACAACAAAACACATAGAAGATCATGAAAAAAAAACGATGGTTGTTTAAATAAGAATGAATAAACGTCTGCCTTTATATGAGGTCTATCAGCTTCACACATGCCTGCCACACATATTCCTGTATTATATCAGAATAGGTCAAATGTAAATGTTATTTTAAATACCCAGGTGCAATGTCCCTCGACTAAATGGAAGTAGGAAGAGCAGGGGGAGCCAGCAGCCTCTACACTCAGCAATGCCAATGGTGCCAATCCCCTGCCCTTGTTGTTACTGATGCCTCACAACTCGAATCCAAGTAACACACTGACTGACTGACTGACTGACTGACGAAGGGCCCAGGTTGGACCTCATAAAGAGCAGGGCCCTTCAGCTGCGGCTTTATAGCTGTTAAACTCCATTTCTGTCCGACAGTTCCCCAGGCCAAGGACAGGGAGGGGTTATGGAAGCAGCGCCTGTTACTCACCGGTAACCGTAGCAGATGCCTCTCTAGTCTCTTTCCGTCCTGTGCCTTTGCTTTTACTGCTCTTCTAGGCTGTCTGTTCCGCTTCGGCTGCCCCGCTCTTGTCACTTAAGGCCCGATACCTGCCGGTGTCAATCACCACTTCCTTCTTTTTTACTTACTTCCGGTTTCTCGATCTATCTTCCGCTACCGTGAAGTTTTTTTTCTATTTTTTCCCTTCCCCTGCTCAAAACAGCTTCCTGTTCCGCCCACCTAAATAGCTCCTAGTCATTGGCCGCGAACTGGCGATGACATCACGCCTGTAGTTACGTTGAGGTGACGTAACGCACGAACTCCCGCCCACTAGTTTGTTTTTGTGTGAAGAGGGGGGAGGTGTATCCGGCTACAGTCCCTAGTAGCGGCGCTCGGCAAACTGCACGCGAGACAGGCACATAACTTCACACGTTCACTCTACATTTGTGGGTGGAGTCGGGGTTAGCACGTGACCTATGTGCAATGATGGCATCGGTGCTGGCTGCTAAGAAAGCTCTAAGGGACCAATTGAAGCAGCGACTTATTGCTTTGCATGATTTCGAAAAGTTGAGGCAGTCCCAGGCTGTGACCAGGAAGGTGCGTGCGCAATTGCTAGCGATTATTGCAAGACTGTTTGGCATCTTTGGTAGTGACACATGAGCTGCAGTTATTCCTGTACAGCCTGTCACTTGCTATTGCTACACAGCTATGTCCAAATCACATGTACAATCTGTACTTGCACTGTATTACACGTTTTACCGGTAGGGGGCGCTTTAAATGAGGTGGTTCACTTTTAAATTAAGTTTTAATATGGTATGGAATGGTTAATTTTAAACAACTTTTCAATTGGCCTTCGTTATCGATTTCTATAGGATTTTAATTAGTTGCCTTTTTCTTCTGACTTTCCAGGTTTCAGGTGGGGGTCACTGACCCCATCTAAGAGACAAATTCTCTGTAAAGCCAAAAATGTATCATTTTCTACTTTGTAATACTCCTTTCTATTCAGGTCCTCTTCTATTCATATTCCAGTCTCTTATTCAAATCAGCGCATGGTTGCTTGGGTAATTTGGACCCTAGCAACATATTGCTAAATTTGCAAACTGTAGAGCTGCTGAATAAAAAAACAAAATAATTCAAAAACCGCAAACAATAAAACCAACAGCAAATTGCCGCAGAATATCACTCTCTACATCATACTAAACATTTAGGGGCCGATTCATGAAGCTCGAATGAAGGATTCAAATTAAAAAAACTTCGAATTTCGAAGTGTTTTTTGGGCTACTTCGACCATCGAATGGGCTACTTCGACCTTCGACTACGAATCGAACGATTCGAACTAAAAATCGTTCGACCATTCGATAGTCGAAGTACTGTCTCTTTAAAAAAAAACCTTCGACCCCCTACTTCGGCAGCTAAAAGCTACCGAAGTCAATGATATTCCTTTGATCGTTGTATTAAAATCCTTCGAATCGTTCGATTCGAAGGATTTAATCGTTCGATCGAAGGAATAATCCTTCGATCGTACGATCGTAGGATTTGCGCTAAATCCTTCGACTTCGATATTCGAAGTCAAAGGATTTTAGTTCCTAGACGAATATCGAGGGTTAATTAACCCTCGATATTCGACCCTTCATACATCTGCCCCTAACTCACAGGTGAATAACCCCTTTAAATACCTATCATGCATATTATGCAGTAAGTACAGTCACAGTATAGCAACCACAGTATAGCAGCCAATCAGATGTTTGTTTTCAGTATTCTATCAGCCTACTAGGTCATACTAAAAAGTAAATTAAAGGTGAACAACCCCTTTAAGAAGGGACCTAACCATAGTCCTGACAGCACCATTCACTTGGGAGGGGTATTTGTTAATTAGAACAAGTCCTGCCCCCCCCCTGCATACTTTACCACTTCTTAAAAAAATAAAAAGTAGGGACTAGCATCAGGTTATTTCCCTGTGTGCTCCTGCCTAGCCAACTTCACTTGTTTTCAAGGGATCCCTTACAGCTGCCCAAGACTGTTCACTTGTGCCGTTATATAGTAAAATTGACTTGTACTGGACAGCATCAAGGGATCCACGGGAAAGCTGAAAATGTGGGTGTTTAGAGGGATAGGACCCTGGAACAGTGGCCTGGGGTAAAACAACTAACAAATTAGCAATCCATGGAACATACCCGTTTCCTTCTTATTTTTTACTATAAACATACCAAGGATGTTCAAGATGGACCTCCAGCTGCTGCTGTTCACTGGGTGCTGATTGGGTGCCCTTGCTGTACATGCAAATAATTAGACCAATATTTTTTTTGAGAGAGAATTTGATAGTTGCTGTTCTACTCAGATTACAAATGACTTGCCAATGCTTATTTATTGGTGTATTCTATACACTGTAAATAGTAACATGAAATAAGGGCTAAAAATTCCCAGAATGAATTATCTCCCTAATGTCAATGGATTAGTTCATATCTGTGCAACAGGTGGAGGGCCTCAGGTTGCGCATCCTTTACCATCATAGGTTTCATTCCTGTGATTAGGGCCCCAGTTGCTTCTTGGCCTTTTTGGCTAATATCAAGTGTAGTACCTTCTTAGTACACAATCTGGCTTTTTTCCCCCTTTTGAAATATATTGAATGTCGTATCTAGATGCCAGAACAAACGACACCATCCGACTTTATCTAATATGACTTTACATTCTAGCCTTGGGTGATCTGATTTCTTAGGATCCTACAAATGTTGTGGTGTTGGATAGTAAGATCAGATAAAATCTGATCAAAATCACCAGGGTAGTTTTATCAGCCACTGCCAAGCATGCTGGTCCTCTCTTATTGGCCCCCACTGTGCTGCTGATGTTCTCTAGAAACCAGATAAAAAAATCTATTCTGATTTTTACCTGGGACTTCCAGTAACTGTAGATGACCTGAGCACAGTAGCATATAAACTCTGGTTTTCATATAGTTGTTTTTTTTTTTATTAATAATAATCATGCACTGTAACAAAAACATATTTATACAGAAAAAGTCTGGAGAGGCAAACATTTTGCTATGTCATTAAAAGAGGAAGAAATATTTTGAAAATAAATGTTAGAAATAGCTGAAATTTGCTTGAACTTGTTTATTTTAAATCCAGTTATATTAATATCCACATAATCTTGGAGTCCTATCTGAGACAATCGAAAGTGTTTCAACAGCAATGCTCCATTTTCCATTGCTTGCAATCTACTATGTGGACCATAGGTGGCAGTGCGATACCTTACAGTGCAGCCTGTTATTTGGCTGCTAGCCTGCAAATGAGAACTCCCCAAAGGCCCCTTCGTATACCCAGCTAATTGATGGACATTTTCACCAGTAAAGTTTTCCCATTCAATAAAACCTAGGCCACTGCAGACATTCTAACCAATTATGCTGTACACCGACATTTTGCCAGCAATATATACCCAACTACCATTATAAGACCCTGCACAAGTACACTGGGCTCCAGGACCATTTTAAATATTGCTTTTAAATCCCACAGCTGTGATAGAACCCAGTTCAGTAGCACTGCTTGCAACCCTCCTCTGTAGCTTCTCTGCCAAGGCATAAACTATGAGGACACTCATGAGAAAACTAGGTGGGAAGAGAACAAACATTGAAGTATGTGCCTTAGAGAAAGAAAAAGAGGCCCCCAAAGTAGAGAAACAAGTGAAGGGGAGGGGGTTAAAAAAACAGAATGGTAAAATAAAGATCAAGACCATGGCTGTCCAACTGGCGGCCCGTGACCCCCCTGTGTGGACCCCCCACATGAAAGTCTGCCTGCTGTGTCTGCTTACCATGCGTAAACTTTAAAAGATATCAGTATTGAGATTAACTGGCCCCTGCATTGTTTAAACCAAATTCACTAATCCCCTGTATTGTTCATACCTTTAACACCTTTATTGTTCACACCCCTAAAGCCCTGTACTGTTCACATCTGAGACCCAGACTTTTCACTCTTACAAACTGCTGAAGGGGCACCTGCACTGTCACTGTATGTATTATATCTTAGAGTGGTCCTGATAGGTTTCCCTGTCTCCTCAGTTCTACCTGCCCTATGTTCCCTGTGTGTGCCATACTCTGCCTGCTCTATGCTTCCTGTGTGTGCCATACTCTACCTGCCCTATGCTCCCTGTATGTGCCATACTCTGCCTGCCCTATGCTCCCTGTATGTGCCATACTCTGCCTGCCCTAAGCTCCCTGGGTTTGCCATACTCTGCCTGCCCTATGCTCCATTGGTGTACCATACTATGCCTGCCCTATTCTCCTTGTGTGTGCCCTGCTCTGCCTGTGGAACATAAGCCTGGTATTTGTTTTGGGGGTTTGTTAGCATCTGAAAATGATTGTTAGGGCCCCTTAAGGTGTTTAATCATGTGCTGGGGGGTTGCTGTGTTATCCACAGAGGAGGAGGAGACATATGGATTTATGGGTAGGTCTTAATATGACTTGACTTTTTTCACACATGAGTGGTAAGTGATATCCTTGAAGTGAGCATTTGGTTTTTTTTGGTGTGCTACCACCTTTAATGTGCACATGGTCTTGTGGTAACATGGGTGTGGTTTAAAGTGGGTGTGGTTTAAAAACAGGGAGTGGTCAACACTGGCTTCCAATATCGGCCCTCCACCATGTAGGGCTGAAAAATTCCGGCCCTCGGTACCACAGAAGTTTGGCAGCACTGATCTAGACAATTAATGTGACACAGCCAAAGATGGTCACGACCTTGCTGCAGTTAGAAAGAATTTACTTTTATTTTTAGAGGGCTACCGATGCATTGTGGGGAGTTCTCCAAATGTGGATAGAAGCCTGTGGCCACCACAAAATTATTGACCGGCCTTGCTGGGCAATGCAAGTAAGCTTTTTTTTTTAAGAGGATTTTTGTTCTCTCGATCTAGGATATTTACTCGGGCAAATGACTTGCCATCTGGTACCCAGTGCTACTCTGGGTATACTCAAGCTTTACATGTGTGCAAGAGACCCCTAAGGTGGCCATGAACATAACAATTGCAATCTCTCCTGAGACAATCAGTTGGACCTGAAGTCTACTTCTATCTTCAGCAGTATCCCCTGGCCTATTGACAAGACAACAGATATATATATATATAGATAGATAGATAGATAGATATATTTATAGATAGATAGATATATTTATATATATATATATATCTTTTGCTGATATCGGTCTCCTGGTCTCTCACCATACATGCAGCGAATACCGTATGAAACTTTGTTTCGTATGATAATATCTGTGCGTGTAGGACTACCTTTTCAGAAGCCCATGTACAAATCTTCCAACTATGGCAAATACAAAGCAAGAATTTCTAGATCAAACTGGTATTGAATGCTGTAAGGCAATTACCTGGGGGCTATGTTAAACTGATAAGTCAGCATTGTGTTAGGTCTTTCCAGGGTAAACATTGAAATTCACTGACAGGGACTTTCCTTTATTCTCTGTATGTGCACAAGCTATTGACCTACACTGTCTTTCTTCATTTAACTCATACATGATCCATTTATTATTAAAAACACCCCTTCGTATGCCAATGGTTATTACATTTCTTTGCCATGTTCTGTCTCTTGCAGTTACTTTCACATAAAAGGTATCAGGAAGCTCAGCGGGTTGCTGTCTTTCTAAACATGTCAGATGAGATTCAGACTAAAGATGTCATAAATGATATTTTCCGACAAGGCAAAGCATGTTTTATTCCACGTTACCGACCACGTAGTAATCACATGGATATGGTGAGGCTCAGTTCAGTGGATGAGATCAACCAACTGCCAGTAACTACATGGAACATTCGCCAGCCAGCTGAAGGAGACTGCAGGGATGATGCTTTATCAACTGGTGAGCTGCTTCTAAATGTTTACATTTTTGATCAACTCATTATTACCCTACATACATGTGCCTGGGGATCTTCAGTAAACAGAATTTTCCATTATAAGAAATAACAACTGTAGCTACACATTAAAATTTGATCAGCACTAGTCACCCGAGTGCAAGTGTTGGTTAGGCAGTTTGTTTGACAAGGCCAAATAAACCCATAGAGATTTTTTTTTTCTCTGTAGCCTGTAGATAGAAATTTTGGTTAGGGCAGGCAGATTTCTCCTTCTCAACCATGATGGCAAGTACAGTATATGGCACGTACAGTTAATTACACAGGCTAATTAGGCAACAAACACAACACTTAGCACATAAATGCCCACCACAATTTGCAAAGCCAAAGCATCAAATCTTATATTGGTAGCATATTATCAGTCTCACTCTCCAAGAGTGTTTGAATCTCTCTCTCCGTGTCTTATTTGTTCACATGAAAGTGCCTGGTTATGTTGGAATCACTGCTGAGCCTCTTGGGGGGGGGGGGAGGCTTTTGTATGAAGTATCAATAAATCAGTTTTATCACAAATGTATGTATGGTCAGCTTCAATCACTTTTACGGAACCCAAAAGAACACTTTTCAATACAATAGCAGTTTAGGCAATACTAAAACTTCATGCTGAGCTTGTTTACAGACATTAAAGAAATAAAGCGAAATAATTACATAATTAAAAGGAGAAGGAAAGCTCCAATCCAAGGGGGTGGCAAATGATAGGCCACACAAGGATTACAATGATTTACCCAATACCCTGGGCTGTGTTCCTGTTAGCAGAATACTGCAGCGGCCTGGGGCACTTGTGAGTGATCCTCCTCCTCCTCTATTCTTAATTCAAACTCCAGCAGCCGACCAGATCAAGCCAGCGGCCATTTCACCCCTCTCTCGCATGTGTGTGCAAAGGCATGTACGTGCAGTGACGATACACATGGGGGAAGCATGCAAAGGCATGTGCGAGACAAGGGCCCAGACCAGGGTTAGCCAAAAGCAGAGGTTTGTGCCTGGTGCCCCCCAGACACATGCCTCTTTTGCCTACCTCTAGTTCTGGATGAGGCACAGCGAAGAGCTGGCTTTTTTTTTTTTTTTTTTTTGTTAAAGACTCTCTTTAAAATCTATTTTGCATACATACCCTACACAAAGAAGGAAGGAAGAGGATCACTTGTTCGCAAGTTTCCCGATCTGGTGCAGTTTTTTTTGCTAACAGGAGCACCGGCCTGGGGTATCAGGTAAGTGATTACAGTGCTTTACTATAGAGGGATTTCCTGGCCTTAATGCTTGGTTGTTACTTTGCATTGCTTGTGGTTACTGTGGTAAACCATGATTTCGACTGCAAGACAGAACAGAAGTTTATTAGTGCTAGTTAAGATTTCATTTGAGACCACATTTTCATGTCCAGGTCTGGTATAAGATGTGATATACAGTATGTACATTATAAGTGTTTGCAAGTCTAATCTGTAACCGTGTGATGCTGTCATTTTTACAGGGGGGTTGGACCTCGTGCTGGTTCCTGGCCTTGGATTTGACAAGCAAGGTCACCGTTTAGGACGAGGAAAAGGTTATTATGATACTTTCCTGGAGCGCTACATGAAGCAAATTGGTGCCAAACCATATACCATTGCCTTGGCATTTCAAGAGCAGCTTTGTGAATCCATCCCTGTAAATAATAATGACATTGAAATTGATGAGATCCTCTGTGCTGGAGACCAAGAAGTGCTTACAAATTGACTCAAAATGATTTGATTCTTAAAACTGAGAATAATCCATCCATGTTTTAATTATTATATTAAAAGACTATGCTAATTTAAAATTCGTTGCCAAAGCAGAAAAAAATGCAATTAAAATATGCAAAGAGTGAGCAGTCCCTCCCGCAAGCTCATAGATTGTTATTGCAAAGTAGCAAAACCACTTTGTTTTTTAAATTGTTACAAGTATAAAATCTTTGAAGATCAATAAATAATTTTATATATAATATAATTTTTCTACAATTGTTCTTTTTTTTTAAAGGCATCTGCAACATGAAAAATCATTAACATAGTAAGTTAGGTTGAAAAAAGACACATGTCCATCAAGCAGGGCCGGAACTAGGGGTAGGCAGAGTAGGCACATGCCTAGGGCGCAAAGTTGGAGGGGCGCCAGGCACGTACTTACTCCTACCCCTAGTCCGGTCCCTTCACTGCCGACCGCGAGTACGCGAACGCATGCGTCGATATGCGCAGAAGCGTCTATGCGCTCACACGTCTATGCGTCTTTTCGCGCATGCGCAGAAGCGCGCAACTAGCCAGCGCAGCAGCCGGGCAGGCTGCCTATGGCGCCTGCCCAGCTCTGCCATCAAGTTCAACCTTTGAACTCTATTTTAACCTGCCTATCTGCCAGTTGATCCAGAGGAAGACAAAAAAAACCCCATCTGAAGCCTCTCCAATTTGCCTCAGAGGGCGAAAAAATTCCTTCCTGACTCCAAATGGCAATCAGACTAGTCCCTGGATCATAACCCTGTATTCCCTCACTTGCTAAAAAGCCATCCAACCCCTTTTTAAAGCTATTTAATGTATCAGCCTGTACAACTGATTGAGGGAGAGAATTCCACATCTTCACATCTGTCACTTTAAAAAAACCCTTCCGAATATTTAGGAGGAAACTTTTTTTCTAATCGGAATGGGTGACCTACTGGTACTGGTAAATAAAGCATTAGAAACATTATTATATGATCCACTTATATATTTATTCATAGTTATTATATCACCCATGACCCTCTCCTCCCGTGAATCTATGACCCTTTTAATACAGCTCAAGACCTTATTTGCCCTTGATGCTGCTGACTGCGTTGCTTGCTACAGCCAAGTTTATTATCTACAAGGACTCCAAGGTCCTTTTCCATAATGGATTTGCCTAGTGCAGTCCCATTAAGGGTATAAGTGGATTGGATATTTTTACATCCCAGGTGCATGACTTTACATTTATCAAAATTGAATCTCATTTGCCACTTAGCTGCCCAGATTGCCAGTTTGTCAAGATCATGTTGCAAGGATGCCGCATCCTGGATGGAATTTATTGGGCTAGATAGTCTTGTGTCATCTGCAAACACTGATACATTACCTTCCCCTAAATCATTAATGAACAAGTTAAAAGTGGACCCAATACCAAGCCCTGAGGGACCCCACTAAGAACCTTACTCCAAGCAGAGAATGTACCATTAACAACTATCCTTTATATCCTATCCTGTAGCCAGTTTCCTATCCATGTGCAAATGACTTCATTAGGGCCAACAGACCTTAGTTTAGAAAGCAGTCGTTTGTGGGGCACGGTATCAAACGCTTTCCCAAAATCCAAATAGATCACATCTACTGCCCCCCCCCCACTGTCCAGCATCTTACTTACCTCATCATAAAATGCAATCAAATTTGTCTGACATGACCTATCCTTCATAAAGCCATGCTGATTGCTGCTCATTATGCCATTCACTAGGACAAAATTTTGAATGTGATCCCTTAACAAGCCTTGAAATAATTTGCCAACCACAGATGACAAACTTACTGGCCTATAATTGTCATGCTGAGATCATAATCCTTTTTAAATATTGTAATGACATCCGCTTTTCTCAAGTCCATAGGTACCATACAGATGAAATCGAATCTGAGAAAATCAGAAATAGTGGCTGCACTTTGACTTTAACATTCTTTTACATTCAACTAAAAAAGGCAAGGCAGTGCTGTCCAATTTCTTTGGTATTGAGGGTTAGAATTGTTCTGGCCTTCATAGCATAGGGCTGGTTATAGAAATGTTGACCACACCAACATAAAATTATATAGTGAACTCCAGAATGAAATGGTACCCTTACTCCTAGCATTTGATGGCACATTGATCTTCAACATAAAATGTTATAGAACCCAGAAAAACAAACTGTCAAAGGCCACAGCATTAAACTGCACAGTGACCCCAGTATTAAACCTTAGCAGCAATTGCTATTGCGACCCACAGGAACCCGTCATAGCAAGTGATTTTTGCTGCATATAATAATAATAGGGTTCCCTGTTAGGCTTACCTGTTTTAGTGCAGGCTTAGTTGTTGTGGTACAGGTTTAGGTAGCAAAGGGCAGGTGGAAGAGGATCAAATGAAGATTGTGCAATTAAACATGAGACTAGCCAGACAGGCTGTAAAGTAATCTGTTTAAATGGTGTTTGTGCTCTACACTCAAAGAGACCGCTATACATTAAGTTATACTTATCCAGAGGTGCATGGACCAGACAGAGTAGGTTGGCAGGCTGCATGTGGCCTGCGGGCCTCCAGATGTGAGAGTCAAAACTTGTAAACACTGCAGCAAGACTCTCCATCAATGTTCAGCACAACATATTTTTGTGAAGGTTCTCATCCAGGTTTTGGCTATAGCTATAGTCAACGTCAAATCAACTGGACTTGCTATATTTTCTTTTTCCTTGAAGACTCAAATTTCACCATCCTGCCCGCTGATAAAGGAAGATGCACAGTTGTACTCCCATAGTTACATGGACCCAAGCAGCAGATACAGGAAAAAGGTCATACCTCTTAAAATAGATGCAAAACACACAAAGCTATTGATCAGGCTACATACCATTGCCTCTACCCTGATGAAACCCCTCTGTGTATATATGAACTTTTTAAGATACATAAGGAAGGGGCCCCTCTCAGACCAATTGTCAGCAGCAATACATGTGATCTACAACGTAGCCAAATACCTAGCCAACATCTTAGCCCCTTTGTTTGGAAATACAGAGCATCTCATGCAGAACTCCAAGGGTTAGTACTGGGTACAGAAGAAACTATGGTGTCCTATGATGTTACTTTCCTTTTACATTCATACCCATTACAGAGGAAGTTGAAACTGTGAAAAACCAGTTGCTATGAAACAACACCCTTGGCAACAGCACAGAACTTAAATGTGTTCCTTATTTGAGTATCATCTATTTCAAGTACAAGGATAAATTCTACAAGCAGAAGCATGGCTGTGCCATGTGATCATCAGTGTTACCCATTGTGGCAAACCTGTACATGGAGGAGATGGAAAGAAAGGCTCTGAGTACTTTCAAAAGAATGACACCCAGTCATTGGTTCAGATACGTGGATGACACCTGGGTTAAGATATACACACACAAGAGGTACAGACCTTTACAGAACACATTAACTCAGTGGACCACAACAATATGTGAAGATATGCAAGATAACACACTGGCTTTTTTGGACTGCTTGGTAAGTACTACAGGAAACCTACTGACACGGACCAATACCTGCTATTTAAGTCCCACCATCCATTAGATCGCAAACTGGGGGTTTTCTACAACACAGAGCAGACATAATCCCCACCAGCACAGAGGCTCAGGCAAAAGAGTTACAACATCTCAGAGGGACCCTTAAAACGTGCGGGTATCCAGACTAAGCCTTTGTTAAAACCGGGAGAAGGAGAAATAACACCAAAACTACCAGTGAAGGCGGAAAGTAGGACAGACAAAAGAACATGGTCCATATATTGCTGGGGTGTCTCTGACATTGTGATTGACTTAAAGTCTAGTGAATTAAACATATTTTGCTACCTGAGCAGCTCTAGCAGAGAAGACTATAAAAATTCACATCTGGTCCATTTCGACTGCCCTCTAATAGAAGATGTGTGTATGTTTTTGATATAGATTGGTTTCTTTGTTGTTTCATTGTCTTTACAGATTAATCAGAGAAAAAACTCATTTTCAAATATATTTAATTATATAATATTTGTCCTATACATTCATCCTGGCCGGAAATATTACACAGCTTTATCTTTGTATAAATATGTTCCACGAGCAGTCCCATTCAGTTACACAGATGATTATAAACAGTAATGCTTAGTTCTTAAAAACTCATTGAAAATCAGTAGAATCATCTTCTGGCATCTTGTAGACAGGGTCCATAGAGTCCATGCCCCACCTAAGCCTGAAACTTGGTTTAGTGGAGACCTCCGTTCCTGCTACAGTTTAGCTATAACATAGAGAATACATGCTAATAATATAGAGTACAATGCATATTCATAAACATTCATTTTATATATGAAAGAAAGTTTGCTCTGGGCGGTGTGTGAACTTGATCATTCACAGATCTGCAACATATTTATATTCAAGGACAGGAAGGTTACTGTCTGCCAAAATTTCCTTTGGGTAGCAATGTTTGCAGATTGCTGTGTAAGTAGTCTGCCCATATCTACCCTCAATTGGAAACGTTTATAGTATTGGCTGACTATACGTGACAGATGTATCTAATTCCCACCCCTGGGACCCTATACAAACCATATTCTTAACTAGCACGTTGACATTCAGCTTCAGAACTAGGTTTTCATTATAGTCTGTGATGTCATGGATCCTGAGTCAGGCACTAGAAATCGAATTTTCCTTCATGTTAATGTGTTATGTAAGAGACTGGTATAGGGTGCTAAGCCTTGGCATAACTTGATAAACTTATGCAAAAGACTGTATGAACACATATTAAAGAATTACTATAATTAAAAATCTGCAATGCTTAGTGAAGGAAAATTGTTTTGGAGGTGGTGCATTTATTAAACCTTGAAGTTGGAAATTTGACTATTTCCATTTTACTGATGAAAGGCGTTGAGATTTGAGTTTCAGACATTCCATGATTTTTATTACCCTAGCTGATGGAGTTTTGTACAAAGTAGATATTGTATGTACAAAGGTATTATCACAATGTATCTTTTCCAGAACTTTTTTTTATCAAATTCTATTTTATGCTGTCAAAAGCCTTTTCAGCAGCCAATGATAATTTCACCACTGGGTTTTTTATTCTTGTGTATGTAACTATGTCTACGAAGCTTCTTAAATTATCAGAGAATTGCCGACGTTTATAAATCCAACTTGATCAGTATTAATAATATCAGATATGTAATCTATGGGGCAAATTAACTAGGGATGCACCTAATACACTATTTTGGATTCGGCCGAACCCCCGAATCCTTTGCAAAAGATTCGACCAAATCCTAATTTGCATATGCAAATTTGTGGTGGGAAGGGGAAAAAATTTATTTTCCTTGTTTTGTGGCAAGAAGTCAATCGATTTCACTCCCTGGCCCTAATTTGCATATGCAAATTAAGATTCGATTCGGCCGGGCAGAAGGATTCAGCCTAATCCTGGATTCGGTGCATCCCTAAAATTTACTTTAGGGGGCGAAGTGGCCATTGCTATCAAAAATTCTCCAGAAATCCAATGCACAGGGACAATTTACAAACTGGCGTAGAGAACAATTTGCAAGAGAAAGTACATCGGCAACAAAGTTTTGCACCCATTTGCCAGTTGAATTTTCACTCAGATTTTCCTCAAATTCACTTAAGTGCGAATTTTCAATTACGGTACCCCTTTTGCCAGAGTTTCCTTCGCCAGAATGCTGGCGTTTTTTCATATTTTAAAGTGGGATTGTGTTTAAAAGTTGTAACTGGTTTTTTTTTTAAATATTTTTTTAACCATTTGAGAGTCATGCCACATTTGTTTTAGGGTGGGCTCATGTCTAGGACATTAGAGGATCTCTTTTGTCTTTATTTAGGTTCCTTGGACATTTTTAATAATAAGTGGCCACTTTTGCACCAACATCACTAATAAAGATATATATATGACCTATATGTAGTAACGAAGTTTCGCTAGGCAGAAATTAACGTTAGCAAAAGTTCCCTATGAAATGCTCTTGCTGACAAATTTACTCGGCTTTCGGCTGTCTATTTGATAATATTTTGGCAACCAATTTTAGATCACAATTTAGTAAAGAAATAGGCCTACAGTTAGGGGCACATTTACTTAGCCTGAGTGAAGGAATAGAATAAAAAATACTTCGAATGAATTTTAAAGTATTTTTTTGGCTACTTCGACCATCGAATTGGCTACTTCGACCTTCGACTATGACTTTGAATCGAACGATTCGAACTAAAAATCGTTTGTCTATTCGACCATTTGATAGTCGAAGTACTGTCTCTTAAAAAAAAAACTTCGACCTCCTACTTCGCCACCTAAAACCTACCGAGGATCAATGTTAGCCTATGGGGAAGGTCTCCATAGGCTTTCTAGCAAATTTCTGACCGAAGGAATTTCGTTCGATCGATGGATTAAAATCCTTTGAATCGTTCGATTAGAAGGATTTAATTGTTCGATCGAACGATTATTCCTTCGATCGCACGAATAGCGGTAAATCCTTCGACTTCGATATTCGAAGTCGAAGGATTTAACTTTGATAGTCGAATATCGAGGGTTAATTAACCCTTGATATTCGACCAATAGTAAATGGGCCCCTTAGACATTTTCGATTAATCTTTCCAGATTCCATGATTTTTAATATCTATAATCTAACAAAGTGGAAAAAAATTAGAAACTTTTCTCTCCAGTTCTTCCAGATCTTCCTAGATATATAGAAATAATTGGTAAGTGAACCTTACTCATTTGATGATCTGGATAAGTTGTTGTTTTTTCTCTTGAAAATTGAGATATCTTGTGACTCCTCAAATGGCTTGAAAATGCATGACAAGCGATTTGTGAAAATTACAGTGATCCATTTCTTCAATTGTGATTAACCTGTTGAAGATTTTTTTTTAATTATGGTCAGATTACTGGAAATTATATTTGATATTGGTATTGGTATACTGATCATCGCAATGGAGTAAGTGAATGATAAGATATTGTGACTACACTTTTTTTAATAAATGTAACCCTTGTGGAAATAACCGTAGCTACTTTTTCTTCTTGTATAGGGTAATATATATAATACAATGTGCCTCTCCGTTTTCTGTTCAAGTTCTGCCTTAACCATGAGTCTAAAATGTTTCTTTGGTTACAAAGAGGCAGACTGGGATATCTATTTGTATATGAATGTTTTATTTGGAAAACAATAGCAACCATTCCTTTATATGGGTACTATCCATTTAAAATTGGATTTAAAATTTGACCAACTTCCCAAACACGATTTTACCTTATTAATAAAATAACTCAAAACTTTAAGTTTGGGAAAAGTCTTGATAAAATCGTGAAAAAACTCGAATCGTATAAATTTTTCGGAATTGACTCCCAAATCACTCTATTTTTTGAGAAAAATTGCCCAAAAACCCCAAATTTTATGTACGAAGCCCAGCCATTGACTTCTACAGGACCTTGACAGGTTTGAGATGGAGTATTTTTGTATTCGAACTTTTAGCAGCTTCGAGGTATATTACATTTCGAAACATTTTTGGGGTTTTTCCTCAAAAAATTCAATTTTTTTTCCTTCTGAAATGATTTTTTTTTTTTTGTTTTGAAAAATTCAAGTTTATTTTTCCTCGAAAAATTCAAGTTTTCCCCTTTAAAAGCCAGACCAGAAAAATTTGAGCTTCAATAAATAACCCCGTAGTTCTGATAATAGTGACCCTACAAATGTACAATGCACACTTTCTTATTACAGCCTCTCCAGTGCAAAGTGAGGTATATGAGCTTGACAATGTACAATGTGTCTGTAAAGGGACAAACCAAGTATACATATTGGTGACCACAGAACCACTTTTTACATAATTAGAAAAAATAAAGTATATGCTTCATTCTCATTAAAACATATATAGAACGACAAATGAATTGTCTGTATTTATATTAATAAAAACGATATATTTTGTAAAGGTTATTGGGAGCACTAGGGTATTTTAGCTAGAGCTCCAGCAACGCCTTTATTCTGGCAAAACTTCACCAATATCCATGTAATGAAAAGCAAGAACTATTGTAAAAGTATTGCAAAAAAAGGCACGGAATATGAGATGATATTGCAAGGATAGGAAACTTTCAGCCTTTTAGCTATTGGGGATCTTCAAAGCCCAGCATAACCTTTCCAGATCTGCTTCCTGAAGGCTGCCGATCCCTGTTATATACAGTAGTATTGCTTAGTGGAAGATGTGGCATCATCTCTTTGGCTGAGTATTACTTCCCCGCTCTTGTTTTTTGTCCTACCCATAACTGATTTATTAAGTTAAATGTAATCCCATTGCATACATTCCAGTGACAATCCCTAAAAAAATGTTCAGTAGAACAAAAATACTATCTGTAGCTCAAGTCTAAATAAGTCCAGTTATGAGTGAAACAGATGGAAGATAAGGTACTTGAAATCCTCTCCTTTAGCTGCAGTATGAAGGGACATGGGAAACCAAAAGTTGACATCACCATTTTCTTGGCAGAACAATCAAAGCTGTTGACCAGATAAGAAGATCAACACGTGGTCTCTAAAGTTAAGTAGCATTTTAAAAGGTACAAAACTCTGTAGGCCACAAAGTATTATAGAGTTAGACTACTAATTTTTCCCTGGTGTTTCTTACTCGTATTATACATTGCCGAATGCTGTCAATATGTTCACAGTAGGTCCTACATGGGTAGAATTGCATTAGAGTAATCACTTATGTTTTATCTCTGTTATTTGTTATATAATGGCTTTTATCTTCACATGTCCCTGGCACCATGGACAGAAACACAGATAAATTGATAGCAGAGGGGTTTCTGCCCGTTTGAAATTAGGACTTCATGGTGCATATAGGAACAACAATCACCAGGATGACAGTACAGGCGGCTGCAGTGATAAGAGCAGCCATCTTACAGACTTTAGCTCGTCGGAACTCGGCCTCCTTCCTCTTTATAAGAGAATCATATCCTGGCGTGTAGATATCTTCCATCCAGAACTCGAGATTATTGGGATTCAGAGACTCTTGCGTCTGCAAAAAAAAAAAAAAAATGTGACTGCACAACATACATTACTATTCCTCCTGTGTGAACTGAGATTTAAAATAGGCCTTGGCATTTCAAATGCACAGAGGCCCAATAAATAGTGACTGTCTATGGCATCTTATAACAGCCCCTTCTGGCATTTGTCAGAATCTACAGATTGCCAGTCCTGGCTGGTTGTTTGTAGGATCTGGGTCCTTATGTCAGGCTGTAGTGAATAGCAAATACATCTCTCCACTGGGAGACCAATTAACATATTCTCCATTTGGTCGAAATGGAAAATATTTGACTTTTCGCTATTAAAGAGCAAATATGAATAATTTCTAAGTATTGCTGATTTTTAATATGCATTCACTTCCCTATCGAGCACACAATATGTATTTTATGAATATAGCCATTTAGAAATGAGTGGGAGATGCAATATTGATTAGTGATTATTGATTGCCTTGGCAGTGGCAAGCTTGAAAACTCTCAATCAACAGCGACAGCTGCAACTCTAGGGGTCATAAATCGACGGTGCCGCTGCCCAGGTACATTTCCCACATGTACAATTCAGTTAGAAGTAAAAAAAACATAGAAATGCTTGGATACAAGAATAGTTGGATAACGGCTTTTAGGAAACTATAACTTTTTGAAATTGTCTGATTTTGAAAGGAATTCAAAATGGCTGCAAACAAAGAGAAGCTATTTTAGTATGGGAAATTTAGGAAAACCTGATTTTTAAAATACAGTATTACCATTACTCACAAATTATTTTTATATATGCTTTAAAGGGGTTGTTCACCTTTAAATAAACTTTTAGTATGATGTAGTGAGTGATATTCTGAAACAATTTGCAGTTGGGTTTCATTTTTTTATTATTTGTGGTTTTTGAGTTATTTAGCTTTTTATTCTGCAGCTCTCCAGTTTGCAATGTCAGCCATCTGGTCGCTAGGGTCCTAATCACCTTAGCAACTGTGCACTGATTTGAATAAGAGACTGGAATATGAAAAAGAGAGGGCCTGAATGGATAGAAGTGGAAATAACATTGAATTTGTAGCCTTACAGAGCATTTGTTTTTAGATGGGGTCAGTGACCCCCATTTGAAAGCTGGAAAGAATCAGAAGAAGAAGCAAAATAACCCCAAAACTATAAAAAATAAATAATGAAGACCAAAGTTGCTTCGAATTTTCCATTCTATAACATACTTAAAGTTAACTTAAAGGTGAACCTCCCCTTTAAATTGATACTGATACTAAAAAATGACTCTTCTTAATATTAATATACATTGAAAGTTACCTATAGGTTACAGTGATCATTTTTCACTGATAGGGCTGCTTTTGTTAGTAATTGTTACTTAAAGTTCCTAAACCTGACTGTTTTGCCAACCTTTAGATTTCTAAAGCTAACGGACCTGCTGCACAATATGGCAGTCGCCTCATAGAGGAACATGGGGGATCAAATAGAAAATGAAAAAGCATAGAACAAATTCTATTATGGCAAAATTATAAATAGCATGCAAAGAAAATGTTATGCTGGATGTAAAAAAAAGTTTGATTTTAGTGTCAATATCTTTTTAAATATTTGTCCCTCAAAGTCATTGCTGGGCCTGGGGTACAATCCTCTGTAACCACAAGAGCAACAGACGCCAGCTGCCTAACTTTTGTATTCTGCCATATTTTTTTTCCCTATCATTAAGTACAGGTTTTGCATGGGAATTTTCTAAACATCCCTGTACAGCAAGTTTGGCCCTTACCTGGATAACCACAAATATTTCTTCTTTTTTAGTCTCTACTAACTCCAGAAATCATGAACTGGTTTCATACATTTTGATACGTATATGGCAGCCCCACTGATCATGACCAATTTCCAGTTGGTTTGGCCAGTTTTGAAAATTGAATCTACAGATGCACCATATCTGCCAGTGTATTATGCATTGGCAGGTAAACAAGTGAAGAGAAGATATGGGCCCATTGATCAGAGAACGTACAAGACCTGCCTTTTAGGTCAGCCAGTACAGTAAGGGGGTTATTTATCAAAGTCCGAATTTATCTCAACATTTTCTGCTACAAACTTCGATCAAATCCACTTGGGTTTTTTTACGCTTATTTATTATTACATTTTCCTGAAAATTAGCTTTGCAGGAAAAATTTAGATTTTCACGATTTTTCCGGATTTTTCACCCAAAAATGTTGGGGTATTGCACGAAACCCAGTGCACATCATTGGGACTTCTCCCATTGACTTATATGCAACCTCGACAGGTCTGAGATGTCGGATTTTCTGATTCGGACTTTTCCATCCTCGAGGTTTAATAAATTCCAAAAAAAATTGTGATTTTTTTAAAAGTCCGATTTTATATTTTTGATTTTATATTTTTGCATTTAGAGTTTAGTAAATAACCCCCTAAATGTGACTAGGGGGAATGTTTATCAAAGGTAAAAATAGCTATATATCACATAGTATTACATTGATATTTGAAGGGTTATTTTTTCCTATTATCAACATAGAAATAACATCAATCTCTGGAATGCTGTGTTAAGCACATCAGACATTTTATAAGTAAAAAGTCGAAGGATGCAGAAAATTCTGTCATTAATATACAGCTGGTGCTCTGGATTTCATCTGAATGGACTAACGCACAACATACTCAGAAGAGGGATATTTTAGGAATGAAAGTGCTTAAATATGTAAGTATCAGACTTCTACAGGCCTAAGTCATGCGAGTCAAATTCTTATGAAAAATATATACGTATACATGTAATCTATGAATTGATTAACTCCTGAGCACCAGATGTTCTGTATATTACTCTACTTATAGATGGATAAAGCAACAATCCGTATATATAACCCAGGTTTTGCTGCACCCACATAGATTTTAATAAAGCTGCTTTTGATGATAGAATATTGAGAAAATGACATGTTCCTCCTTCAACAACAGCTTGATGGATGGATGTACTCAGTCCTGCAATATAAACTGTATATTGAGTAATAGAACTGTGTGGATATGGTTTATTTTGCTAGTACTAATCTGTTATCCAGAATGCTAGGGAAGTTAGTTTTTTTCAGATAAGGGTTCTTTCCACCACACCATAATTCTACTAAGAAACATTTAAGTGTTAAAAATTCAGGAGGAATGTTTTGCCACTAATGTGGATTTTTGCTATCTTAGCCTAGGTACTGTCTACTCTAGATTGTTTGTTTAAAGGACAAGGAAAGTCAGATTCACTGGAGAGTGCCAATTTAACTCCCCATTGAATTAATTACTAACCTGGGACCTCAGTCCTCTTATGTAAAATAAATTTACCAACTGGAGGTACTTTCCACTGTGCCACCATGTGTCTTCATTTTCTGAAGGTTGCATTGTGTCAGGATCCCAGGTTAGCAATTAGATATACAGAGGGATAGCCTAACTAATTGGCACCCCATCCCCAGTGAAATTGACATTCCTTGTCCTTTAAATAGGAAAATGTTTATGAAAGATAATTTGGATCACTGACCTGAAGATCAAGCGCTGTCAATCTCCCTTTCTCGCCTGAGTTGTGTGCATATTCCTCTATTGTCCATGATGGCTGGGTACGCTTTACCTCTGCCATTTCTGTCAGACGCATATCTGTATAGATAGGATTACTTTTCATGTGTGACTTGAGAGATGCCGGGTATGGATGGGGGCTGAACACCTGTTCCACCATAAATGAATCCTTATGGGATTTGGGCATCCGATGGAGATGAGGTATTTCATGCTGGCGATCCACCTGTGCAATGTGACAACAAAATTTGTAGAAAATAAAGTCCTTCTTTATTACAATGCCTTATGCTAACATGAAGGGGTTGGATGGCTTTTTAGCAAGTTAAGGAATATAGGGTTATGGAAGATAGTTCATAGTTGATCCAGGGACTAGTCCGATTGCCATTTTGGAGTCAGGAAGGAATATTTTCCCCCTCTGAGGCAAATTGGAGAGGCTTCAGATGGGTTTTTTTTCCTTCCTCTGGATCAACTGGCAGATAGGCAGGTTAAAAAAAGTAAAAAGGTTGAACTTGATGGACGTGTGTCTTTTTTCAACCTATGTTACTATGGCTGTTAATAAGATTTAAAAACTTGAAGCCAAAAATCTATGATCTACAAATGCTATATTACTATTTGACAATGAGCACTCCTGCAAACTTATACGATACTCCTTGCCTACAAACACACCAAGCCCAGCAACACAACAGGACACAGTTATTTATTCACACAGGCAAAGAAAAGCCAAAGCAAACAGTACAGATCTCTGAGGATAAAGCAGCGGAACAGGAGGGATAAATAAATGTTAAAAAAGGAGATAGAGAAAATGCATGATAGCGAAAGTTAAAGGGACAAAGGCACAGAAAGCAGTCCGATGGGACAAGGTAAGGAGAAGGGAAGTGGAATACATGGAAAACAAAACATTTCAGAGAAAGGGCAATAACAGAAAAGTGAATGGGTAAGCAAATAACAACAGCAATGACAATGAAAAAGGGAGAGCAAAGAAGGAACAAGAAGAAGCAAGAGAACAGGTGGAGGGTTTGCAGAAGGCAAGGCAATAGCAAAAGTTAAAGGCAATAATTAACAGAGAAAGCTAAAGAACACAGCACATACAATTTACAAAACCAAGGTAATATTTTATAAACAAAGATTTTAGCATGACATATTTGCATGCTTTATTATTAAGAGTTGTTTTTAAGATCTGGAAACCTACTATAACTGTGACATAGTGGGGAGCCCTGACCAAAAGTGGTCTGGAAACCCAACACGATTGAAAGCAAAAATATTTGCCATTAACAATGAAAGTTTCATGATGTTCTTAGTGACTAACACAGAGATTTAGCAATGATGGCTGACAAGTGCGGTATAGCAGTGCTGGTAACTATGTAGAGAAAATATGTTCTAGGTGTAGTAAACCAGAGGTACTTGCATAAGACATTGACAAGCCTGGAGCAGAACAAAAATAATGAGAAGGTTCCTGACAGTCATCCAACATGAGCAGGCCATGATAAGTAAGGAGCCTACCCACTAGCCATGTACAGCAACAATAGATCTAGATCTGCTTTCACTGCACATGTCTTGACAAAAACTGTCAGGGAGCCAAAAACAGGGCATAACCTGGCTGAACCTTCCACTTTGCTTCATAATTTTCTTATACACCAAGCGCTTGGTGACATGGTGCAAAGGCAGACTGTTGGTATCAATATCTATGTAAAGCACTGCATAAAATGTGTCGGCACTATATAAATAACACATGCTAATAATTACATTTGCAAACCAGCCCAATTCCGGAAGTGACCTTTATCCATAGTACTTAGTGATGGGTGAATTTGGGCCATTTCGCTTCGCCAAAAAATTTGTGAATTTCCCGTGAAATTCGCGAAATGTCTAAAAATTCCCGAAACGGAGCTGGCGTCTCATTTTTGACGCTTTGACGTTTATTCGCCAGCGAAAATGCACCGATGTAAAAAAATTGCGGGAATTTGCCGCAAAATCCGCACCTGCCAAATAAATTCGCCCATCACTAATAGTACTTTTATATTGGTCAGGATTGGCAGCCTTCCATCCACATAGTGAAAATTGTAACTTTATGTTATTGGTACAAGTATGGCCTGCTCTTCCTCAACTCACTTTTTATCCCTTAGTGAATACCATTGCTCAGAGCAACTGTCTTTTATGCACCACCACACACCCACTGCCATCTTTCTTCTTGAACCTTTTTCTCTTGCTGTTCCTTACCTCTGGCATGCCATCTCTGAATTCCTCCATGAGGAAATCTTTCCTCAGCCTTTTGAAAACCAGACCATATTCTATCCCTTGGAGCACTAGCACTGTATTTGGTCCAATCTTGACAGCTATAGGTCAATGCCTTGACCACTGTAAAAAGCTACAGTTATAACCCTATCTATGGCTGTATATGATGTACTTTTTACTCCAATTTTACTTTGTCACCTTTGTGAATAACCTCAACTGTGCTTTATATTAGTAGTATAAAAAATATATTGTTTTTATATAAAGTCTTTCATTCAAAGTTGCATCATCTTTAAAGCAATGGCAACATTAATACTGTAGGATAAAATAAACTATAATTTCTCTGATTCTCTGAAGTGACTTCATCTAACTCATGTGTTTAAAACTTCTTGGATTAAAGATTCAAATAAAGTGAGCATATTTGTGACTGGGGTATAAAGATAGTCTGCTAAATGGTCTACGTGCCATGTTTTAAAAATATCTAAACCATGAATATTCATATGGGTTCTCCACTAATACCATGCTGGTTAACCTAGGCCGATATATATCTACTCTTAGGCGCCACTTCCAAAGGAATCACATGAGCATATGCACTGCGAGGAAAGCATTGTTTATGTCACTTGCTATCTAGACCTTTAATGTAAAGGGATATTTTATTTATTTTATGTTTTAATATTATATTTTAATCACCTCAGCAAGATCAGGCAGTCCTGCCGTACCTTACCTATCTCCTATTGTACAAAAGTTGGCAGGAATAACTGCTCAGGTACTTTTTTCAGATAAGAATAAGCTTCTTATGGGGCTCAGACATATTTGAAATAGATTTACACATACATCTCTTTTTAAACGAATAATGTGCAACCACTTGCCCTCCAGCTCTTGCTAAACTAATACATTTTCAGTCTTCTTTAAATGTATAGGAGCTTTTACAGATTTATGTGTGAAGTGGCAATTAGAGAACACCCAGAGACTTTGTAAAGGGTGACCATGGGGTAATGAATTGTATATTGGAATGGGATTGTAAATTAAAAAGTTACCTCTTTAGACTTGCGGTACCAGTCTTTGCTGTTATGAGCCCCTTTGTCCTTTTTGTCCTCCTCAGAGATGCTAGTTTGTTTAGGGAATGCCCAAGACCTGCAGTCATGTGAAGCACTGCCTATCTTAGGTTCACTTGAAGAAATTTCCTCACTTAATGAACGTACTGTTCTCTGACTATAGAGATTCTTTTTTAGAGCTTTAACTCGAAGGCTTTCGCTGGTATTATTGATATCAGAGCAATAACACTCCGGTTTGCTCTCCCCTTTTCCATTGTGGGTATTTTGATCATGGAATGAACTGGGGGAGGCTCTGTTGCTATTTATTACATCACTGTTGTGAGACAGACTCTCGGCTTCCCCTTTCATTTTGTCTGGTGGCGGCTGTATTCTCTCATCCAGTATATTTAGTTTGGCCAGCACCTGAGATACTTCATCACGCACACCAGAAAGTGACTCCAATTTCTTTTCAATCTCCCCAATCCTCCTAACAAGTTTCCTCACACTGCTCTTAAGCTCCTCTTCCTCCCCCGTCTCTGTCCGAGGGCCCTTGGTTGGTTTATTGGTTCTGTTAGGACCGTGTTCAGGTGAGCTCTCAGGTTCTAATCTGGCAACTTGAACCAAGGAGCCACTGCTATTGTAGCAGGAAGACTGAGGGATTCCAGAAGAACCACAAAGACTCATATCATCTAGGAAACGGAATATATCACTGATATCATCGCTAATGATTTCAGAATCTGCTTCGGATTGATTACGAGCCCTTCCTTCTGTATACCGACCACAATTAGAAGGAGCGGTCTCCTTTCCTTTTTTGGCCTCGGACTGTTCTGTCTGGGTTCCAACACTTTCTGTTTTGTCTACACTGAATTGGCATGCAGGAAGTTTTGTATTCTTCTCTCTAAATCTCCTCACTGATTCCTGTTTTTCCACATCTTGAGGTTCACAAAATTTCTTCCCATTAGCCTTTAATCCTAGCTCAGGTAAGAAAGAATGAGGTTGCTCTGGAACTGATGCAAAGCTACTGCAAAAATTTGTCTCTTTTCGGTTAAAAAAGGAACGCTCAAAGTCTGGCACCTCTTCATTGTTTAGGCTCCAGCTCTTAACTGGCTTTGATGTAACTTGTTTTGGTTTGTTTGGAACTCTTTTCAGGTCTTGTGATCCAAGCCCAGTAGATGGTCCAAAGTAGGTGGAGGCTTGAAGATCATCTAAACTCTCATGCTTAGCCCTACGAAAATCCTCTGTGGAAGAATAAACAGTGTTCAGATAGTGTGAACTGTACGGCATTTCAAAACTATGATTAAAGAACACAGTCTTGGGGCTTATTTTACCCTCATTCTTTTTCAGCGTAGGAGAAATTCTTATGTTATGGAAATCGTCCTTAAAAATATTTCTCCTTTGTCCACTAGAAGATGAGAGCCTAAATGGTTCCTCGTTTGGTGTGGGTGGCAAGGATTCTGGCTCAGACAATGGCTGGCTAGGGAAGTATGTACTTTGCATTTCACAGGATTGGGGAGTAACCATGGGATACGAGTCTAAGTTCTGCAGTCTGTCCAAGGATCCCGCTCTAACTTTGCCATCTTTTTTAACACCAAGTAGGAAATTTGTTTCTGGGAGAAATGTGTGGCACCCTTCTCTCTCTTCTTTGTGGCAGCTGGAGTTCCTAGTTATGGAATAACTCTGACTAGTATTCTGAGTTTCCTTGTGAGGGGATATATCTGTTCCACTGTAGCCATCAGTGTGTGAATCTATAGTTTCTTTTTGATTAGACTGCTGTTGAATAGGAAGTTTGTCTTTGGCAACGCCTTCGTTCATCTGTATCAGATTAAATATAGTAACTATATCGGCAGCAGCAATTATTTTCTTGGACTGCTGATTTTCTGCAGCATTTCGCATCTTGTCTCGAAAGAGGCTTGCTGGAAAGCTAGGATCTTGGCATGCTGTGTAGTACAGAAGGCTGCGTAACTTGGCCAGTTCCGGTAAGTCATACCGAGCACACAAGGACTTACAGAGGTCTTGGTAGGAGACAGAGTTTTGCTTAGAGTCTAAATCTTCCAAAATATTTACAAGAAGGAAGGAGGAGTCCTGAGCTTCACCCATGATGACAATGGGTTTCACCTCCTATAGAGAAAAGAAGAGAATAAATATGAAACAAACTTAGAATACAACTCTTGAGTAATGCAAATTTAAATGTGATTTATGTGATGTCTAAATTATTAAGAATATGAAATCAGTTCTATTACAGTCTATGTCCTTGAAGTTGTCTCATGTGAAGCATCAACTTATGGCCCAACAGAACCAAGATACACAGCATGCTTGAGCAAGGTGATCTCTCCTAAATGCTTGTGCAGCCCTCAATATCACTAAGCTATGGGCATGTTGTTTAGAAGGAAATAACTTTAGAAAGAAAACTAAATAAGAAAGCCCCAAACTACCCATACTGATTTCCATGCACAGATGGATTTTAGCCAAATAAATGTATACTCATCTGTACAAGTGGTGACACTCAATTACTGGGGACTGAAAACCTCAGTGTACATTAGCCTTGGTAAATGTAGTTTTTTGTGCTGTCCTAAATATTGGCTATGAATATAGTGAATTGTATGAAGCTTTTTATATTGCCTTTCAAGCTGTACAAGTTCCATTTCTTTTAGATTCTGGTTGCCCCCTACCCTGGTGTTTATGGCTGTACACATGCTAGGTGTAAGCTGCTGTAGATGCTTACTGAGCATGCTTGATTAATCATATGCTAACTCCTTACTTTCCCTCTTATTTCATCATCAAATGGGCAGACAGAGACTCCATGGCTAGAATTAAGCTTGGGTAATAACTTAGAAGACAGGGATCTTCACAGCAAGTGGACTTATGTACCTCTATATTGGTATAATAACCTCAATTTGCTAAACCTCAAGTTGCATAAATCATTAAATTTTTGTTAATAATTCATAACCACAAATCAACTAACTTAACACAGATTTCTGGAAGCAATGCTTTAGCCAACGGCCACATACATTTTCTGTTTTCCCTCTAACCCTTCCTCTGTCTTTTCTTCAATGAAATAAATCAGTAGAGTCAAAGAGTAATCATTCTTCCTACAGGGTTTCATCTTCACAATGCATGGTTAATTAACAAAGTTGTATGTACCGTGTAGAATATTAATTAATGTAGGGTCCTTAAGAGACTGAGCTGTAACAGGGCTATTTATCGTGTTGGATGAAAGACAAGCACATCTATCAGCAAAACAGGCTGCTTTGTGTATTTAGTTGGTAGAGAGGAGGGATGAATGGCTATCACAACTACCAATATAATAAATGTGAACATGTATGCGTGACACAACAGGAATGACACCAAAGCCTTCCTACAGATGATCTACAACATTCAGCACCTCCCCAACAGATGAAGTGAAACAGGATCTGGTAGTAGTGGGGCGGCGGGGACACCTACAGCTGCTTCCCTAGGATTTGGGGCACACGTGCTGGTTTTGGAGCATGTGCCATTCGGTTTGGCGCCCTGCTTTTGACGTCATTCCGCTTGGCACGAAATTCAAATATTTAAAGATGCCTTGTCCATTGTTCACTGCCCATCAGGTCTCTTCTAGTCTGTTTTCTCTGTTCCTTGACAGTCCAACCCTGCCTGCACATGGTGCAGTGAGTAGGCAGGTTGTGCTGTTTTCACATGTATATACAGCAAAAGATGCATCATGGAAAAGACATGGAAATCAATATCCTATGCAAATAAATATGTTAAGTGCTGTGAATGACAGGTTTACAGTAGGTGATTATAATCATTTTATTTACTATACAATATTTACTTCAACAACAGTTACTTTTGTTCTTCTTCTATAATATTGACACCATCTCATCCTACTATACCTGCTATCCCACAGTCACAGTCCCTTCCCAGAGACTATTATCCCACTGCTGATATATGCACCATCTCTCCCTATAATACCTGCTATCCCACAGCCACAGTTCCTTCCCAGAGACTATTATCCCACTGCAACTATAGGCACCATCTCTCCCTACTATACCTGCTATCACACAGCTACAGTCCCTTCCCAGAGACTATTATCCTACTGCTACTATAGACACCATCTCTCCCTACTATACCTGCTAACCCACAGTCACACTCCCTTCCCATAGACTATTATCCCACTGTTACTATAAATACCATCTCCCCTTACCTTTACCTATACCTGCTATACTATCCCACAATCACAGTCCCTTCCCAGAGACTATGCTACTATTGCCACCATCTCTCCTACTATACTATTATATACCACTTTCCAGCTTGCAGTTTAAAATACCTATTCATAGAAATTGTTTAGGTGATCTGTATTTTCTATTTTTTTTTTTAATTATTTGCCTTTTTCTTCTGCTACTTTCCAGCTTGCAGTTTAAAAGGTTATTTGTTTGTTGGGGGTTATGCTAATCATATATGGCACTGTTTGCTAAGTGTGGGACCAGTGAGTGGCAGCGATAGGTTCTTTTTTTAGTAGACATACACTGTGCCAAATTCCTTTAATGAAAACATCCCCCTCACAATGAATGCATACTGTGCTTAAGACAGTAGTTGTCTATTCTGGTTCATATTTTCTTTTTTGTGTCAGGTATCTAACATTGACTCAATACTCTTAGTAAGAGACCAACCACTGCTTCCTACAGTATTTTACGGGAAGAATTTGTTCTGTTGTAGTTAGTGGCAATGTAACCTAATGCATTAATGTAAGTGAGCTTTCGTAGTAAAGAGCTGCGCTGGGCTTTGGGAAGCTGCTCAATCACAACAAAGCTCAGCCAAGCAAATACTGTCCATGCTAATAAAGTGAATCATATTACTCCTATTATATATATATATATATATATATATATATATATATATATATATATATATATATATATATATATATATATATATATATATATATATATATATATATAAAAACAAGTTGTGAACTTGGACACAGGTTAAGCCCTACTTTTATGCATTAGAATCTTTCTAGCATTTGACAGTTGTTCCCATGTTTATATACATAGAAAAAATAATATGACCCTTTCTTTCCCTATTTGGGGAAAGGATGTTGTGCCAGTCGAAAAGCACAGCACAAGAAGCAAAGAAGCATATGTATGTACATTGCCCAATGTCTTTGACATTAAATTCAGGATTTTCAGTTTTGGTTCAGTTTTCAGTATTCCAATTTTGTCTGAATCTAAATTGGAAATCGTGAAATGAGCACGCACTCCTGTGACACACCAGATTGGATAAAATCTCGATCTTTATTCCATAGGTTAAAAACAAAAGTCCTAACGCGTTTCCTATATAGAGATACAAGTCCATAGGCACAAATTCAATACGATTAATTGTTTTGAATTTGTGGCCATGATTACGTATCTCTAGATACAAAACGCGTTAGGACTTTTGTTTTTAACCTATGGAATAAAGATCAAGATTTTATCCAATCTGGTGTGTCACAGGAGTACGTGCTCATTTCACAATTTCCTTGCATTTCACCCCAAGTTACGAGTTCAGGGCGCTGCACCCGGGCCACGAACTTTCATCAGTGAGTGCCAATAATGCTTATATCATTTGATTCAATTTACAGAGAATGCTAAACCCCTAAAAGACGGACCTGGGGCCACACACCCAGGTCAAGTTCTATATCGGATGAGCTTCGGTTTTTCATTAGTAATTTTTGAGCGTTTACTGTTTGGATAGAGCCGCGGTTTTCTCATGTTTGAATCTAAATTGCATCAGTAATAAATAAAATGATGTTTAAACAGAACAGTATGATATAAAATAGAATAATGTATATTACTGACCTTTGTATATTGACTCATGATTATTTCATTTGACAAGCTGTTTCATCTTTTATTTATGGTAATTTACGAGCCTCATTTTATTCCTTCCTTCACTCCAGAAAGCCAATTATCTATGTCTATCTGAATTTTCTTTGCATTTATGATTTCATTTTATTGCATATCCATGTAAACTGACTAGGAGAGAACCACTGAGATACGTGCTTAAACTTCTCACTTTATTTGGAGAATCAAGAATTGGGGAGTTATGGGTGAGAAGTACAATAATCATTTGTGTCAGAATAATTCAATTGTACAATAGCCACCAACATAATTTACCTTCCAATAATGTTTAGTCAAATTAATTGCTTAAAAGGTTTATATGAAAGATTCCTACCGATAATTCAGAGCTTTCTGGATATAGGGTTTTCAGATGAGGAATCACATACTGTATTTTTTTTCATACAACACACAAGAGCCATGAATATTATACAAATTATATCCTTCTTAATGCTTTTCATTATTCTATATATATTGCATGCTATAAGAGATTATAGAGGTATAGTAGTGATGGTGCATATTGAAGCAGTGGGGATAATAGATTCTAGGAAGGGACTGTGGCATAGCAAGTACAGCACGGAGAGATGGTGCCTATAGTAGCAGTGGGATAATAGTCTCTGGGAAGGGAGTGTGACTGTGGGATAGCAGGTATAGTAGGGAGAGATTGTACCTATAGTAACAGTGGTATAATAGTCTCTGGGAAGGGAGTGTGACTGTGGGATAGCAGGTATAGTAGGGAGAGATTGTACCTATAGTAACAGTGGTATAATAGTCTCTGGGAAGGGAGTGTGACTGTGGGATAGCAGGTATAGTAGGGAGAGATGGTGCCTATAGTAGCAGTGGATAATAGTCTCTGGGAAGGGAGTGTGACTGTGGGATAGCAGGTATAGTAGGGAGAGATGATGCCTATAGTAACAGTGGTATAATAGTCTCTGGGAAGGGAGTGTGGCTGTGGGATAGCAGGTATAGTAGGGAGAGATTGTACCTATAGTAACAGTGGTATGATAGTCTCTGGGAAGGGACTGTGGCTGTGGGATAGCAGGCATAGTAGGGAAAGGTATAGTGTCTATAGTAGTAGCGGGGAAGAGACTATGGGGCAGATTCACTAATGGGCAAATTTAGCCAGGTCAGCTTCGCACCCATCACACCTCTTCGCCAGGTGCAAATGCACTACCAATACACTAATTCACTAAAATGCGTAGTTTCGTCCCAGGCGTCGAACGCTGGCAAGTTTTCACTAGCATTACTTCGGCTGTGTGAGCATGTTATAGCGAATATGCTCTAGCGTTCATTTGTGCCTAGCGAAACTTTGCTAGTGATCTTGCACTTAGGTAATTTTGCATAGGGCGGGGAATTTAAAGTTGTATGGACATCGTTATTATAAATGTTGCTGCAAAATAAAGTTACCAGTTTATATAACACATGTCCAGGGAACCTTAATAAAGACAAGAGAATTAATATTATGCCCTACACATGAACCCACTGTAAAATTAATGTTCCATATGTTTTAAAATGTGTGGAGAAAACCAGTAACCCAGAAAAGTAAGTTAGGACTTTTGCAGCCAATCCCTCTTAAAAAAAGGAAAAGTTGCCAGCGTTTTTTGAACTTTGATGCATTTTCAGCTCACAAGATAGGATGTAAGTGACAGAAAAATGAGGAAGATCTAGCTGCTTTATAGCACTTCGCCTGGTCTGAGGTGGCGCATGCAACTCTGGCGAACGTTCAGTAAAATCAAGATTTTAGTGAATTTGCGGAGTAACGTCTGTTCGCCAGAGTGAAAAGTCGCCTGTCGACAGAGTGTGAATGACCGCTAGCGACATTCCATTTCGCGAGCAAATCGGCACCTGCCCTTGTTAGTAAATTGACGATGTTCCTGCGGGTGTTCATGCTAGCAAATTGTCACTAGCGTTAGTCACTTCACGCCTTAGTAAATCTGCCCCATGGCTATAGAATATTAGGTATTACAGAGTAAGATGGTGGCTGTAATAATAATGGGAGCAATATCTAGGTTTATAAGATTTTGAGGTCTTGTTCTTTTTTAAATGTGATCACAACCAAAATTGTGATTAAACTCATTCATTTTTTTCACATTTGTGATTATCTTTTTCTCTATTGTTAGCATATTTACAAACAACTCAAAAAGAAAATCTTGATCGCATTAGTCAAGGTTGAAAAACTGAGTGCAGAAAGAGCACTGCAATCATTTGCACAGGGGGTGCCTCGATCGTCGTCCAGTTTCCAGATGAAGAAGCGAACTTGGGTTGGCCCAGTCCGAACGTGAAGCCGGTTAAAAATAGCATAAGGACAGGCATCTTCAGTCTGACACAGGCAGGTACATTTATACATAATTTTAGGAAAATTTTATCTCATAGAAACAACATTAGCTGTGATAAACTGCTCCATACTTGCTCTCAGCTTAGACAGGAAGTGGAAAATAGGAACAGGAAAACGAATCATAAGACAAATGGCAAAACAGCAGGAATGCCCTTAACTAAAATGTCTACCCAAGCAGAGGTGACTACACTTAGCATTTTTCTGAAAATTTAGGACTCATTTTAAAATGGAGTATGTAGTGCAAAGTGCATCCAAATGTCCTTGCATCAAGGCAAACACCTCTTGGATTAAAATACCAGTTTTCCAGCAAGGTGCACTGCAAAGTACAATCACAAGGCAGATCTTAAATAACACTTGCCTCCAGCAGGTGCTACTTCCAGTGCTCGCTTTGTGTGTTACCCCTGCACACACAACTGACAAGCACCTTAGGAATGAAATGCTAGAGCCGTTTCTAAAACCACAAGCACTGTCACAAATGAATCAATTCTCACCCACATGAATGGAGCCCTTTTTGTGTATTAAGTTCTAGGATAATAAGAATAACATTTTCCATGCTTAAATAATGGCAGATTTAGGAAGCAGTGATCACAAATTGTCTGTGTTTTGAAATGTGTTACTATAAACGCAATCCCATGCTCACATCTGAGACAGTTTTAGTAAAAACCAAATTTTATGCATTATGAAAGCATGTTGATTGGGGAGAAAATCTGTCTGTTTTAGGTGAAATCGGGAATGTGCAGTAAAATCTGCAAAAGGCAAGCACCATGATCTAAAATAGAAAATGTAACATGTTGTGCGTATGAAACATCTCACACAGAGGTGCGACTCTGTTTGTCTAATTGGCTTCCTCCCTGTGAGTGTTTCATCAGTTTATATACAAAGATTTGTTTAGGGTAGATCCATGTATGGGGCAATGTCACTGTAGGGACCCCACAAACTAATGCACCACAATGTCAACTCTTGACAGTCAGCACACAGACAGTGTTTAATATAGTAACATAGATAAAAGCTAACAAATGGAGGGTAAGCAGATACAGTAGTCAATATGATAACAATAGCACTTTTTTCGAGGACTTACTAACAACAGGGGAAGAGGTGTAAAGGACAATAAAAAAGGTATGTTTTCTGCTCACAAGGCACCTTGCCTCTTATATTCAGGGGTGTATATACAATATACAGTGCCGGCAGTACCAGTAAAGGCATATAAGACATAGGCATTCCCAGGGCCGGATTTACATAGTGGACGCCCCTAGTCCCACTGCCGTTCATCTCCCCTGTCCCCTTCCCTTTATTCGTGCATATTTTTCATCATCTGGACCAGAGAAATGGGGATTGGCGCATGGGAAATTTAAAAAAATGATTGTATCTCCAACGCATCACCTGTGTTTTTGAACCAATGTGGGTGTGGTTGGGCAGCATGCCGCACCCCTAAAATCCTGCCGCCCTAGGCCTGGGCCTAGGTGGCCTTTCCACAAATCTGAGCCTGGGCATTCCTTGGCATGCCCATTCTTACCACATCATTCAAAATGTACAAGGAAGGAGAGGCAGCTTTGGTGCCCATTACTGGCCTTTTTAAAGCAGTGAAACACAAAAGCAGTATGTGGACGGTAATAAGGAATTTTTGGTAGCTTAGGCAAAACTAAAATCACAAGATGGGTAAGATTTTTATAGAAGATGACTAAAAAAGCAAACATACCATAATCATTTATTCAACTTATTGTTTTCAATAGACAAATACAGGCAAATACATTGCTTGAAGGTCAAATCTTTGGGCAGGGCCCCCTGGCAGGTCCAACCAGAATGAAAGCATTCATGAAATAGCGTTTATGAAATAGCGTTTATGAAATAGGTACAAAGATATGGAAGTATTGGTATATTAGTGATTCAGCCATAGTTCCAATATCTAGGACATCCTACATAGTCAACCCCAAATCTCACCTTAACTGACTTTCAAGCTCAGTTTTCAGGCGTATCTAGGACAGCAAACAACCATGTTTTCCAGTTCTCACCCCAACTGGCCTTCATCCCATCCTACCATTGCTCTTGACACTCCAAGTGGGCCCATCCCCAGACTCTGGAAACTACTGCCTGAAGGTGACATAGAAGTGGTAACTAGATAGCCTAGATGTGTTACAAAGGTTAGTATCATAATCATCTTTCATGTGGGGGCAGTCACCCACACCTCCTATTGACAGCTGGGCAACATTTTTTATGTTCCCATTGGTTGGTCATCATCCCACCTCTGATATTTGCTCCCTCTCAGCCTATACCAGACTCCCACAATCCGAGCACCAAAACTACCGCAGAATCTTCTGCTTTTTTAAGCAATTCATGAGATTCTGCCCTTACAGGTATATTATAAATAAAATTATTTCTTTGTGCCCATGTAACTTTCCTAGGTCTCATTGCTCATTACAGTAATCCCTTTGGGATGGTGCATTTCTACTTATGCATACTTCAATAATGCACATAAAACTCACTTTACTATTCTAATTAATATCTGCAGAGCTGTATTGATTTGTCACTTGTACAATGTCATCCTATCATATGTTTATCGAATAGTTTTAATATTCTGCATGCATTGTGAATGCTAAAATAAACATGTATACATGTGGGATACATGCTAGTAACCGATGGATTTATAATAAGTGTATTGAAGTGTTGTTTCTTTTGTGCCTCTGTATTATCTAGGCAAGTAATCTTCCTCTCTTGCAGGTAAATAGTGCCAATAGAACAAACAAATTTATGCTTTCATTCTTTATTGTCTGTTTAGGGAAAAATAAATTAACAGTGGGCCCACAGGTATTCTTGGCATAATGGATTCCTGCTTCAAAGAGAAAATGCATCAGAAGTAAGGCTAGAAGTACTTTTGCTAGGTCTGTCTGTTTTTTTCAGCCTTCCGTTGTGTACCAGGGATTGTAACCCAAAAAAAGATTTCAGAAAAATCTACTTTGGAATTCTCCACTCAAAGCTTTGGCTTACTGCAGAGACATGTTGCACTGGACAGCGGAAAGGTTAATGAGCTCCAGGAAAGAGCAAGTGGAAAGTGTTGAGCTCCTACTGGCCTTTAAAGCTGAGAGGGCACCAAGGTCTGGTATTTAGAAACCCTATCCTCATATCTAATATATTCATCTGAGCAAGTAGTTATCTGGTATATTTTTCTGTAACACTTTCAAGAAGTTACTAAGCAGGATTTTATAAATGTATCTAGATAAATAAGGCTAAAGCACTCATACCTGCATTCTGTTGCCTGTGATAGATTAAAAATCCTGCACCAGGTGATAAGTTCAGTGATAGCAGACACAAGGTAGCCCCATCCTTACCGACAATACTCACTGCAGACAATAGAGCCTGCAGTGAGTATAAAGCTACCAAAATGGTGTGTCTTAATGCCAGTATGCCATCCCAGCCTGCTCCTTATAAATAAAGCTTTGCTAACATTATTTTGCATTTGCATCCCGCAACATGGTGGTAAATGATGCCTATAAACTCAATGGAAACAAAGAGACAGAAGCACACTTCATGAAAGTCCCCCAGTGTTAAAGGTAAATATACCTACAAAAATAGAATGTTTGATGCCAGCATATAGACTGCTTGCACACTGCTTGTAGACCATGAAACTCAACTTAGTAGAATAACAAATGTCTATATAATACTTTGAAATGGTATTTTATAACCATGTTCAAAAGTGTATTTATTCTACTATAGGATAGCTAAACTTGTGATGCTCTCCAATTCATTGCTGTCCAACTTATTACATGTAGTGGGCCAATTAAAAACTGACAAAATGTCTAGCCCCATGTCAGATTTTAAAATGAAATATAAAAAAAATCTGTTTGCTCTTTCGAAAAAAACTATTTCAATGCAGAAGTCTACTGGAGCAGAACTATTAACTGATGTGTGACACAATCCCTTTAACTGGCTTTTCGTAGATTGATAGTTGTACCATAAACAGCAGTATGCACTCGGATAAATCAGATGTAAAATAGAACTTTACTAAAAAATACTTTGTAGACATTTAATAAAAGGCAATATCTTCCAAAATACAAGAAACTAGAAAGGAAACGAGGCAACAAAAGCAGGAAAGGTGCAATGTGAAGAATGTGCGAAAAGGTGAAGACCTTTCTTCCAACAAAAAAGTAAATCTAATAAATTGCAATATCTTCTACAATCAAACTCCATTGTAATCTTCTTCTTTACATTAAAAAAACTGAAAGAAAACAAAATGATGGAATGTTGACTCTAGCTTGCAAAACAATCTAATCTGCATAATCTTACTGTAATGTAAAATTTTATAGCGCAGCTCATGCCTGTGGACAAGTGGTCTCCACACCTTTGGGGTTGTGGTCCAATGTTCTATGGAATCACATCAGGCTGTTTTTACAGGAATATAATGGAGAGCAGATAAGCATTAAGTACAAATCATCCTAGTATCACACTAACTTTGTCTTTAGACTGGACCCCACATCCACTGATTTTGACCCGGCATATGAGAGCAAGTTCCACTTATTATTAGTTCATTGTAGGGTTCCCTACCATAAATCCATGGCATGGTACCCAGGTGAAACTACACAGCAAAGTTCTCTTTTCCACAGTTCCCCATAGATCTTTGTGTTTCTGTGCAGTTCCATGTTGCATCTCCCAGTTCTGGAGTTATAAGATCATTAATTTCCTAAAACCCTTACCCCGTGTAATAAAAGTCGCCATGTTTGCCCTGGAGCAGTAACCCATAGTAATAAATAAGATGTTTGGTTTTAAACAGGTGACCAGTAAATGCTACCTGCTGATTGGTTGCAATGGGTTACTGCTCCTGGGCAAACTTCATGCCGTTTATTACATAACCATTATGTCTGGCAGTTTTAGTTCTATGGTCAGAATTTAGCAAGAGCCCATATAATTGGGATAGGAATGCAAACCATTCTGCCATCTGCAATGCCAAGTTAAAGTATAGCTTTAACCTGCTTTGAGTAATAGAAAGGTTAAGAGCAAAGTGTTTCAGTCCCCTTGCAGGTCCACGATTTTATCATATCCCCATTTAGCTCAGAATAAGGTTACAGATATAGGAAGAAACCATCATCAGTCACAATTATGGGAACTGCTTGTTCTAGGAAAAAATTCCTCATATATATCTGGCAGTAAAAAATAACTACATGGGATAGTGATATAACTTAACTTGTTATTAAAGATAACAGAAAGTTCAGGAAGGTTTCCATTCATCCAGCTCATGATATACAGTATATAGTAGTGATAATACACCACTTATCCAAGCAGCTTCTCTAGTTCAGCTAAGAAGACTAAAGTAAGCATAGAAATCTTCACTGCCTGCCTTATATTGATGTTCATGGGTTAACAGTACACATTTAAACCGGATATGTCTATATGTGTTAAAATTTTTCACAGGAGCCGTCTATGTTGAGGCTTGATAAGGAAATGTAACACAACCCAGAGTAATTAATGCTACTACATATTAGCAGCCGTTAATTAGAATTAGCAAGGGAGCTTTGAAACTCCTTATATTTAAAAAAGTTGGCTGTTGCAGAAAAATATGTTAATTCCACTGACTATAACTCTAGATAATAAAAATGAAGTCACTGGATAATGTGAATGCATATTGCAGTACTCTGACCTTTACATGCTTCAAAACATTGCTCTCCAAGATAAGTCAATTCTGGAGCCATGATGAAGCTGAACTCAGCATCTCCCCAAGCCTGAAGAGAAGCCATTAACTAGCCATAATGTATGAGCCATTGTACATGGAAGCAATGTGGGTGGGATGAATACCAATTAGTTACCCTAATTTATGCATCTAAGGCATTTAAAGAAAAAAAGCTGCACCTGTTTTCAGTGGAAACTGAATATTTTGGGGTCAAATATGCAAATGCACAAACAAAAACATTATTTATATTATTCCTCCTGTCGTGATTTTTCCATATTGCATATTTTCTACATATTTCCAAATAGCCCATTAAACACATCTGTTGCCAGCATAGTTGTCATCATCCGAGTTATAAATGAGTATCACTTTGTATGATTCTATAATTATTAGTGAACGGGCAAGTGCAAACGTGCTAAGCTTTAGCGTTGTTGCCTCAAAGACTACTATTCACAATGAACCAACACTCTTGCCTGATGGAATTATTAAACCTGCCAAAAAACCTGGTCTATAATAGGCAGGCAATTGGTTTGGCCCCATACATGGTTCAATAGGCTGCTGACTGTAGGGATGAGTTTAAAACTAATATCAGACCTTGTATGGCCATGGTATAAGCCATGTAAAATGTAAACAAAATTGCTATGCTATAAACTGCCCTGAAACAACAAAGGGATAGTGGTGTGGTTTGTGCTCTGAATTATGGAACCTATAAAAGACATGCACAATGGTTATTGTGGAAAAAATAACCCTAGATGAAGAACTGATCGGATGACTCCATGATGTCCGAGGCACCATGATCATCAGTCCCCATTCCTTTCTCTTCTGCCAGGCAGTTATATGAATCTATCCCTGAAGAATATTTGCTATTGCTAGTAGTACCCAAAGCAGATGCAATCTCCTAACCCTAGCAGAGAAATCAGCAGTGCCATTTTATTACCCCTACTGCAGCTGCACTCCATTCTCACTACATCAGTGACCCAATTACTGTAGGGGCTCAGCTCTGGTGTCACATTTAATTATGCATAAAGGAAGAAGAGTGCCAGATTTCCATTCTAAAGGACATGTACGTGCCTTCTTTGATATAGTTCTGCACATAACACTCACTGCTTATCGGAATATGGCAGATACATGAAAGCAGAACATGCAGCTCTCTTCAAACAAATATTACCATCAAAGCTTATCATAGTTTGATTCATGAGCCGTTTCACATCCAAAACAGGCATAATTAAAATTGTAACAAACAGAGCTGGCTGTGCCTGTAAAGCATTGAGGTTATTCCCCGTAGTTCTGTGGCTCAGAGGATCTAGAAAGGTTATGTTTAAATACCTGTAAATGGATATCTCCATTATCTCTCTTGCAAATAGAGCAAATAGATATCATTCTAGCAAATAGAACCAATGTCCAAACCTCCAGATCTCCACTGTAAATATAAGCACCTGTATATAATCCAATAATTAAACAGAACAAAACAAAACCTTTATGCATTGGCCAGGCCATGGTCCTGTTATGGGATCCGTTAACTTGGAAACTCATTATCCAGAAAGCTCTGCATTACGGAGGGGCCATCTCCCATAGACTCCATTTTATCCAAATAATCCAGATTTTGAAAAAGCATTTATTTTTTCTCTGTAATAATAAAATAGTGCCTTGTACTTGACCCCAATTTAGATATATTTAGTCCTTATTGGAAGCAAAACCAGCCCGGTTTTTTTAATGTTTAAATGATATTCTAGTAGACTTAAGGTAAGAAGATCCAAATTATGTAAAGATCAGAAAAACTCCAGGTTCGTTATCAGGAAAACCCCAAGCTCCTTGTTCTTCAGCCCCAGCAGACATTATCTCTGACTTATGGCAATGGTTTGCTATGCTAAGGGCACACCTGTAGATTCGTGGAGATTTAGTTGTCCGGCGACTAATCGCCTCTTCTTTGGGGTGACTAATCTCCCCGAACTGTTTCCCAGAGTAAACTTTGGGCGACTTCGGAAATTGAAGCCCCGCGAGTGCATTGGCGCAGGCGATTTTTCATTGAAGCAGACGGAAGACATGGGGAAGCAGTTCGGAGAGATTAGTCGCCCCAAAGAAGAGGCGATTGGTCGCCGGCCGACTAAATCTCCCTGAATCAATACCTACTGTATGTTCAGCAGCTGTTTGCCTGAGGCCCTGATCAACCCTAAACTACATGCTAGTTTCTCCAGGGCAGCCCTTTTTCTGGCCATCTGTGGATTTTGGGAGCGGTATTTCAGTGACAGATGAAATCCTGCAGTTTTCAAAATACAAAAGCTGCAAGGCTCCAGCTAGCTGCACCAGACCTCGCCCCACATCTGTTGTATAATGGTGATTTCCAACATGGGGACCAGCACTGGCAGAAGATAGGTCATATAAATGTAAACTGAAAGTCATTAATTCCCATGTACAGTAGCTATTAAGGAAATAGATCTTTATTTGTATAAGGCTGGTGTACTTGAGAATTGTACTGTATGTGCACCCAATACAGTAAAAAGAAGTGGTGATCAAACTTTGAGATTTTATACATCTTCTAAAGGCTATGACGCAGACACACATGCAACTTTCAGTAGGACTCTAATGGGTAAAGAAGGGCAAATTAAATGTGGGTTTATATCTGCTGTCTACAACTGAAAGAAGCCTAATTAGCCCACCACTAGCAATTACTGGTTGGAAGGCATGCCATATATATGCCATATTTTACTGAAAGTTCTATTTCATCAGTGTCAGTCATGGTGAGATACAGGTCTGATAGGAGCTCTCAGGCCTTTGTGTGGACACCACTGATTTATACAGCATGCTAAATTGGCTATTTAATATTCTTTGTACATGTTGCCCTTGAAGAGACTTAATATCCGGCAAAAGAACCAAGAATCTCTATATAAACATATGTTAATAAAACACACATAAAGCAATTCGAGATTAGGCACGTATTTTAAAGTGTACTGAGGTAGTGACATAGTCCTATAGTAAAGATTTGTTTAAAAAAACTGATATGCCAATGAAAGATGGAAGGCTGGTGTTTTCATTGTTATGACATAGTAGTTTCTAGCCTAACGTGACTTTTTATTAAGCCCAAATTGATCTTTCAGTCTGAGCAACATTTAGGGGCCCATTTATTAAACCTCGAATTTATCTAGTCGAGGGAAAAACTCACATTTTTCATGGAAAAAAAAAACTTGAATGTTTAGAGATTTATTATACCCCAAAGCTGATACAAATCTCAAACCTGTTGAGGTAATGTAGAAGTCAATGGCAGATGTCCCTGAAGTTGTTTCTTGACATCAGGGTTTTCATCCAATGATCTGAAAAAGTTAAGTTTTTGGGGTGTCAGTCGTACAATATGAATTGACACTCGATTTTGTCACAACGTTTTGTCGCTTCGTTTTTTTTTTTAAATGAGTTCAAATTTGTGGAAGGGAGTTTGGTCGACTTTATTTTCATTAAAAAATGAGATAAATTTGAGTTGTAATAAATCAGCCCTTATATGTTATAGAGCATAATGTTGTGTTGTTAATGTGAACTGCTGGTGTATGATGGAAGATCAGCACAAAGCACCAGAGTGGCACCAAATATTTGTATGTATAAGATGTCGAAATCCCATACATATTTCAATATTAAAGAAGTCTGTCCTACTTGTATCATAAAGATATCTACTGTTCATCATCCATCAAGTCCCACTGGTAAACCTTATCAGATCCACGATCTCCACACTGATTCACTAGCTCCATCCAAAACTTCATGCACATTTCTCATCAAAACACTAACATATTATTAAAGCTCCTTCCTATTAGTGATGATACACACTGGGAATATGTATATATATCAGGGTATTAGGTATAATCTATTTCTGTAATAGGAGAAAGCGTGCAGGATAAGATTGCATTATCAATGCAAATACAGGATATGTAGTTCAATTTTCTCAGCCCAGAGACCAGACATATTTTCAGAGTGTCAAGGGAAAACATGGGGAGGTCCATTTATCAACATTCAACATGGTTTTAGACTTTTAAAGGAAAACTTTACCCCCAAAATGAATATTTAAGCAACAGATAGTTTATATCATATTAAGTGGCATATTAAAGAATCTTACCAAACTAGTATATATATATAAGTAAATATTGACCTTTTACATCTCTTGCCTTGAACCACCAAAAGACAGAACTGTCTGTTGATTGGCTCATGTGACCTAACATGTATGGTTTGTTTGTGTGCACCTAGAATCCTACGATCCCAGAGGGTGGCCCTTATATTTTAAAATGGCTATTTTCTATTTATGATTACCCAATGGCACATGCTGCTAAAAAAGTATTATTATTATGAAAATGATTTATTTACATTAAGCAGGGTTTTACACATGAGCTGTTTATGCAATATCTTTATATAGAGACCTACATTGTTCGGGGCATCGTTTTCCTTTAAAACTTCGATCTAAGTCCATTTCTCTAAAATCACAAATGTACTTTGTAGTTAAAAGATCCAAATATAAAATGTACAAATGAAAAAAAATGCTGAATGATGCACTAAAAAATGCCTTGAGAACCTCTAAAAATTTAAAGAGTATTTTGGACAATTACTCGCAATAAAAATTGCTAAAAAAAAGGTCAATGGGATGAGCGCTGCTCCCACTGGTTTTAATAGAACTGCTTTTACTTGCCGAAGTTTTGTATTAGCGTTTTTTTCGAGATTTTGCTACTTATATAAATCTCGAATTTTTAGAGTTTAAGAGGAATTAAAAAAGCATACATTTTTAGAGAAAAAATTTGATTTCTGAAAAAAATAGAAATTTGAATGTTAGTAAATAATCAAAGGTTGAATTTTAGAGTTTTATATGAACTCACAACACGAATGATTTCTAATTTAAGAAAAAAAAGTCGAATGGGAAAAACTCAAATCCACGAGTTTCCGGCGGAAAAAATATATAATTGCTCGAAATTAAAAGAGTTTTCAGGCAAAACCTTCAGAAAAAAACTCTAACATCATGCAGGCTATTAACATCTTCAAATGTTTCAATGGACCTCTGCTATTGACTTCTACATGACCTTGGTGGTATATTTTCAGAGTTGAGTTATTTCTCGGGTCGGTGTATAATAATTCTCGAAATATTTGAGGTTAGAAATTAGAATTTTGACCAAAAAATTAACTTGATAATTAGAATTTTCAGGGAAAACACAACTCGAATAAATCTGCCCCCAAGTGTTCCATTGTTTTGTTTCAGAACAGCTTTCTCTAAGCCAAATACATAGCTTGCACTGATCTGAGCCATCCATGAATGCATTTAATTTTATCAATTACATTAACAGTCCTCTCAGGGACATCATTGGTCATGTATGGATGTAGAAAACTTTACGTGTTTTATATAATTTATTTGCTTTTAGGGATTTTCCAAAACGTATGCTTCTGCAGGTCCAAACATACATTCTGTTTTGTTTGCTTTTTTTTTTTTTTTAAACCAATGCCAGCTTCCGTTTCTTAGTATCTATGGATTCCAATGTTGTTTGACTGACATTGAATTCCAATTTAAATGAATGAATAAAAGAATATGGATTTTGCCTCTTTTATTTAATGCGTAGAGAAAACCAAAGCCCCTCACTTCAGTCTGTGACTGTTGGTAAATGCAGGTTCTTCACTGGTGCACATTATCTTTTATTCTGAGAACAGATTTTGAGAGACTCACTAAAGCATCTATGCAGCTACAATTTATTTCTAAGCATCAACATTAATTTAGATGTTAAAATTTTTATTATTACGTTTTCAGTGCCAGTAAGAGACAGATGCTATTAGACTGACAGTGCAGTTCTGATGAGAAGAGTATAGTAAGTTAGACTTCAATCTAAGCATAGACTGTATGTTTATAGTATAAACATGTTTTTGTTTTTTTAGTTATTAAAAATATAGCCAAAAGGGTTCCTTGGCAAGACAACGGGAAAGGGAAGAGCCCTGTAAGGTGGGTAAGAAAAAAAGAAAAGATGGCAGGATATTCATGTAGGTTCCATTAAGCTTAACATATGGAATACTTATTGTACATAGCTACAATGTTTTAGAAGATCCTGACTCTACTTGATGCTTATGTGACAATGTAGACAGACATTTTCAGACTTTTTGCATTCCATCCTCTTTCCTTCCTAAAAAAAGTTAAATATGTATGGGAGCACGGAACAACAATTTTCAAGCCAAAATCCATTCTGTGTTGCCTCCATCTTGGCTTTCAGCAATATCTAGAAAATAAGTATTGTCCAAAACCTAAACCTAATTTGCCTTGTTACTGGGTCAAACTCACTTCCCATAGCTTTAGTTTTGCCCAAGAGAAAGTAAGACAATACCCATGCACTTTTTCACGAACCCACTATCCATATGCTAAGACATTAAAAATTTTTATATATATTGCATAAATTGCATTGCATATTATATTGTATGCTGTCAGGGGGCCTATCGGCTCCCAGCGGGGAGTAGTCAGGACCAAGGAGGAAGCTTAGGGGTTAAAGTCCAAGTTTGCGGTATCAGAAGGGATCAGGAGTAATCGTCGTCAATTCCAGGCAAAGGTTCAGTAGACAGGCAGAAGGGTAGCAAAATCCAAGTTCAGGCAGGGTCAGGAAGTTCAGGAATCAATCCACACGAATTATAGATGCACCTAGGAACCAAACAGGAAATCCTACAATCGGGCATCGAACCGGCGTCCTTGGCAACCTTTTATTTTGAATTTCATGCCGGGTGCGTGATGCAGAGCATGGGCGCTGCATCTTGGATAGGACGCCAGCGGAGACGGGAGTGCCAATGGGCGCTCATGACATATGCATATACTGCAATATGCTCACGCTGGTCAACTACATCAACTACATCAATTGCACGCCAGCCTAATGGTTTAAAATTTAGTGGTGAACACAACTTTCCCATTTTTTGCTATAATTCATGCTTTTTTTTTTCTTTGAGTTTCTTTAAACTTATATAGAGAATATTTTATAATACTGTGTTGAAGTACAAAGATTTAAGTCAAAGATTAAGTTAAAGTGGCACCAAGTTTTCCATTTCTAAACCAGTTATTCCATTTTCATTCCTAATCATTGTTTCATAATTACCAGAGGTGACCCAACACTCTCATTTATTTTTAAGATATCCACAGTGTATTGTGTTTACACAGCCAAAAGCCTTGTTTCGTTCAATAAACATAAATAAATGCTTTTTTGAAACTCCCTTGCTTTTTCCATTATCTATTGAATGTCAATGATTTCATCCCCAGTGCCTCTATCTTGTCTTAATTCAGCTTTCACATCTGGCTATTCCCATCACTGCTGTAGTCTGGCTTGAAGAATATTGACCATTATGTGGCTAACATGAGAAATGAGTGCAGTTCTTCTATAATGTGAACATTTATTTGTCCTTTTTTCATTCTGTATTGACATGATGATTGATCTTTTCCAATCCAATGGCATCTTCTGATTTCCCTAATCATCTTGCAAGAGTTTAAAATGTTCATCTGGTACTTCATCAGTTCCCACACCTTTATACTAGAATAAAATGCCTGGTCCTTGATTATTCCATTTTGTATATCAATGAATTCAAAGCCAGTTAGTTCAGTTCTTTTGCACATTCCCACCATTTCCTTTTCATATCTTCTTTCTCCATTATGCCCCCATGTCCATCTCTAAATAAAAGGTTCTTTTTATTTCTGACATTTTCTTAAAGAGACCTCTCTACCTTTTCAGTTTTGTCTAGGATGTCTTTGCATTATGTTTGTCTACTCTTGCAGTTATCTGGAATTGTATATTTCCTTTTTCCTCTCTTCCCTTCTTTAGCTACAGCTTTTTTATACCCTTTCATGGAGAGCCTGTTCAGCTTCTATCTGTACTGTTGGTTGGAAAGACTTTTGTTCATGATGGTATCAGCTACTAATTCTAAACTACTAAGCTATTACCGGTTAATTCATTTTTTTTAAGTCATGTGGGATACTGCTGAGGCTGAATCTTGTTTTCATTATATTTTTGTCTGTTTTCTTTAGTGAGATAAAACCTAATATTATGATAAATTTGTGGAAATGTAATTAACCACTGTATAAATAATGATGGACCCTTCACTATTCTGCATGGTGGAAATTATACCATATATCAAATATACCCAAATTATTGTAATCTATCCTTTTATACATGGGGAATTAGATGATTTTAATCCTATCTGGTGACATTTTTCAGGGTTGCAAGTCTGTGGAGTTATAAGGTGGATATCTTGGTAACAAGCTTTCAGTTGATCTACAGCTACAGAGTTACAAAGGCTAGAAATAATCAAATCCAGCATATCATAGCCATAAAATTATGCATAGGAAAGAATTGGAAATCAATGCAATTATCTTTTTCCACAGGCCATAAGAAAGGTTTCCTTTATTGTGATCAATGGGAAACAGAAACACGTGGGGATTAACAAAACATCTGGGATCTATGTCCATGTTCCGCATTTGGAGACCATGTTCAAGACCAAATGCATTACTGAACAAAATAAATACTTAGAGGCCATTTATCAACATTCGTGGTTTCTGAAACCAAGAATGCCTTGTCATTTATTAAAAGATCCAAATATAAAAAGTATGAATGAAAAAAAATGCTGAACGACATGCTAAAAAATATGCAAACCACTAAAGCCTCTAAAAAGTTTTTTGGACAATTACTAATGAAAATAAATCCAGAACCTCTAAAAGTCTGAATGTTAAGAGAAAAAGATTCAGTAGGATCAGAGCAGCTCCCATTGACTACTGTGGGACCACTACTGCTTTTTCTTGGTGAATTCTTGTATTTAAATTTTTCATGGTTTTTATACTTTGGGGCATATTTATCAAGGGTCGAATTTCGAATTTGAAAAACTTCGAAATTCAAATTCAAAAAGACCAACCGAAATTAAGTTTAAGTTTTTTTTTGCCCAAATAGGTCTGTTTTCGATCGAACAAGCTAAGCATTCAGCCGAAATCGTTAGTTTCTAAGTAATATCGCGTTCGATGGAATTCGACTCAAAGCTTTTCCCAACTTTTTCAAAGTCCACCAATTGACTTCAAGTAGGTTCTAGGAGGTCCCCATAGGCTAAAACAGCAATTCGGCAGGTTTTAGATGGCGTATGGTCAAAGTTTCATTTTTAAAGAGACAGTACATGATAAATTTCGATATTCGAATTTTCTAATTTTTTTCAAATTCAAACCAAATTTGGACTATTCCCCAGTCGAAGTACACAAAAAATAGCTCAAAATTAGATTTTTTTTTAATTCAAAAATTCACCTCGTCCTTTGATAAATCTTCCCCTTTATTAAGCTCAATTTTTTAAAAGTTTTTAAAAAATAGGAATGTAAATAGGCCTCATATCAGTTATGGAGGGAATATGAATCAAATGGTTCATAGTTTTTTATTTATTGAATTATAAGACATTTAGAAATGTATATTTTCGATACAATATGAGTGCTATGTCTTTGATACAGGTATGTGACCTGTTATGCAGAATGCTTGGGACCTGGTGTTTTGTGGATAACAGATCTTCATACCTTAAGTCTACTAGAAAATCATCTAAAGATTAAATGATCCCAATAGGCTGGTTTTTCTTCCAATAAGGATTAATTATATGTTAGTTGGGATAAAGTGCTGTTTTATTATTACAAAGTTTTTTAAACATTTGGATTATTTGTATAAAATGGAGTCTATGGGAGACAGCCTTTCCATAACTAAGAACTATCTAGAGAATGGGTTTCCAGATAATGAATCCCATACATGTACAAAAATTATATACTTATATATAATACTTACTGAAATAGAAAAAAAAAATCAGTATGTGCTGGTTCAATAGTCATTTTCATTTGATTAGGCCAAAGTCTCAATTTCTTTCTTATGACAATGCTCTTTTATTTTTTTTCCATAGTTGTTGAGTTATATAAAATGTTTCTAGGTGTGCTTCCTCAACCCAACATTCTTTTTCTACTGCAAACAAGCCAACCTTATTAATAGTGACTTCAAATTTCTGGAATCAGCCAGTTAGGGCCGGCGAAATCTGTCATTGACTCACAGCATCAGTGGGTTTGAGGATGGAAAAAGAATGTTGAGTTGAGGATATCACAAATTGATAAAATACATAAAATAATTGTAAGATAATAATAATTTGGGTAACGTATTTTTTTAAATTCTGACCACAGTTAACTGACTTTTTTCAATTTTTTTTTTAACAATTTATTCTATCAAATATGCTTTCTCCAGGAAAAAATGCAAATTGCTGATGAATTCTTTTGCATGTATTTTTTATGGACTACTGAGGTTTTTAGTAACTGTAACATATAAAAATAAAAACACACTCCATTGGCCTCTACGGCAACCACGTTTCGCAGAAGGGCCCCTTCGTCAACAAAACGTTACATCACTTGATGCAATAAATGAGCAGGGGTTTGCCCCTCTTCACTTGCCATTGTGTGCTTGGTAATTTTGTTGCAGATACGTGGGAGAGGTGCTGACCTCTCTAACTAGCACCAGGCAGTTCTATTTTTCGAGAGGCTGGGGGAAAGAGGTAGATAGCTTTCCTAATCAACTGATCATGCCTTTTGAAGCACTCTAAGTAATTAAGGCACATGAAGTTGTGGTCCTTGCACTATCCTTGCAGTCAGTTGAGTGTAACACCAGTTGGAGGGGTGGAGTTTAGTCGATTTGAAGATGTAAAAACTAAGGAGACCATCTATTTTGGAAAGAGAAAAAGAAGTCCCACCCTCCCTCCCTCCCTTTGATTAACACTTTGTGCTAGTTGTCACAATTGTGGCCTGTGTAGTGGGACACAGGTTAAGTCGACGTGGAATGGTGAGTATTAGGACTGAATGATTAGGATGTGAGGGTAGGGTTGCCATCTGGCCAGTATTTTACTGGCCTGGCCAGTAAAAATGATGGCTGATCCCAATGTTATTAATAGGGAAAAAGATAAATATATAGGAAGGCCGGTATTTTTTTCCAGAAAAGGTGGTAACCCTATGTGAGGGGACAGCCAGTTGTCACAGCCAGGTGGTGGGTCCCTGGCAATGAGGAGAGTTGGAGAAACTGGATTTTTACAAAGTCACACGTTGGTTAATGGGACTCAATTGGTGGTGTTCCTCTTGTATGGTGGGAAAAGACTTGGATATTGGTTGGTTCGTCGATCAGGCTGGCTGGAAAATTTTGATCAGGTGCCTTTGAAGGCACCCAAACATCGGCCATTGTTAGAGCTGAATCGTCAGATAGAATTCTATTGTTTCTACCTGTATATCTGACGATTCAGCTCTACACGTGTGTTTTGAAACGAGAGATCTTTCTTGGAAAGATCTTTTCGAGGAAAGATCATAATTGTTATGTATATGGGTACCTTTAGAGCGTTGGTCTCTGGGAGGGTATGTTGTATTGGTTGTAGCATGCAATCCAGGGTACCCACCATGCTGGAAGGCACCAGTGGCTGGTGACTGGTACGAGGATAATAATTTACTGTTATATCACTGTTGATATGATATGTTTACATTGTTGTTAATATGCAAATGTAATTTACATATTTATGTCATGTATTTGTTAACTTATGTTTGGTGCAATAAAGCTATAGCCGAAAAGACTCCAGCAATAAAGTGGATGGTAAGAGAGTGGATTATTTCTAGGCCAGTTTGGGATAAAGTAAGGTATTTGTCTTTGCCCATGTCAGGCAATTGTGCTCGAAACTGCACTTGAAACTGCGCAATGCACTTGCAGAACATTATTTTTGGTGGATTCCTTTCATTCAGGAGAATATTATGTTTGTGACAAATTTTAATTGAGCACTGTTGCAGTATTGAGAGGAATTTCACTACAAATTGTTAAAAATGAGACCAATATGCAGTTTACATTCTTGCCATATCTACCTCAAAAAAGCAGGAAATCTCTGGACAAGCTCTGCTGACAAATACCATTCTTGAGCCATTAAATATATAAGTACAGGTATGAGATCCATTATACAGAAAGTTCTAAATTGTTGTCTCCTATAGACTCCATTTAAATTAAATAATTAAAAAATTTAAAACATATTTTCTTTTTCTCTGTAATAACAAAATAGTACCTTGTACTTGTACTTACCTAAACTAAGATAAAATGAATCCTTATTGGTGGGAAAACAATCCTATTTGAAGTTTAAAATGATTTTTTTAGCAGACTTAAGGTATGATGTTCCAAATTACGGAAAATATCCAAAACCCCAGATCTCGAGCATTTCCTAAACCGTACACAAAACCCTATACGGCATCATTTGGTCCAGTATAAGAATGAGTTATCGATAGCTACTTTATAAACAAAGGTCTTTTTGTTCTTGGGAATACTACAAATACACGAACAGCGAATCGGCTGAGGGATCGTGTGTAGTCATTAGTCACATAAAGGTCATGTAAACCCAAAAATAATATTTTGCTTAAAGGAAAACTATAGACCCAAAATGAATACTTAAGCAACAGATAGTTTATATCAAATTGAATGACATATTAAAGAATCTTACCAAACTGGAATATATATTTACATAAATATTGCCCTTTTACATCTTTTGCCTTGAACCACCATTTCGTGACTCTATCTGTGCTGCCTCAGAGATCACCTGACCAGAAATACTACAACACACAGGGGCAGATGTATGAAGGGTCGAATATCGAGGGTTAATTAACCCTCGATATTCGACTAGGAACTAAAATCCTTCGACTTTGAATATCGAAGTCGAAGGATTTAGCGCAAATCCTACGATCGAAGGATTATTCGTTCGATCGAACGATTAAATCCTTCGAATCGAACGATTCGAAGGATTTTAATCCAACGATCGAAGGAATATCCTTCGATCAAAAAATCTTAGGCAAGCCTATGGGGACCTTCCCCATAGGCTAACATTGAGTTCGGTAGCTTTTAGCTGCCAAACTAGGGGGTCGAAGTTTTTTTTAAAGAGACAGTACTTCGACTATCGAATGGTCGAATAGTCGAACGATTTTTAGTTCGAATCGTTCTATTCGTAGTCGTAGTCGAAGGTGGAAGTAGCCCATTCGATGGTCGAAGTAGCCCAAAAAACACTTCGAAATTCAAAGTTTTTTTAATTCGAATCCTTCACTCGAGCTTCATGAATTGGCCCCTAACTGTAACAGGAAGAAGTGAGGAAGCAAAAGGCAGAACTCTGTCTGTTAATTGGCTCATGTGACCTTACATGTGGTTTGTATGTGTGCACAGTGAATCTTACGATCTCAGGTGGGCGGCCTTATTTTTTAAAATGGCAATTTTCTATTTATGATTACCCAATGGCACATACTACTAAAAAAGTATATTATTATGATAATGGTTCATTTACATGAAGCAGGGTTTTACACATGAGCTGTTTTACTCAGTATCTTTTAATAGAGACCTACATTGTTTGGGGGGTATAGTTTTCCTTTAATGAAAGAAAATGAAACCCTTACCAACGTTCCTGGCAATATACATTTTAAAATGATTAGTGGTTTTAAAGTGATTTGTAAATGTAATTGCAAGTGAAAGTGGTATCTCTCTGTCCCTTGTTGTTCTCCACTAAGTGTTGGTCTTAGATGATTTGGCAATGAGCTTCTCATTTGTATTGAGCTGAATGGTGTTATTTTTACAACCTGCTGGAAGGCTTTATAATATCATTGTCTGCACTGTCTGTCTTAGAACTTGTGAAATAATGTGAAAATGCCAAGTAGAGATACTGAACACTTTCTGCAGTACTATTCTCAACATAAATAAGCATTCCTGAAACAATTATTTGCAGGTTTTATTTTGTTTAGATATTTGTAATAAGCCAAGGCTGTCCAACCGAAGGCTGAATGTGATTTTTCTTGGGGATTTCTGTGCTCCCAGGCATCCCTGTGCCAATTATTTCTACTGCTTCAGTTCAAAGTAGAGCACTGAGATTTCTACAAGGGGAGAAAATAAATATAGTGGCAATAATTAAAAGGGTTGTTCACCTTTGAGTTACCTTTTGGTATGATGTAGAGAGTTGATTTTTTTTTATTATTTGTGTTTTTTCAGTAATTTCGTTTTTTTATTCAGCAGCTCTTCAGTTTGCAATTTCAGCATTCTGGTTCCAAGGATCCAAATTACCCTAGCAACCGTGCATTCATTTGAATAGGAGACCAGTTAAAAAAGTTGCTCAGAATTAGCTATTCTATAACATACTAAAGGCTTGATAAATTAAAAGTTAGTTATGAGACAGTTTTACAGAACACCTTGGGGTAGTAAAGGGGGGGGGGTGGCACTAATAAGTCAAGTCACTGAATGGCAATACTCTCCACAAACTCATGGAGATAAATGCTGACCAACTGGCCTTGGTCAGTGTTTATTGTGTTAAGTCCGACGGGTGCGAATCCACTGGAAAACATGAGACCAACACAGCATTCCTATATTGACCCTTCCTATTTAAAAACTGCTCCAAACATCTAACTATTGTCTCCCTACTCCCATTATCACTTATCCCTATACCCATAGAGTCCTTGTTTATCTAGAAATGAGCCTGGTACTCTAAGATCTCATCACAGTCCTTCCAGCACCATTTCCTCAGCTAGATATGCATATTTCCAAGATCCTGCTGTGTGATATTTGGTACTGGTAGAACAGTATCTCTAAAAATACTAACTCAGAGGTCATGCCTTGAAGTTATTCTGCCATGATAAGCCAGAGAATTGCTGTTTGTACAGTATGTATGTACAATCCACCAAGATTCCTTGCAGCAGTTGCTGTCCTGCCTCCCTGCATTAAGGTAGCTGAATACCAACAGATAACTTTGGGCACATGGGATGTGGTGTCATTGAGTTGGTGCAAACCAATTAGCAGGGGCGATCCTGGCCCCTCTGCCGCCTGAGCTGCTGCCCCCCCCTCCCCCGGAAATTCGCTCTTAAAGTACCAGGAGCAGCATTTTTGCTGTCCCTGGTACCTTGTGGGGTGCTGCTGCCTGAGGCGACATACTCAACTTGCCTCATTGGCGAAGCACCCCTGCCAATTAGGGGAGCCTGTATCTAACTGATTTGAATATTACCATCAGTAGCAGGCTCCCTTTCCAACAGCAACCAAAATTGCTGCCCCATTAAACCTACAGGGCTTGTGTTCAAAGCGTCCACCCGAGTGGCCTCATTCAAAGTCTGACTCAGAACATGACCCCCCTCTGCTCATAAACTTAGGGAGTGTTGCCTCAATTAATGAATGGAGGAGACAAGTGTGGATCTACTGTATGTAGTGAGTTGTGAAGTATTTTGTCATTTTGGGGTGAAGCCTAGGCAGCCTTATAGTAATGTACTTTACTGTGAAGCAAAGCAGACACAAAGCAGACTTTTTTTTGAAGGGTGACAATATCCCTTTAAAGTCTGACCCCTTATTCTCAAACCATTTTACAGGTTATTTACTTACTATGTCATTGGTACCACCATATCGCAAGGCTGTTAAGTCAAAGTTAGCCCCACAACCTCAAACTTTCTTGCTGCTGGGCTGCTGTTGATAGCTCCGTCCATGCAGATTTATTAACAGATCCCAATACTAAATTCATATTAATAATCTGCTTTCATGGTGCCATTTGTCAGTACAGCAGGGTGACAGAATTAAATGCAGCCTATTACTTCTACTCTGTTTTCCCCATATTCCTTTGTGGCATTGTCACTGACAAAACAAATATGTTCAGACTTTAAACACGATGGCGAAAGGGACACAGCTGCACAGACTAAATGCCATTTTTGGAACATGACCAGGACAATGCTCTGCAAATGAGGTGCAACATGATGATATGCCAGGTTCAAACGTGCATTTAATTACAAAGTCAACGTACTGAGTATCTTCCTCTCTATAGGAGATAATACAAGGAATAGGCAACCTGTGGTCCTCCAGGTGTTGTAAAAACGACAACTCTCACATCCCACTGACAGCCAAAGGCTACAGGTGCCTGTAATGTGATATCATATAGGTGTCACATCTATAACCAGATTCACATGCACTAACACAGGAGCCAACATGAACACATCACACTGTGCAAATCAACTGATGTTTACACAAACACCCTCTGAACCACAATTCCCTCTATACACATCCACATAAATATACCCTAAATCCCATGCTCTCTGGTTTTGTTGATATCAGCTTCTTTTAATATTGTTTTTGCTTTCGGTGGGATACTCCCTCCCTCTGTTCTACTGGCAATTCCATTCTTTCAATCACTCAGACTCGCCATTCATTCTCCTTCACTTACCTGTAGCACAAGACCGGGCAGGGGTTCAAGGTGCGCAAGGAAATAGTTGACAGGGGGCGAGCGGTAATTTGTTCTCTGTCCTTTGTTCTGCCTGTGTCAATGCAAATTGTGGGTCCGCTACATGTAACCCTGTGTGCTATGGTCTCTGCAATGTGAGAGAAGATGAGACAGAGGTATCTTTATAATTTAATTGGGAGGTTTGCGGGAAGCAATGCAGATGTGTATATGGGGTAATGCTTAATTTAGAACCCTCCCTAGTGATTATATTTAGTGGCAAAGGTGCTTGCTCTACTTGTGCAGCAAAGTGTGTGTGATTCAGTGCCGGGTTTCTGTGCTAGCATGGATCTATGCCCACTGTGTGCTGGAATGTATTTATCCATACACACAGCCCAATGTGTTCTAGTATGAATCTATACATATACACACCCCACAGTGTGATGGTATGTATGTGCACATATGGGTGCTCTCTGCCTGTATGTTAATGTGCTGTACATGTACTGTATGTTGATTGCAGTGGATGAATTGTATATTTACATGTCAGGTGTGTGCAGAGACCCAGCCATGCTGTGGAGAGAGACCCATTGTATGAATTCCAAGCGTCTGTGTGTGTGTATCAGTAAGCCTTTGCTCTACTTCTGCATGGTGTCCTATGAATATCCTTGCTGTGTCTGGCAGTGGAGTGTGTTTATGCTGTGCTGCTGCTGCTGCTGCTGCTCCTCCAGCCCCCACTCTCCCTTCTGCTCCTTCTGTCACTGTCAGTCACAGGCATCCTCAGGTCTGGGTGCAATGTCTTCCTCCCGGGTGCTGCAGAAGGGAAGAGCCCAGCAGTCCCCAGCAAGCTCAGCCCAGGCAGGTTGTGCACAAGTCACCTCTGCAGCACTGCTACCTTCTCCCTCTTACAGGCACTCAGCTCTTCCAGGCTGTACCACTCTTCTCTGTAATATCCCCCCACCCTTCGCTGCTGCTCCAGCTTTGCATTACTTTGATCTGTATCCTGATTTGTTACTGTATTATTTTCACACCTTCCCCTGCCTTCTGCTTCAAAGCCTCCTGCCCCGCTCTTTACCCCCAACTCTTATTTATTGGCCCAGAATGGATTATCAAACAAGTCCAAATAGCATCCAGGCGCACAAGTTGCCTCCCTGTCCCTTCCAGTGGAGGGAGGTCTGCTTGGCCCTCATGAGATGGATTGCTGATGCCATGCACCTGTGCCATGTGTCTGGCTGGAACACACAGAGTGACAGTTATTGCAACCCACCAGGCTATGCCATAAATAATCTGAATGGGAAAGGAAGAGAGAGAGAGCAGGCAGTTGTCATCCCGCAGTCGATATACTGTACATATATATTCTTTCTGGGTTCACAATAAAAAGACCATCAGCCTCCTACTGATTATTAAACTACTATTCCCATTATCCCCTGAAACACAGCCAGGATTAAGATGCCTGACCAGATACAAGAAATCGGGTAAACTCTTCTGTGAGTTACACTTAATTATTAAGGTTAGAACAACGAAAGTAGGTCAGATAATATATGCCTTCATGGTCCAATACATAGCGCTAATTCTGAGCTTTTAAAACCCCACTGGTGGAATGGCAGTTTCTAAAACACTGCCCCCAGTTGGAGGATTGTGGGAGTAGTCTTGTTTTTTCCCTTGTATCCCATCGGACTCTTCAGACGTGACTTGACTTATATATTACATTAAGCCTACTGTGCAACAGGCCAGCTGCCAGCCATACCAATGTAGAACAAGGAGTAGATTAATCAAATTTAGCCTACAGGGTAGCACTGTCTCATTCAGGCTGCAGCAGCAACCGAGCTGGACTGGTCCACATAGCCCAGTTTATGGGGGCTAAAATAATAAAAGAAAGTCTGCCGCATGCTGTATATTTCTGCATGTTAAGACATATTGTATATGCAACAGGCTGGGAGAAATAATACTTGTTTAACTATAACCACATGTTTATATATATATATATATATATATATATATATATATATATATATATATATATATATATATATATATATATAAACTTTATAGTTTCAGTACACCAGCATACCTGAGCCAGTGAATAATCTCACATAACCAGGTGCAATTAACTGCCAAAAAAATAGAAATTAACTTTTATTAAATTCATTTTAAAAGGGCACCAGGCCATTGTTTTTGTCCCCATCTGGGACCTTTATCAAGGTATGCTGTATATATATTCTGTGTGGTGATATTTATGGGATTTACAGAATTTAATCCAGTTGGCAGAGGCAGAATTAACACCAGCTGGCACCCAGAGGGCATTTTAGGGACGAGTGGGCATAAACGTAAAGAGAGTCATCTGTGGTACTTGGCAATAAAATCCTTTAGAAAGAGGCATTTCTTGACTGGAGGTGCAAATATCCTTCACCAAGCATCTGACAAATATCCACGTGTGGAACTGGAGCATATATCCCGTTGAAGGCTGGTAGAGGGGCACATCTATGGAACTGGTGGTTTACTGCTACATGAGTCTGGTTTGTTTTGTTTTTGGGACAGGTGCTTATTATTGCTTTATAGGGGTGATGGAGAGGGACAGCTTTTAGACCAGAGACCTTCATACCTGCCAAATGTTGAGCCCTGACTGTCGATTCACTTTTCCTAAGCTACATTTTTGCAGTCAAAATAAAGCAAGATCAGGATAACAATAGTCCTAAGGCACTGATTCCCAACCAGTGGCTTGCGAGCCAAGCTCTTGGCTGTTGGTCCCAGTGGCCTTAAAGCAGATGCTGTTTTTTAAATTCTTGGCTTGGAGGTTTTGGTTGTATAAAACCAGAGATAGTGCCAAACAGAGACTCCTTTAGACCACATGGAGCTACCACATAGCCAATCACAGCCTTTATATGGCACCCCCAAAAACATGTGATTTTGATACTCCCTAACTCTTTTTACAATTGAATATGGTTCAATGGTAGAAAAGGTTGGGGACCTCTGCCCTAAGGGATACCAGGAGGTCTTCCAATACACCCAGGCTCCAGTGGGTCCTGCAGTTTCATCAACCATTTGAATTAAATTTCCTCGGCTAATTCTATGCTAAATCTATGCATCTATGCTAATTCTATGCTACAGCTGTAGTTTTTGAGGGGGACCTCTATGTATGTCACAGTACTGGCACAATCAGAAACTCAAATGGTAACCCAGGGTCCTGAATAGGTAGGAAATCTTGGCCCTCCATGACATATCAGGCAGTTCTAAATACTGTATTGCTTTTAAGGACCTCAAAATCATTGGACCTTGTGCAATCAAACCCTCTTTAATTATATTCTGTACACAAGCATGGGGGAGGAGACAGTAATGAGGGCAGACACAAAGAATGAGAAGGGGCTTGAAAGGGAAGGAAAGGAAAGGAAAGAAGGTGTGATTAAAGACAGAATGAAAAGGGGTGTCAGGAAATAAAGCAACTAATGGAGGGGAAAATATAGAAGGAGGGAGAATAGACAAGGGAGAGTAATACTAACCAGCTGTGGAGAATAGCAAATGGGAGATATGGAAAGAAACACAAAACGGGGCATGACAGAAGATAAGACAATTGGACACCAGAAAGAAATATAGAAGAAAGTTTAACATTGTACAGAAAAACAAAAATGAGAACCTGATTAATTATTAGAAAATTACAAATATAACAAGCATGATGGAACAAAAAGCTAAAACAATAGGAGAAATGAAAGAGGTAGTCATGGGAATTGCTGAAAGGTAAAAGCTGGAAGGATAGGAGAAAGCAAGATAAATGAAAACTGTGCAATGGGTACATGGAGAAAGCCATAAAAAAGAGTGTAGCAGGAGGAAATTAGGAAATTGAATGGTAGAGAGAATAAAGAGAATAAAGGGAGTGTGCAGGGTCACCGAGAAGCTGTCTGAGAATTAATGGGGAGCAATAGCTGCAGAACCAAAAGCTCTATATTCTCCCTATTTTATACAGATGTTGTTACCAGTTGTAATAGATATAGGAGCAAACACAAATGCATAAGCACATAAAGCTCTGTTTCTTTTGATGAGTGCTGAGACGCATAGCAATGCTGGAATACAGGGCACATTCGTCCCTGGGGAGCAATACATACTGTAGATCCTTGTTTGTCAGGGAGTGCAGGAAAACAAGCGTTAACCTGTATTTTAAGACTTACGAGCTTGTGTGTGCCTTCAGAGGGAAAGGAATCCTTTTAATTGAGCAGAGAGGTAGAACTAAAAGCAATAAAGCCCAATGTAGGGACACCCTCCTTTGTGTTTAGCCTTTACACTTAGAAGGGAATTATAAATCCCATTTATACTGTAAGCATGTATTCTTTCTGGCTAATGTCATTGTACATTCTCAGTAAAGATATTGACATAAGGTATTGATCTGAATATTAATTCTTATTGATCTGAATATTTATGCCTATAAACTGCCATTGTAGTGGAGGTTTTTGTGGGTTGGTGACACTGTATCTGAGTAATGCCTTGGTTAAACTGATTTATAGCCAGCACAATCCTGACACTCTTGTATGACACTTGTATGCCTTGTTTCTCAGACTTTCAAGTCCTACCTAATGTTAGAACATTTCAGGGGTCGTTCTTGATCCCCAAATGCCTATGTGTACAGTGGGGCTGTAGGTCTACGCACTTCAAAATGGAGTGCAGTCATTTGTGCACACCCAAACCCAGCATACAAAGTGCAAATAAAAAGCCCCATTGTAGTCTTTATTTTTACACTTTTACTGGCCCATTCACTAAGTTCGAGTGAAGGAATAGAGGAAAAATAGTTTGATTTTCAAATGTTTTTTTTGGCTACTTCGACCATCGAATTGGCTACTTCGACCTTCGACTACGACCTTCGACCTCGAAACAAACTAAAAATCGTTCGACTATTCGACCATTCGATAGTCGAAGTACTGTCTCTTTAAGAAAAAACTTCGACCCCCTAGTTCACCACCTAAAAGCTACCGAAGTCAATGTTAGCCTATGGGGAAGTTTTTTCTGATCGAAGGATAATCCTTCAATCGATGGATTAAAATCCTTTGAATAGTTCGATTAGATTCCTTCGATCAAACGAATTGCGCAAAATCCTTCAACTTCGATATTCGAAGTCGAGGGATTTTAATTCGCCAGTCGAATATCGAGGGTAAATTAACCCTTGATATTCGACCCTTAATACATCTGCCCCTTAATGCTGCGCTTGGGTTTGCAAATGAGCCCTTTGGTCACTCTATGGCCTGTGCCCCTGTTACAGATATCAGGAAATGTGCCCAGCAATGCTAAAATGTCTTCACTCTATATTTTTTATTTACTTTTACTTTCACTGCACTTCATGTTTCACTCCACAGTCCAATGCTTTAACTCCACTTGGGTGACAGATAGACAATTTGGAAACCTATAGGGTAATAGAGCAGACTCATTTTACTGCAGAAAACAGCAAATAGAATAGTTTGCCCAACAGACATTTGCATTAATCGTGATTTTCTAAAGACACATTAGGGGTAATTTACAGATCAACTGTAGCAGTTCCACACTTTAAACATTTATTTGGTGTTATCTGTCATTGTTTATTGACTCCTTGCTCTTAATACATATAATGTTTAACTAAAAAGAAGGTTATTATTGTAAATGCAGGTTAAAACTATGTGATTTTTTGAAGCAGAGCACAGTGTCACAGGGGCAGATTTACTAAGGTTTGAAGTGAATTCGAAGTGAATATTCGAATTCCAAAACTTCGAATTTCGAAGTAATTTTTGGGTACTTCGACCATCGAATATGCCAAATTCGACTTCGAATCGAAGTGAAAATAGTTCACAAATTCGACCATTCAATAATCAAAGTACCGTCTCTTTAAAAAACTTTGACTTTGACACTTTCACCACCTTAAACCTGCCGAATTGCTATGTTAGCCTATGGGGACCTCATAGAACATATAGCCAACATTTGGCTAAAGGTGGCCATACATGGAGAGATCCGCTCGTTTGGCGATGTCGCCAAACGAGCGGATCTCCCTCCGATATGCCCACCTTGAGGTGGGCAATATCGGGCTGATCCGATCGTGGGCCCTAGGGCCCAACGATCGGATCCTAGCGTTCGCCAAACGGGCGGTCGGATCGCGGGACCGCATCAACGAACAGATGCGGCCGCGATCCGACGGGATTTTTAATCCCATCCGATCGAGATCTGGCCGACTTTCGGCCAGATCTCGATCGGGGAAGCCCGTCGGGGGCCCCCATACACGGGCCAATAAGCTGCCGACACGGTCTGTCGGCAGCTTTTATCGGCCCGTGTATGGCCACCTTAAGTTTTTAGAAGTCGAAGTGACATTGTACAATCGTACGATTAAATCGTTAGAATCGTTCGATTCAAAGTACGATCGTAGTACGATGTTAAAAATCCTACGAATTCGACTTCGAATATTGAACTAGCCTGTTCGATGGTCGAATTTCGAAGTTTTTTGCACTTCGAAATTCGACTGCCATAGGGCCCTGTTTCGGCCGGTGCCTCCTGCTGCTCACTATCTTACTCACCTTCATTTTTTCTTTGTTTTGGAATTATTTGCCTTCCTTTTCTGTCTCTTTTCAATTTTCAAATGGGGGTCACTGACCCTGGCAGCCAACAACGTGTGATCTGTAAGGCTACAATTGTTACTTTGTAATAAGCATCTTTCTATTCAGACCCGCTCCTATTCATATTCCAGTCTCACATTCAAACCCCTGCCTGGTTGCTAGGGTAATCATTCATAGTCACAAGGAAAGTGTATTATAAAGGCCAGAATGAAAATCCCATTCTTGGAATTCAAATGTATGAAAAATCAGGAGTGCCAGTTGAAACAGGAGCTGTGCACTATTGCGCCAATACTCTATGGGACCAATTTATTAAACCTCAAATTGCTCTGGTCGAGTTTTTATTATACCCCACAGCTGCTAAAACTCTGCATCTCAAACCTGTCGAGGTTACATATAATTCAATGGCAGATGTCCCTGAAGATGTTTCTTGACGTGATCCCCGCTGGCTTTCATCTGATTGCAGGAACAATCGTACAATTCGCATTGACGCACAGATTTGCCTCTATGTTTTTTTCACTCCAACTTTTTCAAGAAGAATTATTGATAAATAAGTAAAATTTATGAAGGGGAGTTAGGTCGACTTTGTTTTTAATAAAAAAAATACCCCCCTAAGTGTAAGGGTAGAGGCACACACTGCGATTCAAGGAGATTAGTTGTCCGTCGACAAATCTCCTCTTCTTTAGGGCGACTAATTTCCCTGAACTGCCTCCACTGCCTTCCCGCCGGGCAGAATGGAAATCGCCAGCAGGATGACACTCGGAGCGATTCGTTTTCCAAAGTCGTCCAAAGTCGTCCGAAGTTGCCTCACGAGGAAACTTCAGGGGTGACTTCAGAAACTAAAGCACTCCGAGTGCCATCCTATCGGCGATTTCCATGCAGGGATCTCCCCGAATCGCAGTGTGTATCTCTGCCCTTAGCTACATTTCAAGCATCAGTAATTAAAAGTTAGCAAATCCTGTCAAAATGGTTGAGAAGCTTTTCACAGCTCTGACCTGGAGGATGGGGTTACATCCCAGTATAGTATAGGTGACACTCCAGTGTAGATTTGTATTCTGTGTGCTATTGTCACAATTCTCATCTCTCCCTGACACCTTACAACTCCTAATTAATTCAAATATTCCCTTGAGTCACCAATTGGATCCTGCAAAGTCGGCATCACATCTGCTGTTTTAACATTAACCCCTCCACTCACCAACCCTGCCCTTATGCCTCTTCCTTTTTCTTCTTCATATCACAATATTACATATCTTCCTTCAATTAAAGCTGAGTCAGCGCTAAAAATAGCATAAGGAGAATAAGCAGTACAGCAAATAGTAGTATATAGTGTAGTATATTTATACTTCTTTTTTTGATCATATTCAGCCCACTTTCCAAACTCTCAGTTATAAAGAGTTCATATACACAGCACGTTCATGTGGCTCGTATACGTGGTAGTATATTAAATGACTAACTGTGGTTTTGGTGGGTACATTTATTAATAATCTGTGCACATCAAATTAGGTTAATCTTGATCTGCAAATCCCATCCTCTGTTGTATCTTAAAAACGGAGCAAATATATAGTATAAAACCCTTTTATTATGTGATAAAATTATTTAAAATCACACCGGCAATTGCAGCGATCTTGCCCCGACCAGCGTTGCTTCTCAGCCGCGTGCTTCTCTTCCGGGTGCCCATTAATGACGTTGGATGCTTGCTCCTCGTTCTGCCTGACGCGTTTATTCGGAAACCAGACTTCCTCAGAGGCTTCAATAGAGCTGAGCCCGCAGAGCAGATTTACTCTATACGCACGCACGTGTCTGCCTCAGAATGGGAATCTCAAAGCCAGAGCAAAAGCTTCTAACCTCCTCTATCATTCTATTGAAGGAAGGTCTGGTGTACTCGGAGGAGAACGAGTTTTTTTGAGTCGGCAAAGAAAGGGGAACTCCGGCAATCTTTTTGTAGATTGTTTGACTTTTCAATATTACATATCTGCCTAAAAATGGGACACTGGAGGCCCATTTATGCACATTCTCATTTTAGTGGTTTTAGAAATTTTTGAAACCAGAAATAAACTAATTTTCTCTAAAACCACATTTATTAAAAAATCCAAATGTAAGAAACATGCTGAACAATGTGTTAAAAAATACAAATACCTCTAACATTTTTGGGGTTATTTATCAAATTCAGAAGGTATCTCATTTTTTTCGCAAAATATACTCCAACCAAATCTGCACTGGTTATTTCCCCTTAATTATCAATAAATTTTCCCCAAAAAATTGAGTGCGGGAAAATCTCAATAAAACCGGGAAAATCATAAGAAAATTCGAATTGTACGAATTCCAATTTTGTTGCATTTTTGCACGAAACCCAGTGCAGATCAGAATATCTTCGAGACTTCTCCCATTGACTTATATACAACCTTGGCAGGTCTGAGATGCCAGATTTTCGGATTTAAACTTTTTCCATCCTCGGGGTATAATAAATCACAAAAATTCAAGTTTTTGTTTTCACTAAAAATTTTGATTTTATAGAAAAAAAAACTTGGAGTTTTGGGCATTCAGACTTTAATAAATAACCCACCTAGTGTTTTTCTGACTATTGCTAGAGGACCCCTCCCCCAGAAACCTCTAAAAGTTTGAATGTCTTAAAAACCAGGTCCAATAGAATCAGAGCAGCTCCCACTTACTTCTATAGGACCTCGGCTGGTTTTATATTTTTGTGGTATTTTTTCAATCTCAAATTTTTAGAGAAATTTAAAAAAACACAATTTTTTAAAGAAAAAAATCTGATTTGTAAAAAAAAAATTGAATGTAAGTAAATAGGCGCCATAGAATCCTGAAAGATTATATTGTCAGTTAGAAATTGCTTTTAAAGCTTGTGATGGGTTTTAGTTCTAGTCTTGCTATCATTGTCATATTTTTTATGCAAAAGAATGACAAATCCTGGGAGTGGAGCAAGCAGCAAATTAAAGCGACAAAACTCACAGAACTTTAGTTCTCAGATGCTAGTTTGTTTTGAAGAAAAAAATTGCAACAGAATATTCCCACGTGCATTTTTTTGTTGAAAAAAAGATGCACACTAGCCAAAATCACATTGTTCAATTCAGTTTCAATGAGGCTAAAAACACTTGAATGTTTTAATGAACTGGAACAATAAATAAATAAAGTTTTTAGAGACAATTCCCATTGACTTCTATTGAACCAAACAGCTTTAAGTTGGCAAGGTTTTCCTGGCAACTTACTGCTGTTTTTACTTTAATAAAGGGCAGATATTCAAGGTTCCGATGAATATTCATGTGTGTATTCGTGTTCATGCTTTTTTTTCCTCGATTTGTGAAAAAAATGCATTTTAGTATTTTAGTATATAGTTTAGCTCTCTCAAACTTCTTAGAGATATTTCTAATAGTCTGCAAATAATTATTATTCAGTAGAACACTTCTCATTTATTTTTTCACCATTCACAAATATAGAAAGCTGAAAAGCAACTGCTGCTTTATTATTACTGTGGATAATTAAAAAAAAAGGGGTCGATTTTATAACCTGATCAGAATTTCATTAGCATTGCTGCAACTGTTTGGTGATTTCTGAGAGTCTGCGATATAATTGCACCTGTTTAGTGGATCAGTGAAGGTTGATCTCTGCTGGTGCCTGAAGAAGACAATGTGGGTAAAAGTTGTTGTTCACTGTAGGGTACATCAATGCTTGCTCTACCGTGTTAGGACTGGCACCAATAACATTACTGCAACTGTCATGGAATTTCAGAAACCATAGGCCACTTGAGGTGAAAGATAGTGATGGGCGAATTTGTCGCACTTCGCCACGAAATTTACGAATTTGCCCGCGAAATTCGCTAAAACCGGCAAAATATTCGAGAAACACTTTTGTCGAAATTGACGCCGGCGACAATTGCGAGTTGTCACTGGCGTTGGAAAACTTTGATGCCAGCAAATTTATGCGTTGACTTCACTAATTTATTTGCCGGCGGCAAAACGTGGAAATTCACTGCGAATTTGCACCTGGCGGATAAATTCACCCATCACTAGTGAAAGACAAAGTTTATTTGACACAAGCTCTCTGGATTCTGAACTCAAAAAGAATCAGAAACCCAACAAAGGAATCACAGAATTTTTATAGACTTGTAAAATAGGGAGTTATCAGTGGGACAGCATAGAGAATTCAGTCGACAGCACATAAAAAATAGCTTCTCCTACACCCAAGCAGGCAGTTCAACTCAAGGCCAGGGACTCCCAGGGAAATCTGAATACAATTTTATTCTCTCTCACTATATACACCTATAAATAAAACCAACCACCTTGTACTATGCTAATACCAGATGAAATACAGCAATGAAACTCAAAGAAAATGATATGTCCTACCTGTTCATGGTAATGTTAAAAAGATTGGTTTGTGTGAAACCCCCAAATTATTGTGGGTGCATTGCTAAGGTATGCTAGAATCTGTTTAAAAGCAACAGGAAAGATGCAGACTACAAGTCCTCTAATTATGGATTAGAAATAAGGGTCATAGATCAAGTTCAATTAGTTTATTTTAGGCTATCCATTCCACCACCAGGGCCACCATCAGGGGGGGCACAGGAGGTACAAGTGTACGAGGCCCGGCCTGAAGGGGGGCCCGGCAGTGCTGCAGTTTTTGAAAGAGCCAGGTCCCCCTTGACAGCGCTGAAGCCGTGTCTCCCTTCCGAAGTCCCGAACGTCCGAAAAGCCGAACAGCAGAGGTCCCGAAGCTGCAAAAAGACCAAAAGTCAGAGTCCCAAAGCGCCAATGTTTTTTTTTAAATATTCTCTGGGGCTCCAAATTTTTTTTAACTTGTAGGGGGGCCCTGACCATCAATAGCTTTTAATTTATGTGTGTGGGGGGTTACCTTTTTTAGCGCTGGTGTCTGTGTGGTCTTTTAACTGTGGTGTGGAATGGGAGGGATCTGGGGTGGAGCTTCCAGGCCTGGGTGGGTGGGGCTCAGGGGGCCCCAAAAATGTTGTTGTACGGGGCCCCATGATTTCTAATAGCGCCCCTGTCCACCACATCCTGGGTATCCAAACACAAATGTTACATTCAAAGTCCAGGTAGAAATGAGGATCCCATGGACCTTCTAGTTTTATGGAATCCAGATAAAGCCAGTGATAAACGTTTCCCTTTGCTGGAAGCTGTGTGGCAAGGTTGGATCCCCTAGTTAACATGGATAGCATCGATAGCAATGTTGTTAATTATTTGGCAAACTAATTGGAGGGGGATGAAATTCCATTTTGTCCAGGCAGAAGGCCAGCTGTTGGGATTCAGTAGCTCCAAGAGATCTTATTGAATTCAATGTGGTTCTATAGCTTCATGGTTACAAATCCACACCATTGATAATAATGAAAATAAGTCGAATGAAGTGGGTATTTTAATACATACTGATCCAGGAAAGAAAACATTTGGGAGGCATTGCTTCTCTGCCAGCACTGTATGGATTTGATTTACCCACTTAGATAAGCAGGGACACATTTAATTAGTTTCAAAAAGAAGGAGGGGACAAAATTACAATTAAAACATGCTTTAAACATTTCCTTTCCCATTATATTTAAAATGTTGTATTTGATTGCAAAGGCCAAGTCTACAATTTTCTACTCTATAATGGAAACAAAATTGCAGCAGAGCTACTGATTAATCACTGTCACTGTGGGTGCTATGTGCTTTTGCATGAAGCTTTGCAAGATAATATCCCATAATGCAGGACAATGGGAAAGGCTTCATAGTGCTCAGGAGCTTCTTTGGCTTGCCTGGTGCTGATGATGATGAAAAGGCATTCTTATTTTATGCACATTTATTTATTCCTCACAAATGAATTGTGCAACAGATGTAGACAATCTAATCGACAGTCATTGAAAATTCTATGACATTATTCAGTATATTATCATAATAAAAAAACAGATATTATCAGCATTCTACATTCTAGCAAACATTTGGAATAAATATTAGTTCTGTGTTTCCCCTGCCTATTTTAATAGTAGCGCATAATCATAATCAAAATGCTCCAGTGAGGAGTAGCGCTGAAATATAATGGCTGCTTTTCTAATATACTTATGTATATTTTATAATTATAAATATAGAAAGAAATTGCACCAGGGATTTCAATATCTGACCGTCTATATTTAAGCTCTAACTGGAGTCTTTCCAAAGATACCTACTGCAATAGAATAGATTCAACCTGAGACATACCCAGGATCCATAGACTGCCCATATAGGTAGAAATATCACGGGGCGCAATTATGTTTAGAATTTCATACTGCCACCCTAAGGTAGATACAGGCCTGGATTTGTGGAGAGGCCACAAAGGCCCTGGCCTAGAGCGGCAAGACTGTGGGGGTGGCATGCCTCTCAGCCGTATTCTAAAAAGTGCTAATCGCCAGTGCTCTGGCTCATGCATGCACACGCTCCAGCGGGAATTTTTGCGTGAAAATTAGCGGGCGCTAGGACCTATCGGCGGTCTTGGGGTGCCGCAGAAAGGAATCCGGGCTTGGGTAGATAATAATTAAATAATTCCCCACCCATTTAAAGCTTATCATATACAAAGTCCACATGAAGTAAGGGGCAGATTTATCAAAGGTCGAGGTGAATTTTCGAATTAAAAAAATTTGAATTTCTAGCTATTTTTGTGTACCTGGACTAGGGAATAGTCCAAATTCGATTAAAATTTAAATATACGAAAAAATTTGAATTCGATCAAATTAATTTATTTGATTCATACGATTCAAGTTCGGCCGAATACTGACCTATTCGATCGCAAACGGACCTATTCGGCTTCTACTTTATTCGGGGTTCTACTGTACAAAAATAAGATTATTTATTAATGGGCAGATTTATCAAAATGTGAGATTAGAGCTCACCACTCGACCCACTTTATTTTCATTCCTTAAACTGGCCATACATGTGAAGGTCCACTTGCTTGGCTAAGTCACCAAACTATATCCTCTACACTGGGCCAAATCAGGCAGAGACATTTGTAGGCCCCCGGATACTGCAGGAGTATTGGGCCATTGGGTGAGTACTGCATGATGACGCTGATAGATACAGAGCCACCATAAGCGGTGAGAGGGGGTACTGTTGTGCTGGGTCTGTTGAAATTTTCTTCGAAAGGGTGCCCAGATGCATTGGAAAAGTTACACAAATTGCGTAAGTTATGCATAATGTCATGAAATGTATGCAATTTACATAAACTCTGCCCTATCTTGTCTAGGAACATAATGTAACCTACATAATAGAAGCTTATGTAACGTGTGTATAAAGCAATAAAGCAGAGACAAAGGTAAGCAGGGCAAACTCCACTGACCCGCAATGAATTAAAAAATGTAAGGTAAATTACACTGACCTCCAATAAACTGTCTGACTTATTAACACATAAATTATATTTTATATATATATATATATACCCATTCTAGCTGATTAAACAAAAATGTGTGTCAACTGCATGTAAGATATCAGCAGTTTCCTTAAGGTACAAATCATGTACCTTGTCGCTGGTCGCTGTTCTGTTTCAGGCCATGGAACAGTTTTGTCTCCTGGTGCAGCTGGTAACAACTAATACTTCATGTAAGTGCAAGGTATTCATACAATTATTCATACATTACTGGACCTGCAATAAAAGCATCACCCAGAAATTGCCGAGCCCTCATTTTAATCAGCTGAAAGAGGTTTATAACATATTTGCTTGAAGAAATATGTCATAAGAATCAATCAGCCACCTTCAAGTACAGTTATAACTGCAGAGGCGAAAGTGCAGAGACATAATTCTGCCCAGTCAGTAAAAGCAATGGAGTTGACTCAGGGTCATTGCTGAAAACTTCCTGGACTATCCCTGGAGATTTTGGAATTTAGAAACATGTACCAGTCTCAAACCACAAGCCTCTTCTCTGGTGCTGGTAGGACTTTGCCATAGGTTCACTCAACTAGAAAACCTCCAGCTGCCCATAGCAACCAAAAATCAATTACATTTCAACAGTCACCTAGAAGTTAGAAAACAACAGCAAATATCTGATTGGCTTCTGTGACCAACATCACCAGTGATGTCTGTCTCCAATGTTAATAAAAACTACCACCCAATACATAACCACGTATGTTGCCATATTTGTAGTGACTATAGCAGGAAGGAGTTTTAGCACTGGGAGAGAATACAATTCTCTTTGTGAAGATTACCTCTGACTTGGATGAATTCTGTTCTCAAGCTAGCCTTGGTCACCATTACCCTGGCCTTGAGGCAGAGCCACCTGCTTGGCTGTAAGAGCAGTTCTTTGTTTTTTTTATGCTGTGGACAGTGGAGTAACTACCGGGGATTGCACCGAGGCCCGCTGACCCTCAGGGTCCACCAGAGACCACAACTCAGCAAAGAACTGCACCCAGGCCAGAAAGAGGATAGTTACGTTACAGGTTGTAGAATGATATCTCTATGCTCTCCCACCATTTACTCCCTTTTTACAAATCTATAAGAACTATGTAGTTTAAGATTCTAACTCTTTGTGAGTTCAGAATCCATGGAGCTTGTGTTAAATAAGCATTTGACACTTTTGTTCTCCTGTTATTTTAAATTCCACAACTGTATCCTAACCAGAAATATAAATGTGTTTAACGTAGGGGATGAGTTAGCATGCAGATTATGGATCATGTAAGTTTTGCTTCCGTTGCTTCTGATTTGATAAAGGGCAGGTATTATTATGGGATGTATGGAACAAAGTTGGTAACAGTACAAACGTGCAGTATTTGAAAGCAGAGCAGTCTCATGGCCGCAGTATAGATCATCATGAAAGTGCATGAGCAGCATTAGGCTTTATAGGATATTGCATGGGAAAAATGAATGGTCTCTGGAAGACCATTGTATTCTCTGCTCTCTGATCCCTTGAGCCAAATACACACACACACACACATGGTTAGTGGCAAACATACAGTTTTTACATTTTATTGTTAAATGATGGCACTCCCTCAATGCACTGTAACAGGCATGCCTAATGTTGTATTGCTGGATGGGCATTTTTTATGATTATACAGTTATTCCTGGCTCTTTTACAGGATATATAATCCCTCCAAGGGGCAGCATGTTATACGAATATTAAATAGCCAATTTAACTCACTATACTAATCAGTGGTGTCCACACAGAGGTTTATATGCTCTCAGGCCTGTATGTTTGAATGAAGGGCACTTCAGCAAGCAGCAATCTATAAAGTCTTTTATACTATATCTGGTATTCTGGGAGTTGTACCGCAAAGCATTATAGAGGTGAGTTTGTAAGGCTGTTTATATGCTGTGTATATTATGTTTAGGCTAAGAAAAAAAAAAGCCATACAGATCCCCCGAATGGTAATAAATACGACTATGTCCTTCTACATCTTCAAGGAGGTTCTTAAATTGAAAAATAAGCCTTTTTGAAGCAAAGCGAAATCCCAAATCTATTCTATTCAGCAACTCTTTCTCTTCCAGCTTTTCAATCTGCTTCAAGGGGGATGTTGCAAAGCACCTAATGGTGAAGACTATGGGAATGCTCCTACATTATGCCTGAATTTAATGGGGCTATTTATCTTAAGTAACAAAGAGTGATTATTCATGCTAAAAGCATTATAGTAACAGGAGTAATAAGACACCCATCTTCATTTCTTTGATTTATTATAATCAGCTTAAATGGTGTATGTTAATCATTGTAAATAAAATTACGCTGGAGTTCTACATTTGCCTAGAATGCAATAATTAAAGATGGCGGGTCATTTCTTTCCCCTTTTTTGTTAATTCCACTAACCAGGTAGTGGATGCTCCTCTGTGTTAATCTCTGAGCCTGTACAGGTATGGGACCTGTTATCCAGAATGCTTGGGACCTCGGGTTTTCCGGATAATGGATCTTTAATTTGGATAATTATACCTTTAGGGCTGAACTTCACGAATTATTGCTGTTGGATCAGTCACTCTGCAACAAAACGCGGCAAGTCAGAGGCGCCGAATAGAATGTGTGATAGAAACACTGTTCATTGTACATTGTTCTTGATGCTAACAGATATAATTAATCCTTACTGGAGATAAAACAATCCTATTTGGTTTATTTAATGTTTAAATGATTTTTAGCAGAGTTACAACATTGAAATCCAAATTATGGAAAGACCCCTTACCCGGAAAACCCCAGGTTCCGAACACTCTGTATAACTGGTCCCATTCCTGTATATACATCTATTCACACACATACACACATATGCATTTATATGGCAGCAGTGGCCCTTTAATAAGTAATACATGCTGCAGTGTGTGATCAAAGGAGTTCTGAGTTAATTAGATTCAGCCAGTCTTTTATTTTAGGAGCTTCAGGGGAACTATATTAACTGTAATTAGTTTTCTAGCGCAGAGTAAGGGTAAAGGCTAAAAGTGTGGATCTACCGCTTTCTACTGCCAAGTAATACCTGAGCTTTATTTTCTTGCATTCTGCTTGCAGAGTATCTTTGCTCCTGTAATGTTCTGTCACCCGAAAAACACAATTTAAAGCAATCTTAGATCTGTTTTATAAGTATAGATCTGTACAACAATGTTGGGAATTAAAAGTAGCATTGAAAAACATTTATTTTATAGTGAAAGTACAGGTATGTGATCTGTTATCTAGAGAGCTCCGAATTACTGAAAGGCCATCTCCTATGGACTCTATTTTAATCAAATAATTCAACATTTCTCTTTGTAATAATAAAACCTGTAGCTTGTACCTGATCCCAACTAAGATATAATTAATCCTTATTGGAGGCAAAACCAGCCTATTGGTTTTATATAATATTTAGATTATTATTTAGTAGGCTAAGGGCTCTTACAGACGAGCGTTTGAAGCTGCGCCCCCCTGCGTTCCGTTTTTATGCGTTCAGCCGCAGGGGAGCACAGGAGTAGACTCTTCACAAATATTTTTATATTCAGAAAAAGTAATAAATGCCAATGGATAACTGTATCAAGCATCTTGACCATTATTATTTGTTTTCTACTTTCTATCCTCTAATGTTTGTGATGATTCAAACATCCCCTTATGCCTAGTTTCTCAACAGCTGCCTAGAGCGTACTGAGCATGTGCAGTGTCACTGATATTCAAAAGAGCCAAGTTGGGGATCTTCTCTGGACAATTTTGAAAGCCTGGATTATTACTATTATAGGGATGCTGAATCTCTGGACTGGAAAAGTAAGCTAAATATATATTTTACAGCATTTCTAGTCATTTTATTTTGTAGTACCTTTTCTGGTCATAAATTCAGCACCCCAGTGAGGACACGTTTAAAATAACTATATCAGCATGACAACAAATATATATATAGAGAGAGAGAGAGAGAGAGATTTGTTTGCAAAGACCCGCACACAACGTAGTTGTCTTCAAAATTAGTGATTTTATTTAGTACATAAATCCGACGTTTCGGCCCACATTTGGGTCTTTTTCAAGGAAAAAGGCCCAAATGTGGGCCGAAACACATCTATATGAATTTTTGGACCGAGCACCCACAAAGATTAAGCTATGTCTGTAAGGCCCGAGGGCCCCGGGGTAGTAAGGACCAAGGAGGAGGTAACAAAGTCCGAGTTCGCAGTACAGAAGGAGTAGGCAGTAGAATAGTCGTAATCAGGCAGTAGAATCAGTTCAGGCAGACGAGGTTCAAAGACGAGAGTTCAGGCAAGGTCGGTACACAAGATAAACAACGATAAACACACCCAGGAATCAGCAAGCGAAAACCTATAATTGGGCATTGAGGAGAGTCTGAAGCTGCTTTAAATAGGCCTGGGTTTGGCGCCAATTTGGACGCGCTGACGTCATGACGCGGACGCTGACGCACTGACGCCAGCGTCCTGACGCCGGCGCCCATTCTGACGCCGGCGTCCGTTCCGACGCCGGCGACCAATCCGAGGGCGAAAAGACGCTGATGTCAAAGTGCTGCGACCAGCAGGATCCAGGAGGCCGCCATCTTGGACGCCATCTTGGCGAAGACAATCGGTTTCCATTACAGTACCCCCCTCCTTAGGGGGGGCCTCAGGACCACCTGGGCTGGAAGGAAACTGTCGATGAAACCTTTGGACCAAGAGAGGAGCATGGACATCGGAGCTTCTTACCCACGAGCACTCCTCAGGACCGAATCCCTTCCATTCAATGAGGTACTGCAGGGTGCCTCTAGAAATCCGAGAGTCCAAAATCTTCTTTACTTCGAATTCTTGATGCCCATCTACAATGACAGGAGCTGGGGAGGAAGAAGAAGAAGAAACTGCAGGTTTAAGCAAAGAAACATGGAAAGCATTGGGGATCCGCATCTCAGGAGGAAGTTGCAACCGCACAGCCACGGGATTGATGATCTCGGAGATAGGGAAGGGACCAATAAACTTGGGCCCAAGTTTAGGTGAAGGAACTTTGAGGCGAATATTGCGAGTAGACAGCCAGACCTTGTCACGGGGAACATACAGAGGGGAAGAAACTCTCCTCTTGTCAGCAAACTTCTTTTGTGCAATGGAACTCTTCTCTAAGTTGACAATAGTAGCCTGCCAGATGGCCGACATGTGGGCGGCTTGATCGTTGGCGGCAGGAACATTTGTGAGCAGGAAATTTTGAGGAAAAGCCAAGGGGTTAAGACCATAAACAAAAAAAAGGAAACTTTTCAGAAGAAGAGTGCAAGGCGTTGTTATGTGCAAATTCGGCCCAAGGAAGGAGGTCAGCCCAATCATCCTGACACAGGGATACATGACATCGGAGGAACTGTTCAAGAGCCTGGTTAACTCTTTCTGCCACTCCATTAGACTGGGGATGATATGAAGAAGAAAACTGAAGGGAAATATTAAGGGCTTTACAAAGAGACCTCCAAAATTTAGAAATAAATTGGGATCCACGGTCAGAGACAATCTCAGCAGGAAAACCATGGAGACGAAAAATGTGTTTAATGAATAAAGAAGAAAGTTCTGGAGCTGAAGGAAGTTTCCGAAGAGGAATAAAGTGTGCCATCTTACTAAATCTGTCAATCACCACCCAGATGACAGTGTAGCCGGAGGAAGCAGGAAGATCCACGATGAAATCCATTGCCAAATGGGTCCAAGGGCGGGAAGGAACAGGCAAAGGTAAAAGTAGGCCTTTGGGAGGAGAATGTCCAGATTTGGATACAGCACAAGTGGAGCAGGAGGAAACAAAGTCTTTAACGTCTTTTCTTAAAGAAGGCCACCAGACAAGACGAGATAAAAGTTCAGTCGTTTTTTTAATTCCAGGATGACCGGCCTGCTTCGAGCTGTCAGATTGGACCAGAATGGAATGACGAAGCTCAGGAGGAACAAAGGCTACGCCTACAGGAGTTTCCACAGGAGCAGAAGCTTGAATAGACAAAAGATGAGAGGCAAGGGAAGGAAACAGGGCGGCAATGATCTTTGTAGGAGGCACAATGGATTCTGGGTCTTCAGAGATGGGGTTTTCGGGGGTAAAACTTCGGGAAAGAGCATCCGCTTTCTTGTTTCTTGAACCAGGACGAAAAGTTAAGATGAAGTTAAAACGTGAGAAGAACAGTGCCCATCTGGCTTGTCGAGGATTGAGGCGCTTAAGGGTCTGGATATACTCTAGGTTTTTGTGGTCGGTGAAGATGGTTACAGGGACCGATGATCCTTCAAGTAAGTGTCTCCACTCTTCTAGAGCAAGTTTGACAGCCAGTAACTCACGGTTCCCTACGTCGTAATTTCTTTCGGAGGAGGAAAATTTTTTGGAAAAGAAGGCACACGGATGCAATTTACCATCAGAAGAGGATCTCTGAGATAATATTGCTCCTGCTCCAATATCCGAGGCATCTACTTCGATGAAGAAAGGTTGGAGAGGTTCAGGGTGCCTAAGGATTGGGGCAGATGAAAAGGATTCTTTAAGAGTCTTGAAAGCTTCCAAGGCTAGTGGAGACCAATGCTGAGGTTTACCCCCTTTACGTATAAGAGCAAGGATTGGAGCAATCTTAGACGAAAAACCTTTAATGAACTGTCTATAATAGTTAGCAAAGCCGATGAATCTTTGAACAGCCTTGACACTGGTTGGAAGAGGCCAATCTTGAATTGCCGAAACCTTGGCTGGATCCATCTTGAAGGCTTGTTGGGAAATGATGTATCCTAGGAAAGAAATGGTTGATACTTCAAAGGAACATTTCTCCAACTTGGCAAACAGATGGTTTTTTCGAAGACGAGAAAGAACTTCTTGAACCTGATGACGATGTTCTTGGAGGTTTTTAGAAAAAATAAGAATATCGTCCAAATAAACGACCACATATTGCCCCAACAGATCCCGGAAGATATCATTAACGAATTCTTGAAAGACCGCAGGAGCATTGCAAAGGCCGAAGGGCATGACCAAGTACTCATAATGCCCGTCACGAGTATTGAATGCGGTCTTCCATTCGTCTCCTTCTCTGATCCGGATAAGATTGTAGGCCCCACGC